>NW_017732974.1:132117-132947 GCF_001890085.2 Hipposideros armiger | reverse complement strand
AAGGAGGGAGGCATAGGTCCACACCAGAGCCATTCAATAGAAATATAATGTGAGTTTTATATATTATCTTACAGATTCACCTACCCAAGTTGTTTCAAACATGCTTAAATGTTTTCCAGAAGGAGTTAGGAATCTGTGTCTTTTGAAAACTCCCTCCCAGACATTTAAATATACACTCCACAGAACGACTACCACCAGTATTTAGAATCCTGGCTTTGCCATAAATTCTCTGTATGACTTTGAACAAATGAACTACACTCTGAGCCTGTTTCCTTATATGTAAAATACGGATAATAGAGTTGAGGATTAAATGAATATCAAGTGCTTAGCAACACAGTGCCTGGCAGGTAGGAGGTGCTCAACATATATTTGAATAACAAATAAGACACAGGCCTATGGTGTAAAAACCTCAGCATCTTTCTGAGTGTCCCAGAGCCTAGGCCAGGTAAGCCTGGGGACTTGAAGGAGAACGTTAACCCTCCCCCTACACACAGAGAGTCACATCTCCGCCGATGCAAGCACACACTTACACCTGTTACTCAAGGGCTGAGAAAAATGGAAACTGTCATCTTCCTTCCTTATTTTGGTCCAGTACAGCATGCAAGTCCTGGAAAGGGGGTAATAAACCCATTTTACAGATGACGAAACTGAGGCTGAAAAATGCTAAGGAGGTGGCCTAGTTGTATGACAGGCCCTGAGCTGTCCTCCCAGATCTGTGACCTTAAACAGGTCACTTTTCCTCTCCGGATCATCTCAGAAAAGGACAAGGGTCATGGATGGTGGGGAGGGGGCAGGGAAGGAGGGGAGGCGTCTGAGTTTAGGCAGAGCCC
>NW_017732974.1:128989-131342 GCF_001890085.2 Hipposideros armiger | reverse complement strand
GAGCTGTTGTTCAGCATCTTAGCTGTGGAGGGCAGTGTCACTGGCCCTCATATGTGGGATCCGAACCGGGGCCCTGCTGCTCAGAGCTGGCGTCCGAAGCCAGTTCTTAACCATCGCACCACTCGGTCGGCCCTCAGTCCCTTTTTAATAGAATATTTTATATGGCTCATTTCACTGAATCCTCACAATGACCCAGGGAGGCAGGAATTGCGGTTAACCCATCATCCAGATGAGGAAACAGGCTTGGAGAGAGGAAGGGACTTGCCCAGGGCCACCTAGCTGGGAAATGAGAAAGCCAGGACTAACCCCCAGGCGTGACGACCCCAGTCCATGCTTACCCTTAACCACCAGGGTGCATGGGCTTCACCCTGTCTCTCCTCACCTCCTGCCCCATTTTGCAGGAATGTCTACAAGGACTATCAGAAGCTGGAACTGGCCTGCGAGACACAGGAGGAGGCGGATAGCTGGAAGGCCTCCTTCCTGAGAGCTGGCGTGTACCCTGAGCGTGTTGGGGTGAGTGGTAGGGCAAGGAGGGAAGGGACAAGCTTCCGATAATAGGAGGCCGGGGGCACCATCTTCAGGGATACCAACTCCTACCATGTTTCTCGAGCCCTCCCTGGGCTTAGAAATAGGAGGGACCCTCTCCCTACCTGCCCTGGGGCGGGATCAGAGTTAAATCTTCCTCCCATCCTTATCCAATGGCAGCTTTATGTGTCCCCTTCTCTGCAACACATGGCATTTCCTGCATCCCCTTTCATGCCGCTGGTTTCTCGTGACTGCCTGCTCTTTTCTCCCCTCTTTCACTTAGAGTTGGTGTGCAGTGCCCTGGGTTCACTCAATCCCTCCCCTTTTCTTCTCTGTGATCTGCTTCAGCTGTGCTCACTGGTGGCGGTGGTGGCAATGCTGTGTGGTGACCTCTATGGCTTTGGTGTGGGCCTCCCTTCCCTCACCTTCTGCTACGTGTCTCCAGCCTGGCATCAGCTCTAACCAGGTCTTTAGAATTAGGAAGAGACCTTGGAGATGTCCTTTCCTAATTTNCCCCACACCCCTGCCCCAGCACTGAGCTCCAGCTCTGGGATGACGGGGGTCGGTCCAGCTCTCCAGCGGCGCCGAGGGTCTAACCCAGCCAGCCTAACCAATGTGCAGACTACTGTACAATTTGGGAGTCCTGAATAGATAGTCTAAACACGGTAGACAGAGTGGAAGTGTCCTCTGGTCCATCCAGGTGGCAGTTTCTGTCATCGGGTAGGAGCTACAGCCCGTCTCTTGGAGATCCAAAGCCCCTATCCCCAGCCCAGCCAGCCCGAGGTCCGCTCTCTGCCCCCGGCTCCCCTTCTGCCTCGTTTGACATGACAAGGGTGAGCAGGAGCCGTGGCTGGGAAGGAGGGGCCTGGGGAGGGGGCTGGCCAGCAGGAAGGGAGGGGTGAGGGAAGGAGGCCACTCCGGCCTAGTGTCCAACCCCAGAGCTCAGGGTGGTGGCGGCGGGGCCTCCCTCGAACGCTTCCACAAGTTCTCTGGCCTCAGCTGCAACTTCCTCCTCTCCTCCCCCAGCCGCCCTCTGGGGCTCCCGGCCATCCACCTGCCATAAAGAGGCCTTCATGTGGCTGGACAGGCCAGGCGGGTGCGGGGGGCAGAGGGAGGTAGGCAGGATGACGCAAGGACAGGGAGCAGGGTGCTCCTAAACCCAGACCCGCACCTGAGATCCTGGGCGAGGCTCCCGCCCACACGCTGAGTCCCAGATACCCACGTAGACCACCCCTCCCCCACACCAGCATGTATCCTGAGGTGCTGGGTGGGCACATGGGGTACAGGCAGCAGAAACCTCTCCCCTCCTCCTATCCTGGGGTCCCTCCTTCAGAGATCCCTGAGTCCCTCCCCTTGACATAACAGCCTACAGACACATGTCGGCCCACACCAGGCGTACACACATGTGCATATAGGCCTGGCACCCATGTGCCCATCCACATATACACATAACTCCCCCCCCGACGACTACGGATCAAGCAAATATATCCAACCCATTGCACAAACTGCACGTAAATATGGGAATCCACAGTATGTGTCCAACTGTCTGACTTTCATGCGAACACATAGACATTTACAATTTCCACACACATCTACCAAAGTGTGCACACATCCTTGTGGACACACAAACATGCTCACATGGACACATGGCCCTTCTGGGCCCCTCCTTAGACACACATGTACACACACATCTATGCAACACAGACTCATGGGCACACACACACACACACACACACCATAATACACATTTACACACAGACTCACCATCTCCAGGCCCGTGTTATGTGGCTGATTGCTGTATCGATAATTAATCTATATTGATAGCTGT
>NW_017732974.1:112838-122988 GCF_001890085.2 Hipposideros armiger | reverse complement strand
GGCCAGCACCAGGCTGAGGGTGGGGCCTCAGGGTGGGGCAGAGCCGCTCATCTCCCCCTTCCCTGTCCTCCACTCCCTGTCGTCCATAGGTCACCCACGTCAAGCCCCACGCAGCAGCGTTGAGCCCCCGTGCCCCCAGCCCGGCTCGGGTTGCGCAGCCCTGCTCCTGGGCCTCCGCCTGCTGGGTCCGCCCTGAGGGCCCCTCCCCACTGCCACGTGCCCTCCAGGCTGGGGGCTTCCCCTATCCCCTGGGTCCTCCCTCCCTGGTGCCCTCGCGCTCCCCACCCGCCCTGCCCGGGGTCCCCAGGTGAGTAGGGGCTGAAAGCGTCGGCGGGAGAGACCGCCGGGCGGGCGTGAGCGGGAGGGAGATGAGGCTGGATTCTGGAGCATGGGCCCTGGCCGCCAGAGCCGGCCCTCTCCATCGAAGGCACTCTGGGAGTGGCCCAAGGGCTGGTGGAGCCTGCTCCCCAGGGAGCACTGAGTCCCTGAGGTGGACGTTTCTGGGGAGCGGGTTATGGGGCTCATCCCACCTGCCCCCTTCTTTCCAGCACTTGCATGGCGCTTCCCTCCTTTTTCACTCTTCTCTGTCTCCCACACGTTGCATTCCTCCTCCTTTCCCCTTTTCACTGGCCTCTGTCCTCTATTCGTCCTCCACTTCTCTCTCCCATCCCCTGGTGAGCCTACCTTAGGTCTTAGGATCTGAACCCCATCCTCTCCTGATGTGTAGATTCTGTTCATTAACCCTCAGGGCTACCCTGAGGCCTCCACTTCCAGTCCTGAGTCTTTTGAATTGTCCCAGGAGGGCGGCCCACCTCTGGCCCACACAAACAGATTCCAAGCTGTGACCGTGTGACCAGCAAGGCGTGTGGGGGCGGGCTCACAGGTGTGAGAGTGTAAGAGTGGCTCCCAGGCATGGGGTCGGACATGGGACAGCTGGGAAGGGCGGACGGGAGCCATGCGGCAATCTGATGGCTGTTTTCCTTCTCCCTTCCTCTGGCCCTACCTGGCCTGGACCAACATGGTGGGTGTGGGGCAGGAGTGGATGAAGCCTACCCGCCAGAGATTTCCAGGAAAAAAAGGATTCCACTTCATCCCTTGGCTTTGCCTTCCTTATCCATGACCCTCTTTTAAGGATGCTCACTCTGATACCTGTTAGATAGCTGCCCTGTTTTGTGAGGAAGACCATATCAGACCAATAGCATCCATGTATGTTTCCAGATGGTAGGGCCACGGGTCTAGCCTCCATGAACCCAAAATGAAATAGAGTTGGGGCTTACTCTGTGGTGATGACCGAAGCAGATGGGGTAAAGCAGGAAGTGTGGTATCGGGCAAGAGCGCTGGACGGGGGTCCAGAGGTTCTGGTTCACCCTGGGCCTTTAAGCAAGTCACTCACCCTTCCAGGCCTTCAGTTTCCCTTCTAGCAAATGACCGTCAGTGTTCTGCCTCAGTGTTCTGCCTTTCTCCCAGGGTCGGTGTGGGGATCAAGGGAGACAGTGGCTAGAGGGGTGCTGCATTAACTGCAAATGTGGCTCTAGGAGCACTTGGCTCCCTTCCAATGTGAGTTCAGATCCTTCAGGGTATTGGACATGCTGAGGTGTGACATATGGGAACTGGAAGTTTTGGTATCTGCTCTAACTGCAGACTTGTTAACACACAGGAAATATTTGGCAAATCATAGCCCTGCCTCGGGGGAACTTCGAGACAGCTTGACTTCAGTGAGGTGTGGGGACTGATTAAGATAAGGCCCAGGTAGTAAGCAGTTGGGGGGCTTTTGGTTAGGGAGAAGCAGTGCAGGCAAAGGCTTGGTGTGGGATGCACTGAAGAGAGCCGCTGGCCAGAGCGGAGGGCAGATAGAATGAGGAATATTCAGCAAAGGTTGCTCTGGGTATGTTGGGGCATGTTGGAGAAACTTCAAAGTCCACAGGAGTGTTTAAGTCATTGGGACTCAATGCTGTGGACAGTAGGGAGCCATGGAAGGCTCTTGGGTGCAGAAATGACAGCCGGACCCTAAGAAAGCAAAGCCTGCCCCTTATGGGGCATTGCAGGTGGCGCTCTGGGCACACCAGGCATGAGTGTGCAGGGAGCTGGTGCAAATGCCTCCTGTATGCGGGCGAGCTTCTGTGCTGTGACTCAGCCCATGCGTGTGCTTCAGTGTGCCAAGTGGTTGCATACCCCAGGTCTGTGCTGTACGTGCCGGCCAGTGGAGGTGCTGGGCAGTGGGAGGTGGGGGAGGTGTATGCGTGTCATTTGTGGGCATGTGTGTCAGTATGTGCATGCAGGGCCTTGGGGCCTCATAGCATTTGTGTACATGCCTGAGTGTGTGTGTGGTGTGTGCGTGTTCCCCACCCCCAAGTCTGCCCCCTCCATGCGTGTGAACTGCCATGTTGATTTTGTGCTCTCTTTCAGAATCACCATCAATGACCCCTGAGGAGCGTCCGCTGCTGCATGAATGGTGTGTTTGCCCCCTGCTGCACCAGCTCCACATTGGGGGGCACACCTGGAACCTCAGAGCCAGGCTCACCTCCCTCTCATTTCTGCAGCTTCAGACTTACTCTTTCTTCTTTCTGTCCTCACTGCCAGCTGGCTCTCTCACCTCCTTTCTCAGCGAGCCTCGGGACTCAGTGCCACTGCTCAAGACCTCCATGGCTGAGCGTAGGGAGCTCTTGGGATAGGCTCCGCACCCAAGCTGGCAGACATGGGTGCTCTGTGGAGCTGTCAGAGGGCAGAGAGCTCATGGTTTATGGTGTAGAGACAGGGAGCTTGGAGGGAATTGTGTGTGGGCCTGGACTTGGGCGGCCAGAGTCCTTCACCATCGCCCTGTGGGTAACATCATCGTTCCTCGATCTGAGCCACGCTGCGGGGGCAGAGCAGCCAGCTCTCAGCCTGGTAGCTCTGGGAACCAAATCCACAGTAGGGCAGAGGAGGTCAGAGTCCCACCTCTATCGTGCCAGCAGTTAAACAGCGATCTGGGGTGAAGGCTCTGGTTGTTTAATGATTTCTGAAACCCTGAAGGTTTTGTCCACACCATCATCCCAAAACATACCTCACAAGCAAGGCAGGGTCCCACAGTCAGTCCCTTCCTCCTCTTCCTTGGTTTTGTCGCGCCTGCTAGTGCTCAACTGAAGGCAGCATCTTTGGCCCCAGATAAACCACCACCCTAGTCCATAGGCTCACAGACCTAGGCCTGTTGCTCCTAGGGGTGACCTAGAGTCTTCAGCCAAGGGGATGACAGTGTCTGCTGACCAGGGCAAGTCAGCCTCTCTGAGTTCCACCCTGGCTGAGTCACAAAACTCACCCAGTGAACGTGCCTGCCACTCTGCCCCTGCCACTGACTCTCGCTCTTCTGCTTTTCCCCAGCAGGAAGGGCCCAGCCTGACCTACGCGACCTGCGATCTCCCAGACGGCTGAGGCTTCCCACTGAGACTTATAAACCTATGGCCACTGGCTTCCCGCTGCCTGCCCTTCCTGCTTTCCCAGAGTCCCTTTAGAAGACTCCAGGGCTTTCTGCCCACCCAGAGGGACCCCGAGTGCTCCCTCCAGCCATCCTTTTAGCTTTGCCCTCCTGGTTCAAACAGTGTTCTTTCTCCTGTCTCTTTCCATCAGGCCTGGTGGCCGTTCCATGGGGCTCGCACCACTAAAGCTAGTGGCGGTCCTCAGCAGTGGGTTGAAAGATAAGGGGACCAGAGAAGAGGGAAGCCAGAGGGTGCTGCACACGTGTCTGGAGCTGTGGGTGCACTGCCTGGTGGTGTGTGAGAGAGCAGCGTGCGTGGCAGGGGGAGGGCTGCCCCAGCCTCTGGCCCCTGTGAAGCTCTGGCCCACGCCCATCTCCAGCTCCCCCCTTCCTGTCTCCTCTATTCCAGAACCCTTGCCCACACCCTCACCTGCTTTCCCCCTGCCCTCCCCTCTCACCCCTGCCAGGCCTGGCCTCCCTTGCCTTACCAGCTCTCTCTCCCTCCTTCTTTCTCCTGTTCTCTCTCTTTGTCTTCTCTCCAACTGCCAACCGATCGGGTCAGGCAAGTCCATCCCGTCCTGAGAGCCCCAGGCCCCCCTTCGACCTCTAACCAGATGCCTTCTATTCCTTGGAGACCTCCCTTTCCAAGCCTGCCTGGACGGCTGTTCTGTGACAACTGTGGCTTCCCAGCCCCAAACCCTCCCCTTTCATCTGCGACTTGGTCTGCTGTAGAGGTGAGCTGACATACCCAGTATGACGGTGAAACTTGTGCCCCTCTGTGGTATTGCTCCTATGTGTTCTACGAATATCTATAAATACTCATATATATATATATATATATATATATATATATATATATATATATATATATATATATATATATAATAAACACACACACACACATACACATACACACAACGTGACCGCCATAGCCTCGCCTCTAATCCTTGGAGCCTTGTGGCCCAACTACAAGGGAACACTGTCACCCTGACATCCCCCCTCTCGAAAGTGTGCCACCTCCAACGAGCCTGCCTGTCATGCCCAGCCTGTGGACAGCCAGCCCTCCTCTGCCACCTTCGTATCCCTCCCCCGAGTGTGGAGGTGCTGTACAGGCAGCTGTGTGGCTCTCTGACCGCCACGAGTCTTGCTGTCTCTTGGCTGACAATAAAACCCATTTCTGGACCATGGGGAACAGTGTGCCCTCTGCTGGCTTGTGTTCCCTGGGGCAGTCAGGGCGAGGTGAAGGTTTAAACATTGCGGTGCAGGGCTGGGGAAGGGACTGGCTATGGCTAGGGCGCTGTAAGGAATGGTGAAACAAGGCCCTCCTTGCCAAGGCCTGCTGGGAAAGCACCTACAAGTTTGCAGGACCTCATCTTGTGAACCCTGCTCTGGCCACTAGGGTACAGGGGCACCAACTCAGCCTGGAGGGATGATGTGGGACATGGGCGGGCACTGTGCAGGGACAGGACAAATAGGCCACCAGAGAGGGCAGGGTCATGGAATGGAAACCACCTGGCCTGGAAGTCAGCTCTCTTGAGTGCCGCCACCCTGCTTTCCCTCCCCAAGTTTAAATCAGGCTTCTAAGTCTGTCGGCCATTAGGGCAGGACTGCCCCTTAGAGCCATGGGACCCCTTGGGGTCCTGCAGGCTTCACCAAGCAGCACGCAGGTAACAGGCCCAGATGTCTAAGAGCCCACTGGACATGCTCAGACACAACTGGAGCTCCGCATAGTGCAGAAGCCTGCCCTCTGCTGGCAGGATCTGCTGCCTGCTCAGTACCCACGGCATGGAACCCAGGACCCAGAGACCTGAAACGCGACGATGAAAGGCCAAGCAGTGTGGCGAAATCCATTTATTCCAAAATAAAAAGTAAAAAAACAGGAGTCAAATTACCTGGGCATAACCCCCATCCTTGTCTCCATCTGTCCTATACCATCAATACATAAGTTTCCTCCCACCCCCAAATATTTAATAGAAACTGCTCCCCATTTGCCAGCCCCGACCTCCGTTATTATACAGGGGGCTGCCTACTTGCAGAATATATAAAATGGTACATAGATATCATATGTAAACTGAGGGAGGGAGCCCACCCCACCACCAGCTTATGCCCGTACCAGACCTCGGTGAGCCCCAACCTTCCCCAGGCCTGTAAGAGTGCTGCCCAGTCATCTAACTGGACGAGGGGGGCACTTAAGCCCCAAAGTGCATCTGGGTAGAGGATGCATGAGCCCCTCTGAAGGAAAGACTGCTTGGTGGGGGTGAAGAGGAGCCTCCTAAATAAACTACCTTTTCTATGCCTCTGGTCCTTTGGTTTTCTGAGACTATTAACAGCCCAGAGATCAAGGCGGCCCCAGCCAAGGTGCCAAGGGATCGATACCTGTGTGTCTCCTCGAGTTGGGCAGGGAGTTCATCATATACCCTTCTCAGGGCTCCGATCTTGCTAGTGCAGGGATAAAAGGGTAACTGGGAAGGAGTGACAGGGATGGGGTGGGGACGGTCCAGGCTTGATCTGCTAGTATTAGGCTACTAGACCACCATGATCTTCACCTCGTGGTCATCAGCCCGGTAGAAGAAAGGGGTGCAGGGGTTGCTGCCCAAGCCTGGGTGCTCCTGGGGGTTCTGGATCTCTCGTAGCAGCTGCATGATCTGTGCGGTGGGGTTCTCAGGGGTAGCCAAGCCCTGATTGGCCTTTCCCTGAATAGGCTCCCCACTGTCAGCGAGGCTCACCCCGGGAAGATCTTTGGAGACAGGGAGGCAGGGCTCAGAGTGCTGTGCGAGCCGAGCTCTTGACTGCCTGCCTGTCCCGAGGGCTCTACTCACCACCCTGGCTGTCAGCAGCACCAGTCTCCTGGGCGGCTGGGGGCGCTGGAGTGGGCTTCCCAGCAGGGTTCTGGGCAGCCGCCAGGAACTTGCCATACCACTCATTACGCTCATCCATGACGCGTAACACCAGCTCCTGCATTTCCAAGAGCTTCACCTAAAGGGAGAGGCGCTCAGCACCCACACCCCCGCTCCTACCCCTGCCTGCACAGATGGTCAGGGCCTCTATCTGTATTTCCTCCTTGTCCTGGGCCAGCCGGCTAATGTACTCCTTGCAGTGCTGCTGCTTCAGCATGGCTCTTGGACTCTGGTAAAGCGCGATATACTCTCCTGCGAGGGGGCAGGCAGGTGGACAGGGCTCAGCTGCCGGGCTCCCCATCCACTATACAATGTCCCTGCTCTGGCCTTCCCACTCACCAATGGTACCCGTTTCTCCAGAAAGCTGGATGCAGCAATGCTCCAGCTCCTCTACTCGCTCCTTCAGATCCACCTTCTCCTGCATGAGCTCCATAAAGTGGCTCTGCATCCAACAAGCAGGCTCAGGGCTCAGCAGCCGCTGGCCCCACCTGCCCAGCCCTGCCCATGCTGGGGGAGATTCGCTTACCTGCAGTTTGTCCATGGCCACCTGGTGGGTCTCCACAGGCACGCTGTCCGCCCCCCCCCCCCAGTGCTGGGGCCTGGGGCCTCCTCCAGCTCATGCTGGGATGGGGCTGCCAACTCAGCCAGGCGCTGCCAGTATAGCTTTTACTTCTTCAGCTGTCCGCGCAGCTCTTCCTGAGCACTGGCTAAGGCCGAGTTTAAAAATGCCACCTGAGGGCAAGAGGTGAGGGTGCACTTTTGTAGGGGAATGCTCAGGACAAGAGGGCACGGGGGCAGAGAGGATCTCTGCTCCTCAGGACCTCTGTGGGCACACCTGTGGTTCAAAGATTGTGTGGTTGTCTGACCATTGGCTCCCAGGGGAGCTTGGGGATCAAGAGAAGTCAGAGGGAGGAAACCAACAGGTAAGAAGGGTGTCTGGGAGGGACCTCAGAGAGAGGCAGGAAGGTGGGACAGGGAAGGGGCAGGGAGGTCAGCTCACCATGGCCTTTCAGCTATCTAGGTCCTCCGGTATGCTCAGCTTTGACTGCGAGCCTCCTTGTCCTCCTCCTCACTATCTAGTCCATATCCTGTTGGGGGCAGCCAGAGGGTCCTCAGGCAACCCCCCAAAGGAGGTGGAGAGCCCAGGAAGAAGCAGGGCCCAGCTCCTCCCGTCTCACTGTGTGACTCTAGAGCTGGGCTAAAGGTCTCTTCAAACTCAATTCTATGCTGCTGAATGTCCCCCTGCTCCTTGGGCTCTGTCCTCTCCCTCTGGGAAGTCCCAATTACCTTCCCCAGGTGGATGCATCAGGCTCAGCTGGGCCTGTAGCTTCTGGCTCTGCTGGTTGACAGCTTCCAGGTGCCTCTAAGGGGCCAGGAAAGAGAGAAAGAAGAGACATGTGTTGCAGGCCTTCCCACTCGGGGGCCCAGCACTCAAATCCCTCCCCTGGGTCTCCTGCAACTCCTGGCAGATCATGTCAGTCTGTGCCTTGCCCTGAATGTCCTCTTGTTGCAGTTGGTCAATGTGCTGGGTCTGCAGCAGGACCTGCTTGTGCAGCATCTCTTAGAGGCCAGCTGCTGACAAGTGGCCACACGCTGGTGCAGGTGGCTCAGGTAGTGGTCCCGCTGCTGCTGCAGACTCTGGGCCTCCTGGCTCTTCAATTCCACCTGTGGGAAGACCCTGGGAGTGAGGACACGTGGTGGCTTGCTTCCAGATTCTGAGCCCATAGCTTGAGGAGGTTGGGCACAGACACCTGTGTCTGATGTAACCACTGAGGGGCTCGGCCACCTGCCCAGGCCCCTGGCTTCCTCACTCCAGGGACTGAGTGACGGACTCTCTTGCCCAGAGCCCCTTGTCACCCTCACACAGCCTCACACCTCATAACAACCTGCTTTCTATTTTCTATTTTAACTTTAGGCCACAGACTGGTGGAAAAGCCAAGTGTGCCAACCAACATCTATCTGTTAAGTGCACGCTAAATGCCTGACACTATACATGCCTGAATCTCGCTGAAGCCTCAATGCCACTACGAGGGAAATGCTAATCTCCCCTCTTAAGTTAAGGAAACGGAGGCTTAGACATGTAATGTGAACAGTGACCAGTGGGGCTGAGGTTAGCATCCAGGGCTTAAAGCAAGGAGCCGCCCATCCTCCACATCTCTTCTCCTCCCATTGGTCTCAATGCCTCCATGAGGGATGATGGTGCAAGGCTACCTACAACTAAAGGTCAGATAGCAGGGAGCAACAAGTAGTCACAAACTCTGAAAACTCTGGGCTCACCTGTGTCTCTACGCTGGAGCTGCCTCTGTCCTGGCCCTGGCACCCAGCTCATCCCTGCCTAAGTGCCTCTCTCCCCCAGCACCCCCCCAGAGACTGGTGCCTGTCCCAAGCCCTTCTCAGCTGGGGCAAGCTTACCGTCTCCTTCAGCTCCGCCAGCTTCTTGGCCAGCTCCTTCTTGGTGTGCTGCTCTGACTGCAGTGAGCTGGTAATTTCCATATTCTCATGGCTCTGGAGAAAGAGAAGCCATCAGCGACCCCCTAATGCAGCTGGGGACCCCAGAACATGGTATCCCCCTTCCACAGCTCAGGGAAAGGTAGAGACAGGTAGGACAATCCCCCCTGCCCCCATATGCATGGGAGGAGGGCTCTCTGGGTCATAGGGAGCCTGGGTAGGCACCACTTCATTTAGGGCATGCACCACCCCATTTTAAAGGTGGAAAAACAAAGGCCCAGAGGGGTTGTGTCTCGCCTTGTGCCTAAGGACTGGACAAGGAGGAGGTAGGCTGGGCCGGTGCGGCTGCGCACCAGCCTGACAAAGCCGCTCTGCAGCTCGGCCAGGTTCTCTTTGAGCTCACGGTTCTCCTTGAGCTCACGGTTCTCGGCCAGTGCGAGGCTGATGGTGATGCAGTTGCTCTGCATGTTCTCCAGCATTTGCTTATGTTGGTCAGTCTGCTGCCCCCAGCTCTCTACCGCCCACTCCAGCTCCAGCAGCCACTGTTTCTGCTCCCGGTTCACGCAACTCAGACCCTCGTTGTCTTGTACCTGGGCCTGCAGCTGCCCTTCCAGGCTCTCCAGTTCCTTTTGTAGCTGTTCAGCCTCAGCTTGAAGCTGCTGTTCCATCTCTGAGGGCCCTGCTGGAGACTTCTGGTATAGGGGGCAGCTGAGGAAGGAAGCACACCCTAAGGGCCTCTGGCCTCTATAATTACAAAAATCCTCTTCTTTTTTTTTTTTTTTTAGCTGAGCCATCCCGCTACCTGTTGGCAGCTCACGGCTGCTCAGCTCCGGCTGACTCGAGCCACTGTTGCTCAGAGCTCAAACTCTTGAGCGAGCTCTTAACCAACTGAGCCACTCAGCCGGCCCTAAAAATCCTCTTCTTGATCCATGGCTCCTAACTTGGCCTCCTCACCCCAAATCTTGGTTTCCTGACTAATAATTCCTCACACTCACATGATGTTCAGTGTTTCAAGACACTTTCAAATAGAGGCCTTTACATTTTTAGGCTCAAGATGATGCGGTGGTTGACAGTATCCTTTTTTTTTTTAAGATTTTTTTTTATTGGGGAATTGGTGGGATGGGAACAGCGCTGGGGAATTGGGGGAAGGGGAACAGACAAGTTGCTGTCCTTTTGTTCCTCAGTCCAGCTGTGGAGGACGTTGCTTCACTGGCCCAAGTTGGCACCATCATTGCGCTCTTCCCCGGGCGAGATGGATCAGTCGCCGGCTTCTGGACGGCCGCTCACGGCGGCTGCTGGCCGCTCACGCTGGCTGCTGGCTACACACGGTAGCCCATGGCAACCCACTGCAGCA
>NW_017732974.1:111276-112478 GCF_001890085.2 Hipposideros armiger | reverse complement strand
CTCAATTCCCCAGCGCTGTTCCCATCCCCCCAATTCCCCAATAAAAATCTTCAAAAAAACAAAAACAAACAAACAAACAAAAAACCTGGGAATCTTAGCTTCTCTGGCTGCCGGAGGATGGGCCCTCCGCAGTGCAGTATCCAGGTTCTTGTTGATTGAGCAAAGAACTGAATGAGATGCCAAGGGAAAGTAGTGAAAGAGCACTTTATTAGAAGAAACAGTACACTTCAAAGAAACAGAAGTGGGGCCAAGCAAAAGGCAGTGGCTCAAGGGCCACTATTAGAAGAGAAAGTACACTCCAAAAGTATAAGAGCAGGCCCAAGCAAAAGCACGGCAAATGCTCCAAGAGGCAAGGCCAAGGGCCAGGGCCAGGGCCCAAAGGGCAAACGGCATCATTATTAGGAGAAAAAATACACTCCAAAGAGTTTGGAGCAGACCGAGCAAAAGAAGTAGCTCAAGAGGCCCTGACTGGCCAGAACTTGGAGTTTTTATCCCTTTTTTTCTCTCAATGGGCTGTGCCTCTCTGGGCATGGGGCCACTTGATTGACACCTGTGACTGACAAGAGGCTGTTACCTCATCTCTAGACTGCGCGTGTTTCTTCCCAGAATTCAGTCTGTTATGATATTAATGAACTTCCGGACATATGTATGACATTATAATAATGGTATAACAAGGTCCAGGTGAAAGGAAGGTCATTGTGGCCTTTACTGCGCAGGTGTGAATGACTGGTCTAATCGAGTCGGGTGTTTTGTACCCATTTGTTTCCCCATAGGGGTAGATCATTACAATGAAAAAGTGAAATTTGGGGTAGACAGGGGAGGTCTTTTGGGCAGTCATATTCTGTGGGTTGTGTTGGATGTACAAAAATGCAGAGACCCAATGCCTGCCTTGTTTTCCCCTTGAGAGACATGATCCCCATAAAATCTCTATTGGAAGTTGAGGAACTGGAGATCTCTTCTCTACCTGCTTGCTGCTGGGCAGGGGTGTAGAGCTGTCCCTGCCTACTTGGGGATTCATGGAACTCTCGCCCTATCTGATCTTAGATGAGAGGAAGGGGTCTCAAGATCCACCTGGAAGGCCATGTGGGCTTCTTTGGTCGGGACTGGCAATCTTGCTTAGGCATCATCTGTATCCCCAAGGCCCCTGAATGAGGAAAAATATATTTCTTTATTTTTTTTTATTTTTTATTTTTTTATTTTTT
>NW_017732974.1:100864-107516 GCF_001890085.2 Hipposideros armiger | reverse complement strand
GAGTTGAATGGGCAACTTTGTTGTCAAGAGCATGCGCTCTCACCAGCTCAGCCATCCTGCCATCTGTTGGCAGCTCAGCTCGGGCACAGCTCACTGGCCCATGGGGGAATCGAACCGGTGACCCTGTTGCTCAGAACTCACACTCTTAACCAACTGAGCCACTCGGCCGGCCCAAGTGTCCCCATTCTTCTCTCTGACGGGACTGCAGTCATGCACTCTCTGTCCCCCCACAAATGCTGAGCACCTGGGAGCCTAATTAGTTCTCAGTTAGTTCCAACGTATGTGACCTAGAGAGGCCTCTGTGGGATGGACACCACATGATCCTGGATTCAAGCCTGATGCCCTGATGAGATGGGACTTGGGGGACCTGAGATGCAAGACGAGGTGAAGACATATGAGATGCACAATGAATGGTGGTGGCCGAGACTGAGAGCTAGAGCAGACAGCTTTCAGGGGCCTGGGCCTGTCACCTTTTCCTGAACCCGTGCACTTTGCCCAGGGCTTTGCACTTTCTCGACACCTTGACTGAGGCTCCCCAGGAGCCCCTCCACACTCCCGCTGTCTCCAACAGGGCTGCTCACTCCTGCCTGTCCCCTGGGAGCTTCCAAGCCCCTCAGGGCCTGAAAATAGATCACTGTCCCTTTCCAACACCTGTCACCTCCACACCAACTGACCTTCCCTGGGCAGAACCTCTTCTGGATTCATGCTTGGGGAGGTGCAGGATGTGGCCTCCAAGTGGACTGTCAGCCCCACTTCCAGCCTCTCACTTTATGACCTTCCATTCTGCAATGGTCTCTCCTATTCACCCTTGCTACAGCCACCTGACATCTGTCCAAGTGGTCTTGACATCCAGGGACCCACATTCTGCCCACCCACCCTGACCATCCGCTCACTCCATAGGCCATCAGCCCACCTTCCCACTTCACCCCTCCCACCTGCCTGCACCCCTCAGGCTGTGACTGACTGCTATGGTGTGCCTATTGGTGTCCCCCAAATCAGTATTTTAAAGAGGCTGATGGTATTAGGAGGTGGAGCCTTGGGAGGTGATGAGGTTGAGAGGTAGACGGGAGAGTGGGGTCTTCAGGACAGTATTGGCGCCCTGAGAAGAGGAAGAGACCAGACTCTTTCCCCCCCCTATGGCAGGACCCAGAGAAAAGGCGGCCATCTACCAGCCAGAAAGAGGGCCCTTCCCAGAAACCCACCATGCTGGCTCCCTGAACTGTGAGAAATAAATGTCATTTGTGTGAGCCCCCAGGCCTGTGGCGTCCATGATGGCGCCTGAGCTGCCTGAGGCAGAGGCCTCCTCTTGCCAACACCTTCCCCTCTGAGCCCCAATGTCCCTCCAGGGGCCTGCCAGCCCCACACCCTCCACACTCACTACCCCGCGCATCCTGGCCACTGGGACATGTAGACCAAGCCTTCCTCTTGTGTGGAGCCCTCCACCCCTCCCCTGGCCTGGAGCAGAAGCGCACAACTGCCCCCACCAGGACTCCTCCCATCACACTGGAGGGCTTCCCAATGGCTTCAGAGAGTCTTCCCTGATGCCACCCTCCAGGCCAGGGGAAGTAGGCTGGCCTTATCACCCTGGCTGTCAGGTGTCTGTCCCCGCCCACTCATGTCCTTGGAGGCAAAATGGCCACTGGGAGGGACAGTGANGCAGTGTTGTCACTCCCATGCTCGGGCAACTTCTGAACCCGTGCCAGTTCACTTCAGGTCTCACCACCTTTCCAGTCTCTGTGTCAGGTCATCTATTCAAAATGATATTCTCATTGGAGGATCCGTTTTGGAGCCTCTGCTGCTGCACACTCTGGTGTGTGTGTGTGTGTGTGTGTGTGTGTGTGTGTGTGTGTGTGTGTGAGAGAGAGAGAGAGAGAGAGAGAGAGAGTTGACGATAGAGGCTGCCCTGCGTAACTTGTCCCTGTGGACCGGGATGGGTGGGTCCCAGCCCCTGTGGACCGGGATGGGTGGGTCCCAGCCCTTTCCCGGGGACGTGCGTGCTTGTCCTAGTTTCCTGCTGTTTCAGCCAGTGCTGTGAGGAATGTCTTGTAAATACATCTGTGAAACCCTCTGCAAGACTGTCTGTGGCTCATGTCCTAGGGTGAGCACTGCCGGGGGGAGGAGAACACCTGTGGACCTGGGATGGGTCCTGTGCCCTGTCCTTCTAGAGGAGGGGCCCTTCCCGCTTCTGTCCAGGGATCTGCTGGGGCCTCTGCTTGCTCACCGTGCCCCCAGGGTAGTCACCACCAGACCAGGACCCTGCCAGTCTGATGGTGACCAGGCTCTCTCCGCACAGTTTACATCTGCCTGTCCCCATTGAGAGGACGGGCATGTCTGACATGTACTGGCCGAAGGGGTTACCTCTTGTTGGAACTGCATGTGGTTGCTCTTGGTTGTTTTTAAAACATTGCTATCTCCGAGGTTTTTGCCCCAAAGCGATGTTAGACCTTTCTCCAGTTCTGGGTTGTGAAAAAATGCTTAAGGGTTTGTTATTTGTTTTTCTGGCTTCTTGCATTTTTTGTGCTTCTGTTCTGGCCACAGAAAGAGCCCGTTGCTTCCTGTCTGTCTTCTGAGGCTGGCATCACACGTGAACAGTGTTGTCTACCCCGTGATTAGGCACATATTTACTAAAAATACTTCATGTTATATGTCTAATATTTCATCTCTTTGGGGTTTCACTTAAAAGCAAATGCGTTCCAATTAAAAGAGACAATAATTAATGACTCCCATCAGACACAAAAGGGAACCTATTCTATGCTTTCATTTAGAGAAAAGATCCAGGAACAGAGGACAGAAAAGCAATTGGGTTGGCCAGGGGCTGGAAAAGAAGGAATGGGGAGTGAGGCATGTGGGTGATGGATTTTGTTTTGGGAGATTAAATATTTCACAGCCAGAGAGTGACGATGGATGCCTGGCCTGTGAATGTATAACTGCTCAGGAATGCACAATTTTCAAGGATGTCTGTTGCATTTAATTACAATAAATTCAACCCCAAATGTAAGACATCACATAAATACGATGCGAAATTAAAATTAAGGAAACGACAAATATAAATAATAAAAGGGAAGGAAAGGAACTTTCAGGTGGAGGACAGGGTTGAAATTGTGGAACAAGAATGAGTCCTGAGGGGCAATCTAGAGCAGGCCACCCCTGCAAAGGTGGAGGGCGTGTTGAAAACTCCAGGTTGGTGGCAGGCACCAGAGCTGGTGCAGCTTGCCAGTCATCTTTTTGAGGTACGGGACACAATGATGGCTCCAAGTCCTCTCCTGGAGCTGGAACTGGTGCAGGTGAAGGCTCATCTTTTAGGGGTTTTGTGTGTGATGACAGCTCCACTTCCTCTGAGGGCACCAGAGCTATTGCAGGTGACAATTCTTCTACCAGGAATGCTGGCAACAATATTTGCTCCATGGCCCCAGTGGACACCAGTGCTGGTGCAGGTGACATGTCATTATTTAGTGGTGCTGGAAGCAGTGACAGCTCCAGGTGCTCTGGAGGCATCAGCTGGTGCGGGTGAAAGGTCATCATTTAGTTGTGCGGGGCACAATGACAGCTTTAAGTGTGCTGCTGGGACCAGAGCTGGTGCAGGTGAAGGTTCACACTTTAGGGGTTCTGGGTTCAATGACAGCTCCACTTCCCCTGAGGGCACCAGAGGTGGTGCAGGTAACATGTCTTCTTTTAGGGGTTCTGAGGGCATTGACAGCTCCAGTTGCTCTGGAGTCAGGAGAGCTGGTGCAGGTGACAGGTCATCCTTTAGGAGTGCTGGGTGTGGTGACGTGTCATCCCTTAGGGGTTCTGGGTGCAATGATTGCTCCAGTTCCCCTGATGGCGCCTGAGCTGGTGTAGGTGAGGGTTCTTCCTCCCGGAATGCTGGGTGAAACGACAGCTCAAGGGCTCTTGCAAACACCAGAGCTGGTGACGGTGAGGGCGCTTCCTCCAGGAGTAAAGGCCACATTGACACCTCCAAGTCCCCTGAAGGCACCAGAGCTGGCCCAGGTGACATTTCTTCCTCCGGGGCTGCTGGGTGCAGTGACAGCTCCAGGTCCCTTCGGGGGGATCTCCTCTAGATGCCCGCTCCCACCCCAGAGCTGCAACTGCATCTAATGGTGACCGTGCTGGCAGGTCTGGGACACCTCCTAGGGGCAGACTCTTCTCAGTGCCTGGAGGCGCCTTTGTCATTGCCCTGGCCCCTGACCCTGCACAGGGCTCCTCGGGAGGGACTGGATCCACACCTGGGTTGGGCTGCGATTCCTGAGCTGGTGCTGCAGCTGTGAGAGGAGAAAAGGTCACCCACATGCCTGCCTTTCCAGGTACACTGCAAACCAAGGACCCATTCCAGAGCCTTCCAGAGGAGCCACAGCCTGGAGTCCCACCCCAGGACACCTTCTCTGGGTTCAGGCCTCCCGATAGCACAGTCGGGGTCCCATCTTGGCTCCTGGCCCAGCACCGGCCTCTTGGGCTCCTCCCAGTGTGTCTGGCACAGAGCCCTCCCTGAGCACTCGCGGGCAGCTCCCACAGGCCCTGCTCACCGTCAGGCTCTGCCTCCCTGGAATCCAGGTCCTCAGGTAGAGTCGGCGGAAGTTGAGCTTGGCACTCCAGGTCTGGGTCTGAAGTGATGACCTACAAGCAAACCCTGGGGGAGACCCTGGGGAGTGCCCTGGGTGGGGTCAGGCCTGGTGGCCTTGCCTGGCCATCCGTGGGCCCTGGTTCCAAAACCACGGAGGCTACACTCACCAAGGGCTTGGGCTGGCCTTTGTTGCTGTCATGGCACACCTGCCCCTCACTTAGGGACATGGAGTCGCTGTCCCGATCGACTATCTCGTTGCCGATCTCCTGTGGAGAGCTCTGCAGGGACACTGACTGGCAGCCAGCATGGAGATGTCAGAGCCCAGCCTGGCCACTGTCCCTGTCTTCTGCCTGCCTGACTTTGAGCTCCCACATCAGGCACAGGCTTGTGAGTGCACAGACATCCACCCCAGTGACAAGACACTCCCCTGAGGGCTTGGGATGAACCTGGGGCAGAGCTGCTCCACCCTCCACGTCTCACCCAGCCAGCCTTGACCTGGGGTGAACACAAGACCAGCCCTCAGGCTTCTGAGCGCCCCTGAGCCTGTGTCTGCCAGGGCATGCTCTCCCCACATGAAACCCCTCATCGCCACACCAACAAACACAAAGGTAGACAGGACTGAGGGCTGCCAGGGTGGGATCTGCTGGGCAGCCTGGCCTGGACTATACCACCCCGGGCCCCCCTGTGTTACCTTTGGTTTTCTCTGGGAAAATGGCCAGAGGCATCTGGGGTGAGACCTGCCCCAGTGTCTGAAACACGGGATAGGGTTCAAACTTCAGGCTTTCCTGAGGCCACTGCCTCGGGACGTGGGGAAACAACAGGGAAACATGGTACTGTTTCCAGTGTCTCCAGCCCACTGAGCTGGGTATAGGCTTCTCCAGGGTGTGGCTGCCTGGTTACTAGGTTTCCAAATTCTGGTGGCCTCCGTGATCAGGAAGTGAGGTCACTGCCTGGGGTCGCCTACCTGGGCCGGCTCCTCGGGCAAGAGCTCTCTAAAGCCTCTCTGGGTTGGAGATGCTCAGCTTCCCCACCCCCCACACCATGTCTATACACAGAAATGCCAACACAACCCACCTCTCAGCCCCGGGGAGGCCTTGGTGCAGCTGGGGCCCCAGCTTTGAAGAACCAGAGTTGGGATCAGAACTGGCTCCTGCTCCTCACCAGTGGTGTGACCCTGACAAGCATGTCCTCTCAGGGCCTCCCCAGTGTCCCCATGTGCACAGTGCGGTCACTCTAACATCTACTTCACAGGCAGTCAGTCATCGGACCTATGAACACCTGTAGTGCCTGGAACCCCTGGGCTGGGGTCACGTGACTTATGGTGCAGATGTGACGATGGGGAGATGATGTGGGTTTTGGTTGGAGCTCAAAGCACAGTGCCCACATGCTGGGTTTGCTCTGTCACCCAGGGACTCTCGCTGCAACTCTTGCCTCTGTCCCAGGAGGGTGGTAATGAACTGAAATTCTAACATCGTCCCCTCTGGCACAGAACCTGCCAGGGGCTCCCCTAATGTTTAGACTCAGGGCCAATCGCCTCATCTTGGGCTCTGTGGTGAGCAGCCCCACGGTGGCTCCCAGAGTGCCCACCTCCACATCACACATCTCTGTGTGAGCCCCTCCCCTCGAGGCTGGCCAGATTCTGTGACGGGTTCTAAGGAGTAGAAAGGGCAGAATGATGGGTTGTCATTTCCAAGACTGAGTTATGAACAGTTTATGATTCTGTTGGCTCCCTCAGCCTCTCTGTCGCTGTCTTTCTGTGCCTCTGTGTGTCTCTCTGTCTCTTAGCTTCTGTCTGCTTGCTTCACTGTCTCTCTTGCTGTCTGTGAGTCTCTCTCTGTCTCTCTGTTCCCATGATCTGGAGAGGCATGCTCACATATTATGAGCTGCCCTATTGTTGCCAGAGAGCAGGCCCTTCTTGGGGCGATGTCTGGGTTTGGTTTCCACACTGGGGGTCGAACATGGCAGTGTCCAGGCTAGAATCCCAGACCAGGGGCCAAACCCAGGCCTCATGCAAAACTGGGAATCTTAGGGCTGGCCGAATGGCGCGATGGTTAAGAACTGGCTTGGGACGCCACAGGGCCCCGGTTCAGA
>NW_017732974.1:57103-98849 GCF_001890085.2 Hipposideros armiger | reverse complement strand
CTTCAATGATACAAGTATAAGTCACAAGTTTTAGGGTCATTATCTGAATCCAGGGGGATAGGAGCTTAAAAACTGGGCAAAAGGAAACTTAAAGGAAAGGAAACTTAAAATCAAAGTTTTTCAGTGGGGGTGGGGCTACTCGGCCCATATCACTCTGAGGCCCCAGCACTAAAAACCTACAGGGGACTGAGGCCCACAGACAGAAAAGACTGAGACCCCCCCCGTCCAAACTGCACCCTGTCCGTACACCATGCATGATCTTGGAGACAGGCCCCGACCTGGCCGAGCCTCAGTTGACACCGTAACCCAGCCTCCCAGGAGACCTTGAGGCACAGGCTCCCAGCTCTGCCCAGCCAGATGCCTGGTCACAGAGACTGAGAGACGGTCAACGTTTGTTCCCGTAAGTGATCAGTTAGGGGACAGCTGCCGCACAGCAGACAACCAGCACATCCTTGCAGGCCCCTGTCTGGCCCTGCCCTCCTCTGCTCCCAGCTCTGCAGCCACCCTGGCCTCTGCCTCACCTCCTCTCTGCCCAAATTCTCTTCTGCCTCGATTCCCTGCCCCTTTGAGCTCCCCCACCCGACACTCTGTTCCCAGACTTGTGCAGGGCTGGCTCCTCTTGTCCTTCTGCTCACAGCACAAATGTCAGTCACCCTGGAGGCCTTTTGGACCCACCCTGGGGCTCTGGCCCGCCCTACAGCCCTCACTCTTCTTTCTCTCTCCCTCTCTCTCTCTCTCTCTCTCTCTCTCTCTCACATGGATTTGCCCTCAAGCTTCGTCCATCTTCCTCTCTAGGCTTGGAGCTCCCAGAGGGCAGAGACCACGTGGGTCCTGTCAGCAGCCCCGCCTCCCCCCCACCGCCAGGCTTATCACAGGGTAAGTGCGGGGGGAGGGGCACAGTAACTGAAGGAATAATGAGAGGGTCTCACAGCCCCCTCCTGTCTCTGAGCAGCTCACAGTGTGGAGATAGGGTCTAATCATAAAAGGTGCATGTTGGTCAGAGGCAGGAGACACCCAGAATGATCCCTGGTGTCCCTTCCCTGCCCCTTGTGCCATTGAGCACAGTGGGCACAACCCGCCTCCTGGTGGTCAGCACCAACACTGCAGCCCCAGGTGGGAAAACCAGAAATCCAAACGCACTACTGGTTTGGGCTTCTCAAACAGGTGTTCCACCTGGGCCCAAGGGACAAAGGGGCTGGGCGTGAATGCTCCAGGGAGATGTGAGGAACCCCAGAAGTCTCCATCGCCCCCTCTTTCCCTCCATACCTGGTGTGTCCTGTTTACTCATGAGGCCTCTCATCCCAGCCAGGCCAATGACTCCCCCACTTTTGAATGAGGACCTTGAGTCTCCAACAAGGATGTCTCAGTCCCTGGGCAAGTGATCCAGTGCTCTGCCACATTCAGCATGACCCAGGTTCCCTGGCCCCCAAACCCCAGGCTGCCCTCTGCTCAAAAGATCCTCGAGGGAGTGGAAAGCATTTTCCAGGGACTGGGAGCACACTGGATCCGGACAGGGAACCAGGGATGAAAGACTCACCGGCAGGTCATGGGACTCTTGGTGTCACCCTGTCTATGTACCCCACATTACAGGGGAGTAAGCTGAGGCCTTCTCCCCTGCAGCCTCTCCATGCTGGGGGTGTCTCCTCCTGGTTACAGGTACCCAGGGCGGAGGACGCAGGATGCAGACCTTGTTCTCTCCAGGTGCCCCGGACTGACCCCATCCCAGGCACACTCATGGGCACTTTAGGGTTGCCCTGCCTATCAACCAGGTGTCTCTGTCCTCCATACCTGTGGGAACCGGACATGGTGCCCAGAAACTGGATGCCTCTTCCCCACGGCAGAGCTGCCTCCAACCTCTCTCTCCTCTCCCCCTTGTCACCTCCCGAGTGTGTACGAGTGTGTACACCCTTTCTCACCCCCTGCTGTGCATTGAGAGAGAGCGAGAGAAAGAGAGAGAGAGAGAGAGAGAGAGAGAGAGAGAGAGAGACAGAGACAGAGACAGAGAGAGAGAGACAGAGAGAGAGAGAGACAGAGAGAGAGAGTCTGTTTGTAGGCATGCATCTGTGTCTGGGTGGGGATGCCCAGAAGAAAAGGCCCCACATGGGAAGGAGACCCCAGGATCACAGGGGTCTTCATTCCCAAAGCAAGCCCCGTGGGAGTTCATCCAGTTCCCACGATCAGATCTAGGTCATGGCCATTGAAGTATAGATGGGACATAGCAGGTGCCACAGTCAGTCAGCCTTGGGGGACAAACCAAATGCAGGCTCTTGGAGTGATGTCCCTTGTCAGGATCTCTGTAAGGATTAAGGGGTGCCAAGTAGATTCTTAAGCTGTAGATGGGCTTCTAGGATGCTCAAGGCACTGTCCCTCAGCAGATTGAAATCCTCAAGATTCTAATGATCACATAGACAGAAAGACGCCCGTTCCCTGAGGAAATGTGGGTGNTTCTCTTCACCCAGCGCGGTTCAAGCCCCACCCACCTCGGCCCACTCCTCTATGGTCTACCACTTGGGGAGGGTAGAAAAATAGCGCCCGGCCGCCAAGGCGTCTGGCGCGTGACTCCCAGCGCCAAGGTCGCTTGGTTTGCCGGTCGGACGGATGGATCCGTGTCTCCCGGGAGTCAGGCCGTGCGTCCCGCCCGATGCGATGCAAGATTCGCTTTTCACGGTCCGGGCGCAGCCAGCGGTGGATGCCCTGGCAGCGAAAGCGTCCTGGCCTTGGAAACTTTTCTCTCCTAACGCCTCTGAGACGGGGACGTTTGCCGCGCGTCGACGGACAGACTCTCCCACGCTCCACCTTTGCCGGTGGAGGCCCCCAGGGCGCACTGGATGATTTGATCCCCGAGGCGCCCGCCCACCCTTACCGAGCGATTCCAGGGCGGATTCAGCCATATCCACGGGTGGAAACACGTCCCTCCTCCATCATCTTCCGTCTGTCCATCAGGCACTGTTTGTGGACGGATGGAGACACTTCAGTTCGGTCGTTTGGCTTTGGGGTCGCCGCCACCCAACACCAGTAGAAGAGAGTCATTAAAAATGGTGAGGCGACGCTGGTTGTTTCATTTGCTTTATACATAGGCATATCTTTAACATGTCCTAGGGTGTCTATGTCAAGTTGTGTCCGGGGTGTGGGAAGGGACAGGTGGGTGGAAGAAAAACGAAGGGGAAAATAAAATCACTCGTCTGGTGATCACACAGTAAGCCACGTACACCTGAAACGAATAGACTTATGTATAACTAGATACTTAAAAGAACAAAAAAATATATATATACATATATGTATATTTATGTATGCATTTATATGTATGTTTATAAATATATATACATATATATTTTTAAAGATTTTATTGGGGAATTGGGGGAGGGGAACAGTGTTAGGGAATCAGAGAAGGCGAACAGACAAGTTGCTGTCCTTTTGTTCTTCAGTCTAGTTGTGCAGGATGCCTTCACTGGCGCATGTTGGTATTATGATCATTGCGCTCTTCCGCGCTGAGGCCGATTGTCCCCCGCCATTGGACGGCTGTTCACCAGAGTTCACGGGCTGCCTGGGCCATGGTTGGCCACTAACAGCAGCCCAGCTCCAGGTTGAACTGTTGCTCAGCATCTTAGCTGTGGAGGGCAGTATCACTGGCCCTCGTATGTGGGATCTGGGGCCCTCTGGGGTCCCAAGCCAGTTCTTCACCATCTCGCCACTCCGCTGGCCCCATATACTTTTTAAAATTGGTGGCGTTATACACACAGCGTGAGGGCTGGGGAGAGTGCAGCGGAGGGGTTCGTTGGCTGGATCCGGAGAGGGAGACAGCAGGTCGTTCCCTGGAGGCGAGCGGCAGGCCGGGACCCGCCGCCGCCCCAGCGCCACCGCTACCTCCACCACCTCTGATCACCTGCCAGACCGCAACTCGACTGGACTCTGGTGGGCGCGAACCTGGAGCCGGACAGCTTGCTGGTTACCCATACCCGAGGCTAGCCGCGCGCGCGTGTGGGTCGGAGGCATACGCCCGGCCCCTCGGCCCGGGACCGGGATCGGTTCCGCCGCGGGCTCGGCCCTGGGGATCGCCCCACAGGCTCGGCCGCGACTCCATGCCCGCGGCGGGACTGCTCGATGGTCGACCTCCTGTTTCACCGTGTCCCCGGTGGCTAGCCGCGCGCGGCCGTGTCCCGCCCCAAGGGTGCTCAGAGCTAGCTGGTAGACCCCGGGAGGCAGGGGTCAAGCTGTGCGAGGCCGAGTCCGGTGGCANCTGAGCCAGGAAGACTTTCTTCCTGCCCATGGCCACCCAGCCCCACCCAAGAAGACTTTTCCCCCCTCTTCCCGCCCTCAGCTCCTGGGGGAACTGTGCATGGCTGGGGGTTGGGTGGATGCTTGGAAGCTTCATTCCTCATCTTCCATGAATTCAATGCTCTATTGTTCTGGCCTGGAGGAGTGCAGGTCCCACAGTTTAGGGAAATCTTCCCAACACCCACTGCTTGCCCAGTGCTCCAAGGACTGCAGCAACCTCTGTCACCATCAGCCCTTTGAATGTCAGGAGGTGATGGGGGTTGGGGCTCTGGAGACTGTCACT
The DNA here is from genome assembly GCF_001890085.2 of Hipposideros armiger. Classification (NCBI taxonomy): domain Eukaryota; kingdom Metazoa; phylum Chordata; class Mammalia; order Chiroptera; family Hipposideridae; genus Hipposideros; species Hipposideros armiger. The sequence continues at coordinate 94,291 of NW_017732974.1, read as the reverse complement.
GTGGCATTTTCAGACTGACCCACACCTGTCCCCCCTCCCCTCCTGGATTTGACATGCCTTGGGCCATTTGAGGTCTGGCAAGGGTGTGCTGTGACCACCGGGCTCATCCTCTACCCTGGTAAATGTGAGGGTCACCATAGTTGGCCCGTGTTGTAGCAGCACCACAGATGCCCCCATCTTCTCCTTCTCTGGTGTCCAGACATGAAGGGCACATGCCCAGGTGATCAGGGCCTGAAGAGGCACAGGGCTGGGTAGTGGGTGCTGTGTGTAGGAGCTCCCTTCCCTCTCAGACTCCTGGGGGGCTATTCTTTCAGCTCACCCCTGCACACCTGCACCCTGTCTCACTGACTCTTCCTGCTGCAACCCCACACCCCCAGAAATGCAACCGTCCACCAGCCTCTGCCCACGGCCACCTCCACAGAACCTCCCACCTGGCCAGTGATCTTGCTATTCCAGAACATGCCCTGCTCATTCTGCCCCCTCTCTGCCCACCTGGCATCTCCAGGCCACCTCAGGTGATACCTGTCTGGGGCCCTCCACGTTGCATCCCCACCCCCAGGGCTCTGGGTCAGTGGACCCATGGTTGTCAGTTGAATTTTGCAGTCTGGCCTGTCGCCAAAGGAGAACATCAGCCCCACAGGGAGAGGCCCAGTTGGCAGCCCACTGGGCAGGCAGAGCCCTTGTCAGAGCCTCCTGCCACCTTGAGGCTCCCCATGGTTTTGGGTGGGGCTCTTGAAGGTCATTGTTAGGGAACGTTCTCCCAGTAACCCTGCCCTGCAGCCCTGACCCAGAGACCGTGTAAGAGGCTGATCTTGTCCAGCGGAGGTTCTGGGATTCCTTGGGGAGCTGCTCCTGCAGCTGGGACCCCACAGGCAGCACGAGCACCAGGAGCCTCACGGGTGGCTGCCGCCTCAGCCCTGGCCTCACCCTCCTTCCTCAGGTGCCCCCTGACACAGCCTTTCAATCTCCCTGTCCCCCTGCCCCTGCCATGGGCGTCCAGCCAACCTGAGCCTCCAGCTGGCCTGGGTGGGCCCATAGGGAGGGAGGGGTGTTTAGGGCTCTTCCCTCCCCAGGACACAGAGGCCCAGCCCTGGCACTCAGTCCTTGGAGCGGCACAGCCATCTGCGGGGCGCTGCCTGCCTGGGAGACCCCAGAAGAAGGAGATTCTAAGAACTCTGAGGTTCTAATTTCATCTTCTGTGAGTATATACCCAGAAAAGAGACTGCTGGCTCATGTGGTTGGCAAGTATCTGCTCCCAATCTACAGATTGCTTTTTTGTTTGGTTGTTTTCTTTGCTGCGCTGAAGCTTTTTAGTTGGATGGAGTCCTGGTTGTTTAGCCTTCCTTTCATTTCATGAACTTCCACAAACAGAAGGGAAAAAGCCCTGCATGATCTCACTCACATGTGGAACCTAAAAAGGACAAACACAGGAGCAGGGAGCAGAGGGGTGGTTACCAGAGAATTTGTGGAGGTGAGGGATGTGGAGACATCAGAGGGGACAGAGATGCAGCTTGTGGGATATGTAAGTCTAGAGAGCTAACATATAACAAGATGACTCTAGTTAATAATACTGTATTGAATACTGGAAATTTGTTCAGAGAGAGTAGATGTCAGATGCTCTCATCACAAAAAGAAACTAGGAACTATGAGGAGATATGTTAAATAGCTTGGCTATAGTCATCATTCCACTGTGTATATGTAAAAGGCAAAATATTTATACAATCTGAAGAGAAACCAGAGTATCCACTGTGTATATGTATATCAAGTTATTATGCTGTACACCTCAGATATTTAAATTTTTATTAAAAAATACAATGAAATTCGTTGTACTCCTATAGACTAACAATGAACCATCCAAAAAGAAAATTAAGAAAAGAAAATATCATTTACAATAGTATCAGAACCAATAAAATACCTGGGAATAAAGTTAATCAAGTAAATAAAAGACTTGTATAATGAAAACTATGAAACATTATAAATAAAAAANTCACGGCAGCCCAGCTCCAGGTTGAGCTGTTGTTCAGCATCTTAGCTGTAGAGGGCAGTGTCACTGGCCCTCATATGTGGGATCCGAACCGGGTCTCAAGCCAGCTCTTAACCAATGTGCCACTCAGCCGGCCCGACAGTATCTTTTTTGTGCACATAGGGACACTGAGGCTAAGAGAGATTACATGACTTGCCAACTCCTGGTACAGGCCTCTTTCCCTTTGTCACAATGCCCTTCCATCCACCCACCTCCTCGGGGGCACTCTAGCCACCCTTCTCAGCTCCCCCAACACAAGTCCTGCTCCCAGACCGCTCCAACCTCAGCTAACCTATCTGCTTCCTCAGTTCAGCCAAGCTGGCTGCCAGCTCCCGCACCTGATTCCTGCTGTGCTCCTTCTCCTCACTTAACTTGAGCATCTGCCCAAAACGTGGGGGAAGGAAAGTATGGAGGGAGGTGGCCATCTGTCTCTCTACCCCCATCAACAAAACACACACATCTGCCTCTGGCTGCATATACGAAGTGATCTGATTCCCATTTTACAGATGCTCAGAAAGATCAAGTGACCTATCTAAGGTGGGGTGACCTATCTGAGAAGGTCACGTCACCTGCTCTGTCACCTGTGTCATCCTTCAGTACCAAATGGCATTCTCTTCTTTTAGATTGTCTGCATGCTGGTCTCTCGCTACCTGCAGTTGCTTCAGCAAATCCTACAACTGTAAGAATACATACAGAAGTTAGCAGGGGCTGCCACTGGGCCTCACCTGCTCCTGGCCACCTGGGGTCATTTCCTTCCACACCGCTCTCTGTGCAAAGCCTCATCTGCCCCACATGTCTTCAGCTGTGCCCGCTCCTCCAGGGCCTGCTGTAACTGCTGCCTGCTATCATCAGGGGTTTGCGTTGATTTCAAAGGCAGAAATCAACGCCAAGGAACAGATGGAAAACTCCCCTGAATGATGCATTCACAAAGAGTGGAGTTGCCTGACCAGGGAATATGCCCATTAGACCCTCTCCTCAGGCCCAGGGTGCTAGAGACAAACTTCGCAGGGCTCCAGACCCTCATCATCTTCATTTAAAAACCAGACTTCCAAGGAAAGGTTTGCTTGAACAAAGGGGATTACCGTTAACATATAAGTTTGAAAAACATTATCTGATCTTTCAGATGAGGAAACCGAGGCCCAGGGAAGGCAGTGCTTCTCCTGAGATCACCCAGCAAGCTGGCGGCAGAGGTGGACTCGAAACTCCTAATCCAGTGCCTGGGGCTCTCCCCTCACCAAACCCGGGGGCTGCTCTGGTGCTTCCTAAAGGGAGAGCCTGAAGGCAAGTGGCTTCCCCTTGACGCTGGGGATATGAAAAACCACCAGAGCAGTAAGTCCAATAGCGACTACCCTTTCCTGAACATGTACTCCTCACCTGGCTCTGTGTTAAGGGATGACTATAAACACAGCCATCTCATTTACACTTCGTAAGAGTAAGACAGTATTTACCTGGGTTTCACTGATGTGGAAACAGAGACTCAAAGAGCTGAAACAATTTTCCCCAAACCATATCCCTAGCAGAGGGAGAGACAGGATCGAAACCCAGAATTCTGAACCAGTACCTGGTCAGATTCTTCCACAATCTAACCAGTTCCTTCTAGCCCTCTGGGCACTCCTATCCCCAGTAGCTTGGCCAGCCAAGACTCACCTCCTCAGGCAAGTGACTACCACAGATGTGGTTGTCTCAGGGTTACTGCCATGTGCCATGTTTCTTCTTCTTTTTCTTAGCTTCTGAATCAACACCAAGCTTGTTCTTCCTTTGAAATTCTCTCAACAGCAGAAAGGAAAGCAGTGAGACTCACAAGTAGTATAAACCCCTGTATTCACACCCTACTTGACAGTTTACAGAAACTGTGTTTTTTTCTTTGGTTTTGTTTTTTCATAATAAAACTAAACTAAACTAAACTAAACTAAACTAAACTAAACTAAACTAAACTAGAAGTCTTTCACACCATCAACAGTTTGAATCAGGTGTGACTTTTGGGTCGCCTTGCTTTTCCAGTCACTTACTTCTTAGGTGGAGGGGTCCAGGATGAGAGGGAGGGAGAAAGGGAGGAGNCAGTGAGCGGCCGTCTAGAAGCCAGTGACTGATCTGCCTTGCCCGGGAAGAGCGCAATGATGGTGCCAACTTGGGTCAGTGAAGCAACGTCCTCCACAACTAGACTGAAGTACAAAACGACAGCAACTTGTCTGTTCCCCTTCCCCCAATTCCCCAGAGCTCTTCCCATCCCCCCAATTCCCCAATAAAAATCTTAAAAAAAAAAGAAGTCTGGACTTACCACACCTTGTGTGGATGACAAGGTGGGCTGGTCAAGGGCCCCTCTCATGGTGCGTGGAGGGGTCTCTACCTGGGTGGGGCCCCAGGAGTCTAGGGGTGACGTGGACAGGAACAGCTGCCAGGGGTGACTCAGGAGTGTCAGGGAGACAAACTCTCTTTCCACAAAATATCCAAAAGCTGGTATTCCAAAGTGTGCAGATAATTTAGTTACGTGGACCCCTCAGAAAATGTCAAGACTGACAGAGCAAGAGTCATTCTTTCTGAGTTCTCCTTTCATCCTTCTCATTTCCTGGAAGGAAATGGCCCTCCTCCTGCCAGGCTGTCTCACCACTGTTCCAACACTTGCTAATCAGCGTCAGTTTTGGTGCCTTTTGCAGGAAGAAGTATCTACAATTTGATAAAAAACTTTTGTTTTCATTTTATTGGTTTTTGACAGTTACCTTTGATTTATGGAGAGATGTTGGCTTCTCATTTATGGTAGTGATTTACAGTATCCTTTAAAAACTTAAGTACAGGATGAAGTAGTGTATAAAGAAATAACGATGGTGGTGGGAGGGCTAAGGTAACACCCAGAAGCCTGGTAGGGAAGTGAGTGAGGTAGTGGGACATGGACCTCCAAGTTGGTGAGGCTGTTAGTTGGGTGCCAATCATCTTTTCAGTTGGATGAAAGCACAACAACCACAAGAGGAACAAGTGGAAGCAAGTCATGAGTTCCAAGATAGCACCTTGCCGGACCCAACTCTGGACTGCCTGACTCCCTCTGCCTTCAGGATTCAACACCGGTTGCTTCTTACGGGAAGTCCTCCAGGGTGGGCCAGCTGTGGAGTCATCTCTCTTCCCATATACTGATCACCATCCACCTTTCTCTAGAAGCAGGTGTGTCATAAGAGGTCACAGAAGAGGTGCCTGCTGGGGCTGAGGGAAGGGGATCTACAGCCAGCTGCAGGGCATGTGCTCTATTTAAGGGTTCACAGCAGAAACGTGGCCACACATTCCAATTTCTCAAGCCAAGGCAGAAATCTAAATTCTTATGTGAAATTTCACCATTTTCAATTTTCACAACAAATGTCCCCCATGCCTGGGAGCTGGATCCTGTCTCTGCACCCTCAGATGACACAGAGGGAAACTTCTGGGTGGAGATGGCCATCAAGCTGCAGTGCCCTCACTCCCAGGTCCTGAAAATGAGGTGACCCAGGAAAGGAAATCACCGATAGAGTGGGTTGTGCCAGTCACGTGTTTTCCCCATAAGACCATAAGACCCTCCTGGTGGGCAGTGAGGGGCCTAGTCATCTGGCCCTGCCTGACCAAAGCCAACCCCAAAGGCTCGCAAGCCTGAGGAAGCACGAATGACAAGATCCAATGGGACGGGTGTATACACTCTGGGGAAGTGGGGCAGAATCTGGGACACAGAGCAGAGATGTTCCAACAGACACAAGCCTGGGAGGGGGTTCCCAGGCAGGACCTGGGGAGGAGGGTCACTGTGCGTGTGTGTGTGTGTGTGTGGGGGGGCGGGCGTGCAGCAGGCCTGGCAGGGCAGTGACTCCAGGCTCTGGACCTTGCTGGTGAACAGAGGTTCCAGCTGGGGATGGGCTCTTGACCGCACACCCGCTCCAGGATGGAAAGCTATGGCTGGGATGCTGAGTTGGATAAGCTGGGGAAAGTGTAGAAAGGCTATTACAGGCAGGGCTTGGGGAGAACAAAGTCCAGGAGGTTAGATACCCACGTGGGATCCAGGTCAGGTGAAGGCTGCAACCTGCTTAGGAGGGTCAAGTCTGGGTGGAGGAGGCTGTGCTCCCAGGCTGCAATGGAGGGGGACAGGGATTTCAGACACAGAGAAGCTAAGGACCAAGGGAAACCTTGCTTCTCTCTGGAAGGGGAAAAGTTGATCTTTGGGGTAGCCCCTGCAGGGCGTGCACCTGCCTATAAAAGCGGTTCTGGTCTCTGGGGTGTCCATCTCGCCCCTGTGGCCCTTCCTACCTCAGGGTGCAGAGAGACAGGGCAAGGCGGCCGGCCCCTTGCACTGCAGGGCCGGCTGGTGGGACCTGGGCGCCCCAGGGGGACTTCCTAGGTGGGGATGCCCCGGCTCTCCCGCTCCGGTCATAGCGCTACTCTGCCGCCGCTTCCGGTCTCTGCTTCATTTGTAACCTGGGACGGAGGGGACTCCCGGCCGCGCCGACAAGCGCCTGGTCACCGCAGGCTGAGGCGCCGGATCCTAGCCCGTCTCGCGCTCGCTCTCTCCTGTCAGCCTCCTTCGCTCACTCCTAACCTCTCCTGCCTCTCCTGGGCGCCTGGCCACCTCCGCCCCGCGCCCAGCTCTCCTGAGGCTGCGGGCGGCTCCAGCTGCTCCCAGGGCTGCGTGGCGCGCGGGGAACTTTCGTGCCAGTTGCCAGTGCGAGCCCCTGGTTGTGGTCAGGACGCCCGGTATCCGCCGGCTCTAGCCGATCGCCGCCTGCTCCGAGCCGCGGCCACCGGCCACCGGCCACCGGCCACCGGCCCCGCCCAGGTGGGTGCGGTCTGACCCCCGTCGGCCCCGCCCCACTTCACCGCTCCTGCTCTGACGGCGTCTCGCCGGACTTGAGGAAACTCCGTTCACACTGACGCCGGACAAGTTTTTGGGCCGGGGCAGTCGCGCAGGGGGCGCCCCGCGGGGCACCCGAGAGTCTCGGGCCGGGAGGAGCCTTGTGAATGCGTAGGGCCAGGAGGGCCCCGCGGCGGACCTTGCGGCACAGCTCCCGAAGGTCCGTGGGAGCCAGGGTGAGGCGGCGCCCCGGCTGGCGCCCGGGGACGCTGGAGCTGTGCCCAGAGCACAGCCTGGGGCCCTGAGGATTGGTTAGGGCGTCCATGAGGGGATCCCAAAATTTCCAAGGGACCCTTCACCTTCTCTACAGGGACGGGAAAGAACAGCGGCCTCACCAGGAGCTGGAAACGGAGAAGGCCGCCCAGTGCGAGGGGCTGCGGAGTCCTCGCTGCCCCAAGGGCCAGTGAAGAGTAGAGGCGCAGGTGTAGGGGGCCAACCGGGCATAACTTCAGAGAGGATCCAAATCCTGCTAAGGATGGTAGTTCGCGGGGCGGGGTACACTCTGAAGCGGCCGTCCCCCGGGGAACTGTGAGGAAACCGGAGAGCCCCACCCCGAAATGAGGCAAGGGTGCAGAGCAGTCTGCTTTCAGGGTCCCAGGGCGGGATGGCCCGGGGCGGTGGGGCTCCGGAATGTTGGCTGTGTTAACACCCCTCCCGGGTAGGGAGAAAGTCATGGAGGTGCCGGCTAGTTTCTGGGGATTGTCTGGCGGAATGCCCTTCCCTTTGCAGTGTGGGGGGTAGGGGGAAGGGGGGCGGGGTTGGGGTATGCGGGACTCAGNGCGGGGAGAAGCTTGGGGCTCCTAGGTTTCTGTGACTCTAACACCCCTTCTTGTAGGCAAGCCCCAGGAGCATGGAGCAGAGCACACTCTGGAGGTGCCAGTGCGCACTGACGCCCAGGGCCTCTTGGTGTCCCATGTGGTGTTGGCGGCAACAGCCCATGTTGGGGTTTGAGCCCTCAGAGCAGCCCTGGTCCACACCCCAGGCTTCCCGGGAGGCAGGGAAGAGGACCCTGGCGGCAGCCTCTTCTACAATGTCATGGTCTAAGGTAGAGACCTGCGCTAGGGGCCATGGTGGAGTGGCAGTGTGAGTCCATTGTGGAGCCCCTGCTTGGGACCTGCCTCTAATTCGGAGACTTGGCCGGCCTGACTGAAGCCTCCTTCATGGCGCTCAGCAACTGCAGAGGCTGGTGAGTATGCACTTCTCCCACTCCTTTCTGTCCATGGTCCTTGCCTGGGCCTCAGAGGCCAGTTATCCGGCGTCTTTTTGGAAGGCAAGGCCTGCCTGCACTAGGGTATTCTCTGCTTAGGGAAGACTGAGCATCTACTCAAGGGGCTGCCTGGAAGGCAAGATATTCTTATGGGCGGGAGCGGGGTGATACATGGAGGAGGAGAGCCAGGGTCTCCCAAGTGCTAATCAAGTAGCCAACCCAGGTGTGTCTCCTTCAGGCCTGCAGGCCCAGGTCTTGTCTTGCATCCAGTGGTGTGTATACATCTGGGAGTGTGTGCACATGTGTTTTGGAATGTCTCTGTGTACTTGTGCCTTGGTACCTGTGCACCAGTAAATATGTGAATTGTGAGTCTTGTGCATGTGTGTATCTGTAGGTTCCTGCTAATTCCTTTGTCACTGTCTGTTGAGTGTGTGACACTGTGCATTTTAGTCTGTGTGATGTGTGTGAGGGGAGCACATGTACTGGCAGTGGGTCGTCTTGTTTCTGTGTGTGTGTGATGCCAACATAGGGGCCAAGCCATGGCGCTGAAATACCCAGTTACTATTCCGCTGCCACCTGGCTGACTGGGAGCCATGGAAATTAGGGTGTGGCTTTTACTGCAGGTGTTACCCGGTTGTGATGATTTCCTTGGCTCCTGTCTTCTCGAGGGACAGAATTCACCCGAGAGACAGTGTTTTATGCAGGTATAGGGTCGTAAGAAGTTTATTAGTAAGGGCAGATACACTCTAAGATGTGGAAGGGACCTATCCCAAGAGGGGGAAAGGCCTCTCCTCACATTGTATGACGGCTTTTATTTCTGTGGGTAGAATTACCTCCCCTTCTCACTTCTACTTATTTCTCTCCTGCTGAGGTGTCCAGTCCTCCCTTTGATTCACAAGTTAGTTTCTGTCAATTTTTTATTTATTATTTGTTTGAGAAGGTGACTAAAATGGTCCTGATAAACAGGATATATACTCTGATAAGCAGGATATCTTTCTTCTCTGGTTCTAACAACACATCCCTTTGATTTAAGGGCATGTGAGAGCCTGGGGTCCTGCTGGGCCAGTGAGGCACTGGTGCCTTAAGCGAGAGCAATCACAAGGGATCTGGACCCAAGTAGGAGCTGCAGCAAGGGGCTTTCTAACCAGGGCTGGGTCTCTCCTTCTCATTTCTGTCTATCTACCCACCCTATCATTCCCTCCTCAAGATTTGGGACCCTGAACTCTTAGGAAAGTGGACAATGTATCTCTTCTGCATTTACTTCCTGCTGAAAGGGGGTGATGTCATAGTCAGGGTCTCATCCTTTTGCTCTCTGTCAGGAGGAAGGAGGTGTTGTCCCCAGACTTTTGGTAGGTGGGAGGTGAAAGCTGCAAGCGACGGTGCAGAGAGAAGACTGGTCTTCTATTTCCAGAGGGACAGGTTGGAATCCTGGAGGACCATCATTTTTAAGTGGAACTGTTGTAATCTGGAGGAGATAAATTTGACAAGTAGATTAAAAAGACATGGGCCAAACAGCAGTAGAAGCAATATACAATCTACCAAGTCATGGAAGGTGGAGTGTCTTTAACCACCTGACAGATGGAGTCAGTTGTCGGATGTTCCTTTGCAAAATTATGAAGCTATTCAGCTCAATTCTATATCTTTTTAATATCTTCTTCTACTTTTGGTGGCATTTATATAAGTGCAGCAAGTCTTATTAATTACTGAACATACTCCCCCTCGTCCAGCTAATAAGTACTCAAGGGCTAGTCAGTTGTGAAAGACAACATTTGCAAGCAAATTGAGAGACATCCAGAGATTCTGGAGGGTGTCTCCGATGTCTTGAGATAGGGTGGCTATGGGGTTTGTTAGGTTGGTTAAAGTAGCCTCATGATAGAGAGATCATCCCCAAGGGGCTGCTAGACCGACAACAGCCCCAGTACTGGCTAGAATGACTCCTGTGGCCCATTTGTCTCTGTGGTGAATACTGTTTTGTACAGTGATTGATATGCTCTGAGGGCCTAACACCCTTAAGGTGCATCGCCCTTCAAACTGAGACGTGGGTAACCAGGGTGATAGGAGGGTGGCGGTAGACCCTGTCTGGTGACTTTTCATTGGGTAATTCATTTTGAGGAGGACCGCAGAGAAATAAATAACCAGGGCGGTTTAAGCTCGATGTGGTGAGGAGGAGTTAAAGCATGTGGCCAGACCTGGGCCCCAAGGAGGGGCTACCTTGCATTGGGGAGATAAAAGGCCTCCCCTCAGCCCAGCATCCCTGGGCCCCGCTGGTACCCATCCTGCTCTTGGAGGTAGGTGGGGAAGTTTCAAAGATGTTATTGCCTGTCCCTTCCAGTATATGCACCAGTTCATCGGACTCGTATTTTGTTCACCATAGTGAGATTTGTGACTAGCTGGACACCAAAAGGTGGTATTTAGAGTGCCCCTTCTAGAAATGTCAAATGTAATGGGATAATTGAAGGACTGAACAGACGAGAGGTAGCCTCCCTCTCAATATGTACAGAAGTGACAAGGACTAGACGTGGATGTACAGTTGAGGGTTCTGACCCTAGTTGTATCAGACCAATTACCTGGTGGGGTGAGGTGAATGCAGCCCAGACATGTAGCTAAGGGGTCTAACCTGACAACCAAGATAGTGCTGTTGGGGAACTCCTTGGGGACCCCTGATAGAAAAGTAAGTCTGAGATTAAAATGAGCAGGCTGAAACTGGAGAGAGGAGAGGTGTTTCCCGGCTGCGTGTAGCATATCCAGCAGTCAGAGAGGCCGTTTCCCTTTGCAGTTTTGTAAAGTTGGAAAAGTTTTCAAGGGTGGTAGTCTCCCATTCCCCCCAAAAGGGCTGGAAATGTAATAGAACTAGGAGGACAAATATCATGTTGACAATTTAAGTGTATGAGAAATAATTATTTAGTGTGTGGGGGAGTGTGTCCCAGGAGGGACACAGGCGGAAAAATTAAGAATAAGGATTAAAAGAAAACTCAGCCAGAACATAGCAGTCGGGGCATAGTCATCAGTACTTAGCGGCACTTTCTTGAATAGTAACTTGACGTCCTCTAGAGGCTCGCGGAAGTACTGGGAACCAATTGGCAAGTCTTCTCCTTCATCACCTTTCCAGGGTTTTATCCAGAAGTGATGGATCCAGCTAGAGACTCCTGGCACCTTGACAACCAAAGGGGTAGAAAGTAACACAGTGAAGGGGCCCTTCCCAGTGGGGCTCAGTTGGGATGTGGAGCGCCATCTTTCCAAGATCTGAGGTGCGTATCTGGCTGCCAGGTGGGTACCAGGTTGGTGACGGTGGGCTCTGCCCTGCAGGCGAGGGCAGAGCCTTTTGTGCAGAGGCCCTGAGGGCTTCCTGGAACTGCCCTAGAGAGGTGACATACCGAAGGAGGCTTGTAGCCTCTGAATCTAAGTGCATGTCAGATGAGAGGAAGGCCCTCCCACATATAACCTCTTAAGGGCTGAGCTGTAGGGAAGCCTGCGGACATACTCGAACCCACAACAGAGCTGTTGGTAGGAGGTCAACCCATGGTTGACATATTCCTTGACAGAGCTTCCTTAGGTAGTTCCTAAGGTTTTGGTTTGCTCTTTCTACCTTGCAGGAGCTCTGAGGTCTCCATGAGGAATGTAAGAAATCTCTTGTTTCAGGGCCTTAGCCACCTGTTAGGTAATATATAAGGTAAAAGCAGGCCAGTTGTCACTTTGTAAGGACAGGGTAGGCCAAACCTAGGAAGGATTTCCTTTAGCAGTTGCTTGGAAACCTTTTGGGCCCTCTCTGTCCAGGTGAGAAATGCCTCTACCCATCGGGTGAAGGCATCAATAAATACCAAGAGGTATTAAATCTTTGCAGGGAGGCAATGGAGTGCAATCTAATAGCCAGTCCTCCCTAGGTAGCTTCCCCATGCTGACCAGGCTGTACAGCGGGGTCGGCTGATTCCCCTGGGGGTTGTTTTACGTACAAAGCACACAGGCATGCCATAGCTGGTTAACTGCCTTATATATGCCTTTCCCAGTGAATATTTTCCTGCAGATTTGGTGCATATTATCCCTCCCAATATGACAGGAATTATGACATTTATTAATGACTTTCCACTGGAGGGACCGTGGAAGGTGTAGCCTTTGATCCAGCTCATACCACCCCTGAGGGTTCAGGGTTTCTCCCCTCTGAATGGCCCAATTTTTCTTTTCTGAGGTCTGTGGCAAGGGAAAAGTGGGGCCCGGTAAAGAAGGAATGAGACCCCCTTTAGTTTTGCCTTAGAGGGGGTGGCCTTGGCCGTCTGATCTGCCTGACGACTTCCCTGAGCTATTTCATCCTGTCCCTTTCGATGTCCCTGGCAGTGGATTACTGCCACCTCCTTGAGCAGGTGTCGGCCTCTAGGAGGGATAATATCTGAGGTCCGTATTTTATGGGAGTGTCTTTGGGAGTGAGGAATCCTCCTTCTTTCCAGATAGCTGCATGGGCATGGAGCACTAAGAAAGCATATTTAGGGCCGGCCGAGTGGCGCGATGGTTAAGAACTCGCTTGGGATGCCAGAGGGCCCCGGTTCGGATCCCACATATGAGGGCCAGTGACACTGCCCTCCACAGCCAAGATGCTGAACAACAGCTCAACCTGGAGCTGGGCTGCCGTGAGTTGCTGGCGACGGCATAGGCTGCAGCCCCTGTGGCGGTGGGTTGCCATGGGCTACCGTATGTAGCCAGCAGCCAGCGTGAGCGGCCAGCAGCCGCAGTGAGCGGCCGTCCAGAAGCCGGCGACTGATCTGCCTCTCCCGGGAAGAGCGCAATGATGGTGCCAACTTGGGCCAGTGAAGCAACGTCCTCCACAACTAGACTGAAGAACAAAATGACAGCAACGTGTCTGTTCCTTTCCCCCAATTCCCCAGCGCTGTTCCCATCCCCCCAATTCCCCAATAAAAATCTTAAAAAAGAAAGAAAGCATATTTAGATATGTGTAGATACTAAACCTTTTGTCTCTTCCGAACTGTAAAGCCCTAGTTAGAGCGATTAATTCAGCTAATTGAGCCAAAGTCCAAAGGGGCAATGCTTTGGCCTCTATGGTTTTAAATGGGGTGACTGTGGTATATCCTGCATGCCTGACTCCTTGTCTCACTAAGCTGCTACCATCAGTAAACCAAGTCTATTCCAAGTTTTCTGGTGGCTGGTCCTTTACACCTCTCCTGCTGGCATAAGTCAGGTGGGTGGTTTCTTCTCAGGAGTGTATTGCGGTGCCCTCCTCTGAGCAAGGTAGTAAGGTGACAGGGTGAAGGGTGATGCACCTTTGGACAGTAATGTCAGGATTTTCTAATAGCAGAACCTGACATTTTAATATCCTGCCATCTGTCATCCAGTGGGGGCCCTTGAGGGCCAGTATGGTGGCCCACTGGGGGGAGGTAAAAACCTTTAAGGCCTGTCCTAGGGTGATTTTAGAGGCCTCTTGTGCTAGAAGGGCAGATGCTGCTACTGCCCGGAGGCAGCCTGGCCAGCCCTGTGCCACCGAGTCTAATCTCTTAGATAAATACCCACCCAGGGCTGAGTGGGGCCGAATGCTGGGCTAATACCCTTAGGGCTATACCTTGTTTTTCAGTGACATATAGCCAATAAGGTTTTGTGGGCTGAGGCAGGCCTCAGGCCGGGGCCCTAGTACAATCTCTCTTTATTTCTCAAAGGCTTGTTGTTGCTCTGACCCCCAAACAAGGGGCCCCTATTACCCACCCTCCTTGAAGGCTTCATATAGAGGCTGAGCCCATGTCCAATAAACGAGAGTCTACAGCACCCGAGACCCTTAAGAATGTTCTGAGCTTCCTCTTGGTCCTGGCAGAGGGCAGCTGAGTAATTGCCCTGACCCTGTCAGGGGATACCTTTTGTTCTCCCAGGGTAAGGATTAGTCCTGGGTGTTGGACCTGTTGACTGACTAGCTGGGCTTCTGGTCTAGAATCCTTGTAGCCTTGTTTGGCTGGGAAATGTAAGGTCTGCGTACTGTATGGTTGTGCTAGTTCCTGGGTGGGGGAGCAGGTGAGCAAATCATCTACATACTGAATAAGCTCTCATCACTGGAGGGTCAGGCAGGCTAGTCCCTAGCTAAAGCCTGACCAAAGAGGTGTGGGCTGTCCCAAAACCCTTGTGGGCAGACAGTCCAAGTGAGCTGCTGCTGATGCCTGCCCCCATCCCATTCATAGGCAAATAAAAATTGACAGGAAACATCAAGGGGTATACAAAAGAAGGCATCCTTTATATTTAGGACTAAAAACCGTTTTTTGTCTCCGGAGGTATCACCCCAAGGATCATATATGGGTTTGGAACTACAGGGTTAAGGGGCACTATGGCCTTATTAATGATCATTAGATTGGGATCAATCTATATTTCCTGGAAATTTTCTTTACAGGGAGGATTGGTGTGTTGCAGGGAGAGGAGAATGGTTTTCACAGACTGTACTTGAGAAATCTGTTAATAAGGGGCCACAGGCCCTCTTTGGCTTCGGGTTTCAGTGGCTATTGCCTCTGGTGGGGGTAATGGGAGTGATCTTTGAGTTGAATTTTAAGTGGAGTAGCATATTTGGCTCATCCTGGGATTTCTGTTGCCCAAACCTCTGGGTTTACTAAGTCTAACCATTTGGGTTTCTCTGAGACTAAAGTCTCTTTGTCAGAGAGTAATGCAAGTATACCAGAGAGAGGATTTCCAAATATTAGTTCTGCTCCCACTTTCTGGAGAACATCCCTGCCCAGAAGGGGGCGGGGGCATTCTGGCATAACTAAGAATGAGTGAGAAAATAGAGCCTCTCCCCATGAACAGCATAGAGGAGGGGTAAACCTCCACATTATAGGCTGACCCTCTACCCTAACTATTTGGCAGGATTTGAAAGAGAGAGCACCGGAGACAGAGTTTAGCAAGGAATAGGTAGCTCCATATCAAGTAGAAACTTTATGGTCCTACCAGCCACGTTCAAAGTTGCCCTAGACTCTGTCCCCTTGATGGCAATTCCATGAGCCAGGGGGAGCTCTGGGCCTTTTCAGTTCAAGGCCATGATGGGTTGGAGGTCCAATGGGGGGCCCTTCAGCCCTCTGGGCAACCTTGTACCCAGTGGCCAAACTTCTTGCAGTTGGCGCATGGTGTCCGTTGCTTTTTCTCCTCTGGGCATTTGCGTTGCCAGTGTCCAGTCTTAGCACTGTTGTAGCCTTCTCCTGGGGTTTCCTTCCTTGGGTACCCGGAGTTGGCTCTCAGACTTGTAAAGTAGCCAGTATTTGAGCCTGTCTCTTATTCCTTTGCTTTTATTTCTCCTGTTCTCTTTCCCTGACCTTTTCCTTCCCATCTTGGTACCAACTATAAAAGACCCAGGAGGCTAAAAGCGTTCCTCCAGATGAGTGCTGGGTCCTGGTGCTAGTTTCTGTAACTTCCTCCTGATGCCTGGGGCACACTGAGTAAAGAACTGGTCTTTGAGCATTAACCGCCTTTTCAGGAGAATCAGGACCTGTATTTGTACATTTAGTGAGAGCTTCCCTGAGTCACCCAAGAAAAACCACGGGATTCTCAGAGGGGCTCTGGTTAATAGTAGCTAGCTTGTGCTGAATAGTTGGCTTAATCTTACTTTGTCTCATGCCCTCAGTTAAACAAAGAACTAGATGATTTGGTTTCAAGTGCCTTCTGGGGAGTCATAGACCCAGTGGGGGTCAGCGTTAGGTATAGCCATGGCCCCTATTGGAAAATCAGGGTCAGTCAGATAGAGACCGTCTGCAAAGTGGGTGGCAGCCTCTATGATCATCTCCCTTTCTGCTTTAGAGAGAATTTGCCTATGATGACATGAATGTCTCTCCAGGTAGGGTCAAAAGTAAGAGTGAGCCTCCAAAGCCCATTGAAATATTTTTAGGGTTGTCTGAGTAGCTCCCTAAGTCTGTCTTTATTTGGAGGAGGTCCTGCATGGAGCAGGGGACCTGCACTCTCCTAGAGTTGCCCGTTAGGCTTCCACTTACCCCCTGAAGGGGGAAGATCTCTGGGGCACAAGGGGACCCTCAGCATGGAGGCAAAGGCCCTTATCGGTCTGAGGAAAGGCAGTTAAGAGGTGCCATCGCCTCTGGTCCCTTAGGGGGAGGGGGTTGGAGGACGTGTGTTAGGCTGTCCTCAAGACAAGACCCTCTGGGTGAATAAGTTATTAAGGGCAGAACTGAAGGGCCTGTCTTACTGGAGTGACAGAGTTCTGAGTGAGAGACATAAAGGCCTGGATACATGGCACTTTTGTCATTTTTCTAGTTTGTGATAGAAGAGGTCCAATTGTAAGATGGTATTGTAGTTTAGACTGCTATTTTCAGGCCAGCTTTCTCTATCCCTTAATTTATATTGAGACCAAGCCATACTGTAAAGTAAAAGAAGCCTGTTCTTATTGTCTCAGGTCAAACTTGCTCCAATTTAGTAAATACAGTCGAGTGGGGATTTCCAAGAGGTGGAGCTTTGGTTACCCATCTATAAGAAAAGGCAGAATGGGAGGAGGGGAGTAGGGCATCCCCTCTCCATTCTTCGTGTCCAAAATACCTTCTGAGGCAGACTGTGTCCCCTGTGTCAGACCGTGGGATGGGCCTGTTCTTATCCCTGAAGCTACAGAATGATGCTCATCCTTACTGCGTGCTTCACCTCGCGTCCCCCAAGCTATGGACTTAATGTGCACCTCACCTTGTGCTTGCCAGGGAGCAACACCCCTGTCTTGCCCCTCCCCTTTGCAGCCAGGAGGGGTGAGACCCTGGTTCTTGTCTTTGACCCTTTCTCTGTAAGCGTTCCCTGCCTGCTGCCTGACGCAGCCAGCCCTCGAAGCAGCTTTTACTCTGAACTCTTGGATGGACCCTGTATCTTCTGTCTAGTTTGCAGCCATTCCACCTTTGGTTATCTTTCCAGTTCCTGGAGAAGATACTATCCATTAGGACCTTAAGAGTCTGTCTCTGAAGGGACTGTTCAAATAGGTCAGCCTGATCTTTTAGGTGGTTATAGAGAGATCTCTCCTTGCAAACAATGTCAGTCTTTGTCCAGTTCCAAGACCACACCAGTCTGGAGTCTGAGGAGTCAGACTGAGCCTGGGGAGAAGGACAAGACAGGCAGTGGTGCAGGAAGCAGAAACCCTGACCAAGTGGGCTGGACTCTGAGCAGTGGTTGTTTCTGCCAGCGCCATT
This sequence comes from Hipposideros armiger, assembly GCF_001890085.2. Classification (NCBI taxonomy): domain Eukaryota; kingdom Metazoa; phylum Chordata; class Mammalia; order Chiroptera; family Hipposideridae; genus Hipposideros; species Hipposideros armiger. The sequence continues at coordinate 77,066 of NW_017732974.1, read as the reverse complement.
CAAAGGGAGGCAGGCTCCAAACGGTGGGGGTTGTACAAACACAACAGGAGAAACGGCCAGTGGGGCAGAAAGAGTGGGCTATGGGCTAGTTGGAGACATAAGTCTAAGTTCCCTGGCTCCTAAAGGTGCCAGAAGAGTTTGCGGAAGTAGAAAATGCTGTTTTGTGAGGACAGAATAAGAAAGGTTCATCCCGGGAGGATGGAAACAAACTTAAGGGGGGCTAAGTGAGCACAGCTTGCCTCAAAGCCGTCCCTGTCACTCAGTTTGAGCCATTCTGGGGCAGAGTTCAAGGGCAAGTGAAAAAGAGAGACAGAGACAGAGCTTTGATTTCTGTGGCAGGAGCAACGCTGGAAGTAAAAGAGGCGCCCAACACAGGCCAGGGATAAAGTGGAAGGTACCAACTCCCGGGAGGCTGTACTAGTCCTATCGTGGGGAATTGCTGTGGGGAGGGGGGAAGGTATGCTTGTGGAACGGTGTGCCTAGGTGCACGGATATTGTCTTCAGATTGGCGCGGTGCCTATGGCCTCGCTTTCCCGATCCGTAACCAATTCATCTTATCTTGGGAGTCTTCAAGCGGCGGCAGCTCTAGCAGCAGCATTTAGGTGCCTGACCCTTTCCTGCAATCTGGCTAAGTGGTTCAGTCATGGAAACGGAGGAAGGTGGACAGAGCGGAGAAGGGAGCAGTGTCCAAAAGAAAGCAGACTGTGAAGGCAGCTTGCAGCTGTCCTAAGGGAGGCTGGAAAGCCCAGGGAGCAGAGCCACCTAGTGGCTACACTAGGGAATTGCTGCAGGGATGCGGTAGTGTATGCTTGTGAACCGTGTTCCTGCACTGAGCCCGGATCTTTGTTTTGTGCCTGGTGGGACTTAAGTAAGCCTATTGTCCCAGACTGTGACTTGGTCATCACGCCATAGGAGATTTCTTTTTGTTTTCCATTCCATCTTTTAATTTTTTTGAAAAATTCCTGACATTACAGAACTAAACTGAAATGTATTAATATTCCACTCTTACGTTTCCATGACAAACAGAAAAAAATTCATGTGCCAAAACAAACAAACAAACAAACAAACAAACAAATAAACAAACAAAAAACCAGGGAGAAGCTTATAAAACTAAATATGGAACTCAGCATTAACAGCTGAACAAAGAAAGGAATTAAAACGCTTTAATTAAAAAATCACGAGTGGATGATAAAGTGTGTGTAGAAACTGAAAATTTACAAACTATTTAAAACCTGGAATCACTGACTGTTCAGAAACTACACAGATGGATCATGGGTGGTGGTGAACAGCAGAAAGGGATTATGGATGAATCTGCATTGTTCTAGCTGCTCCCCATGCCCCCCGTCTCTGAAGAAAGCCTGACATTGATTGGATATTGAGCCAGGCTAATGCTGGCAGCAGATCCAGTGATGGTAACCTGCCTATCAGTAGATCCTTCCACTGGGTTCACAATTTTGATCTGCGCCCCATCTGACGGATCACATTGATTTTGGTGCCCTGACGCCCGATTATGCAGCCAATCAAATCATTTGGAATGGTGAGTTCATGAGACGTAGTCTGAGCAGATGCATCTAAACCTGCCCAATAGCCTTTCACCTCTGGAGAGCTGGATTCAGGGCCACTGAATCCAGTGTTGCCATGCGTCATGGGAAAATGAGACTGTTGCATTGCCAACTGGTGCAGCTTGGTCAAATCTGGCTGTGGAATGGCATACTGTCCTTGAATGGTACAGGCCTCTAGATGTGGTCCCTCCAGGTCAGGGTTGAGGCACATGGATGGGGTGGTGTGGGGAAAGCTCGCACTGTCGCTGCCTGTGCTGTACCTGTCCTGACCACCTGCAAAGATGACCGGAGAACTGGACGGCTTGGGCTGGTACAGGATGGTCAAGCCCTTCGCTGGGGACTGGGAGAGAGTCTCCAACATGACCATGCACATCTGTTTCACACACTCAATGATGGATTGCGGAATGCCAGCAATAGTGATGGCCCGCTCAGTTGAGTTGGGGAGCATATCCCCTGCCACCTGGACCTGAGCCCCTGTACGCTCTCTCTTATTTCCTTGATCTTGCAACCACCTTTCCCAATGAGAGAGCCACACTGACTAGCAGGGGCCGCCAGCCTTAGGGTGACTGGGGGTCTACTAGCAGCTGTGCTATTGGTCATAGAGCTGCTGATGTCCTCTTCCAGTTTGTCAATGATCATAGCAAAGGCTTTGAAGATGGCATTAGTGGGACCAGCCAAAGTGATAATTCTCTCAGGACAATTCCCCTCTGAGATGTTGATATGCACACCACTCTCCTCACGCATCTTCTTAACTGATTCTCCTTTCTTTCCGATGATACTGCCAACTTCCTTTCCATGCGTAAGTAGCCGGATGGTGAGAGAGACGTTTAATCCACCTTCAATCACACCGGTGTCCATGTCGAGCAGTGTTCTGGGGAGCTGGACTTCGAGTGGTCAAGTCTTTGGTCACTGGTGGGGGTGAAAGCCAAAAACTGCAGGCGTGAGGCGACTGAGGGGAAAAAGGGAGCGGGCGGGAAGGGGGCATAGGAGATTTCTTTAAGGTAGCAGATGTTCTAAAGGTTTTAAAGGTTCATCTTGTGCCCACCAAATTGTGCGGCAGAGGGTGGCTTGGCCATAGAAAGAAGTTAAAGAAATAAGTAAGAAAGAAAAGTACCTTGAATCCAGCGGATCTGAGTCATGGCACCAGAAAGATGTTACTGGGAATGATGTTGTATCTCATCACTTTGTCTTCTTGATAAAAGAATTCAGTCAAGAGACAGGTTGTGCAGCATTAGAACAGAAAGAAGTTTATTTGTCAAAGCAAGTACACTCAGAGACATCGAGCAGGCTGACCCAAGAGAAGGAAGCAGCTTCTTCTTACACTGTGTGAGGGTTTTTATCTCTATGGGTAGAAATGTCTTCACCACTCCCTCTCTTGTACCTCTCATTCTCCCAGTGGACGGGAGTGCCTCATTACTCCCTTCTTCCTCCCAAGGTTGTCTGAGCTCATTACACTGGCCCTGAGAAGAAGGTGTACATTCTTTTTTTTTAAAAAAAAAATTATTGTTAGTTTCAGGTGTACAAAACAATGCAATAGTTACCCTTTTCACCCTCACAAAGTAACAACCCCCCTGCCCCCCTCCCCCCGATATCATGCTTACCTATTACAATTCCATTGGCTCCATTCCCACTCTCTACTCCATGTCCCGTGACTATATGTATATATCATTATAGTTGACATCCATTATTATTCAACATCAGCTTCAGAAATACAGTGCAGTGGTCAGGCCTCTACACCGACTATGAAGTGGTCTCCCTAACAAGACATGAGTCCAACTGGGCTCCTAAAAAATATTTACAACATTATTGACTATATTCCCCAGACTGTCTTTTCTATCCCTGAGGCCATATTGTTGTTCCCGATTTGTATTGTCTCATCCCAAGAAGGGTGTACATTCTGATAAGTGGGATTGGTTCTCTCTCTCTCTCCCTCCCTCTCCCTTTCTCTCTCTGTCTCCCTCGCCCTCTCTCTCTCCCTCTCTCTCTCCCTCTCACTTCTAACAACACATCCCTTTGATTTAGGGGCATGTGTGAGCCTGGAGTCCTGACGGGCCAGCAAGGCATCGGTGCCCTAAGTGCGGGCAGCTGTAAAGGGTCTGAAACCAAGTAGGAGCTGCAGCAAGGGGCTTTGTATCGGGGCTAGGTCTTTCCTTCTTTTGATCATTTCTGTCTATCTACCCACCCTATCAGTCCCAGCTTCAAGGTGGGCTGGACATATCTTTAAAACGCTGGGACGTAAGCAGGCCAACTTGAGCTGGGAGGCTGGCACACACCTGCCCAACCACCAGGGCTTCCTCATGGACAGCTTTCAGAAGAGACCCCTTGTCTCCTGGACTGTCCCTTGTGCGGTTGTCACAGAGCACCAGCTCCCCACCCCTGTCCTGACCCCATGGTGGCCGTGGCCATGCCCGTCCCTGCTCTCAGCTCCATTTGGTGCTTTGCTGCCCATGTGCTTCTGTCACCACTCAGCTCTCAGACATTTCTGCAAATACAGTGTTCATTTCTGCCGTAGGCTTCACTTTTTAACATCCTTAAAGGCACCGACTTTAATGGTAACATCATTTTCAATGATGTCTCAGAATGTAGACCTCCTCACTTAGTGAGCAGAAGTGGCCAATGGAAAGGTCAATGCCAGACTGGTTTCCCGTAGGTGAGCCCTGGAGCAGTCCGGCTTGGGACTTCTCTTTGGGACACGTGCACATGTGTGTATATTCATGAGCGTGATGTGGTGTTGGGAGCCATGAAAGCTGCTGAGAGCTGCCTGCCACTTGCTGCAGCCTTGAGAGCTGCTTGCTACTAGATACTTTCTGCAGCCTAAGCAAATGCCTGTGCAGATCCTGATAGTCTGGTAAGAACAGCAAGTTCTTGAGAACAAGGAACNGCTACTAGATACTTTCTGCAGCCTAAGCAAATGCCTGTGCAGATCCTGATAGTCTGGTAAGAACAGCAAGTTCTTGAGAACAAGGAACCAGGCGTAGTGACAGCCTTGAGAATGAATATTTAGTATAACTGCTTAGCTAGCAGGAGATGTTGCTTATCTAATAGGGACAGAACAGGGACAGAGGGTGATATTGTTAATTCTATGTAATTGTATGATCTAATGCTTTGTACCCGCGTAGTGCCTCCCTTAAATATGTTATGTGAAATAAACTCGGGGCTTCAGTATTAAGCACTGGAGTCCTCCCGGTAATTCTCTCTCTTCTGTCTCTTTTTTCAGCCTAGCGCCCCCCTTAGGACTGTTTGATCATATTGGCTGGCTCCGATAATGTGGGGGCATTGCTCTGCTGTGGTCTCTTGGGAATCTGCTTCTAGTGCCCTTTACTGGTGGAATAAGGTGTGAGCAAACCAGTTTTCTTCAGGATCTTTATGAGCTCCACATGGCCTCGTGTTTTAGGATCATCACATAAACATGTAACACCCCTGAAAGATACACTATGGGATGGTCCCCCTGAGTCTGAAGAACGAGGGACCTGGGCCGGGTGACTGACAGTTCTAAGCTTCAGTATCTGGTTATGAGGCAGGATGGTAATAGTGCGGTTGTTGTGGGGCCTGGCCCATCACGGGGCTGTTACCCTGAGCTCAGCCCAATGTCCTGATGGCCGGAGTCATCACACTAACAGTTCCTTTTGGGAGAGATCACTTACCAAGCACACACAGATGTAGGTTTAATGAAAGCCAAGTGATGGAAGCAAATTCATAGATAACCAAAGCCAAGAAAGCCCAATGACAGAGGGTTCACACGGAGGCCAAGAAAGTCTGATGGCAGAGGGTTCGCACTGAGGTCAAGACAGCCTGACCACAGAGGGTTCACACTGAGACCATGAAAGCCGATGGCAGAGGGTTCACACCAAGGCCAAGACAATCCAATAGGCACAGGGGACATAGGCCTGGTGCCCGCTTGCTTGGTAGCAGCAGTCTCAGCTTCCTTCAGTCACTGGGTCCCTGTGAATCGCTGGACGGAGGTGGACACCTTTTCCTACCGTGCAGTCAGCAGTCAGCAGTCAGTGTGGGTCCTGTCCAAGGCCCGGAGAGGGCTGGGAGTGGAGTGGGGGGTTTGGAAAGGCATCTGCACAAGCCAGGCCCTCAGACTCAGCATCTGTCATGTGGAGCTTTTATTTCTTAACTATTTGGTGAAGAGATGGTGTCACTCCAGAGCATCCAGTGGGGGAGGGCACTGTCCTTTGACACTAAATTTTCTATAGTGACTTAGGATTTGGCACCCATGTGAGAGTATGTGATTTGGCAGAATTTCAAGGGCCTTAGAGCACTTATATGGCCCCTGAAATGTTTGCTTAAAATATAGCTACATGTGAATCCTAAAATCCTAGTGTTCTGAAAGTTGCAAATTGGATGGAAGATGTGTTTGTGGTGGAGGAAAGGGTCTCAGAGAAGGCGGGATTGTTTCTGTACCATGCAGAGCTGGAATTGACAGGGTCACTTCCGTATAGAAGCACAGGGGCGCCCTGACTGCGGGAGAGCTGGGGAGCTGCAGTGCATGGTCCCAGGAGGCTCCCCGGGAGGAGGAATGAGAACGCTGTGGTTTTCAGTCTGCCACGTTACTTACCTGAAGTCCCTGAGAAATAGCCATGGGTCCTTCAGGTGACGTGTACCTACCTGATGCAGACTGACCCATGCTCCCTCAGCACCTGCAGGTCCCAGAAATCCAGCAGCCTTTGTCCATTTGGCATTGTTCTAAGTAGTGGCTCCTCGTGGGCTCACCTGCGCTGGTCCCTGGGCCACGGCACGGGTTGGACATAGCTTGGTTTCTCCCATTCCTGGAGGTAGACACCACTGCAGGCTTGTCCTCCCAGTGGTGCTCACTGCCCACTTAGGTGTCTTTCCTTTCCTGTTTCCTGTCCTCTGCAGGCTGGGGACTGCCCAAGAGATGGCGGCTCTGTGCTGGATTTTGTGTCAGTGAAGTCATATTCTGATGTCTCTCTGGACATCTCCACGCTTGGTTCTCTGGGTAGGTTGTGCCGGGCATGACCCCCGTGTAGCACTGTGGTCAGGTCAGCAGGCTCCCAGGTGGGTGGTCCAGCCTGGTGGGATGGCCATAAAGAAGGGCCCTACTCTTCTCAGTGTCCCCTCCAGATGGCTCCAGGCTGGGCTTCCTGAGTCTCCTTCCTGATTCAGGACGCAGCTTTCAGATCGCTGGGTCCTTCCATCCTGCCACTTGGTGCAGCTGATGACCTTGGCCTGCTGTCAGGGCATCAGTGTGCTGGGATGTTCCCTTGGGGTCTGCTGACCCCGTTGTGGGAAATGACCCCCACATCTCACCCAGCATTTGATGTTTGGAAGCCTACTCTGCCATCCCAGCTCCCTGTTGAATGGTGGTGCTCATGGTACATCTCCCCTCTTTTCCTTTGGATGTACCTGTGCTTTCACCTGGAGCAGCTACCCCGGGGACCTGTGGCCACATCTGGAGACACATTTTGTTGTCACAATTGGAGTGCCATGCTTCTGACATCACATGTGGAGACTGGAGATTCTGCTAAACCCCCTGAAATGCACAGAACAGCCCCCCACAGTGAGTGACCAGGGCCGTGTCAACAGCGCCGAGGTTGAGAGTTAAAAGTGGGTTTTGTCAAACCATTTTAGAAGCATAAAGTACACAATCTTGCTTTCTCATCCATGTATTGTCTTTGGATACCCTGGTCATTCGCAGAATGTGAAAGCATTCATAGGACTCAGAAAAGTAAAGATCAAGGAAATGTTTTATTAAAAGTTAGGCAATGAGGAAGCCAGTGGCAGTGTCTAGAGAAGACAGCTGCCTCGAACTTCAGGTTAGCTTTTTCTTACATAGGAAAAGGTAGGTAAATTTTTTACAGTAGGAGATGTGATGTCCAAACTCAGGACATTTGATTTATAGACAGGTCATTTGATTGATATGTGCTGGTTGTAGAACTAGTTTCTTTCTGCACATGCTCTTACCCATAATGCACACAGAAAAACCCAGGAGGTGGGGGGCAAGCCATAATATTCATTTTATTCTAATTTTATTATACTGAGGCCAGAGTTCAGGCTGAGGGCAGGCTCCAGTTTTCTGCGCAAGCACCAAACACTAGACAGCTCTGGTTGAGGTCTTATCTCCTTTTTCTAGGGGTGTTTGCACAGAAAAATTTATCTCTAGGGGCTGAGCCTGGGTGATCGCTGGGGAATACATACAGGCAGTGCAAAGTACTGATCAAATCACCTTCTGCTAATCCCCCTCGGGCTCATGTTTTGTTAATTTTTTCTGCCTCATCAATCCATTCTGACAGTGTCTGCCTTTTGGTTGCATTGTCTTTAGACCATTGTGTGTAATGCAGTTACCAGTATGACTGGACTCATATCTGCCATCTTGCTGTTGGTTTTCTATTTTCCCAATATTGGGCATCCCCAAGTCCACCCCCAGGTTTGCTGATTCCCTAAGACTCAGCATATGGTTGTTCTCATGACTGTGGTTTATTACAGTGAAAGGACACTGACCACACCCCACAAAGGAAAGGCACATGGGGAGTGTGAGGAGACCAGGTGCCGTGTCCACAGTCCCCTCCCCATGTGTCCTGGCAGTGGTGTGACAGCGTAGCCCCTCTGCTTGGTACACCCACATGCCAGGCTCCCAGAAGGAAAGCAGGCATGCAGCTTAAACCCTGTGATTGAACAGGCAGCTGAGGCACACTGAGTCTTCCTGTCATTCGGGTGGTGGGAGCCCTCCAGAAATTCACAGCCACTGGCCAAGTGCAGCTTGGCCTTCGGAGGTGACTGGTCTCAAGTTGCTCCGGTGACGCTCTTCTGCACACCAGTTATCTTTTTTCCTCTGACTGCATGTCAGGATTTGTCCTTACTGCTGGTTGTCGTGAGTTTGGTCCTACCATGCCTGGTTAGCTTTTCTTTAGGTTTATTCTTTCTGGGTGACATTCACCTTCTTGGTCCCAGGGGTTTACAGGTTTTATCAAATATGGGAAGTTTGGCTGTGCTCCAATTCTGCCCATTTGTTGTTGAGGCTCTGCTGCGTTTGGGGCCATCCCGTGCTGTGACCTCGAGGGCACGGTGGGCATCCCTGCCGTGCTGACCTGCCATTGACCTCCCTGAAGTTTCCATTATTATCCAGCTCCATTCCACCTTCCCAGCATCATCGTCCCCTTTTTGCCTCATGGTCATGGGTCCTGTTCCTTCTTTAACACGTAGAGTGTGTGTCCCCATTGCTGTTTGAACACCCCATTTGCTCGTCCCTGTATCTCTTTATGGTGTTCCTCCCTGGTGGGGTTGTGATGTTCTGCCCTGTCTCCTGCCTGATGGTGGTTTATCGGAGGCCAGGCACTGCAGTTACGCCGTTGGGTGCTAGACTTGGTTGCACGCCTTTGAACCGTGGTGGACCTTGCTCAGACAGGCTGTTGAGCAACCTGGAGCTGTCAGACCCTGTCCAGAATTTGCTCTGACACATTCTTAGGGTGGGCACAGAACCACATTTGGTGTAGGCCGCAACCTTCCACATGCTTGGGACGCAGATTGTCACAACGTGTGTGAGCTGTTGACCTCCCTGTTGGGGCACAGGGCCATGCTTGGCCATAACTCACAAGCCAGGCAGCTTGTCCTCACCAGCTCACTGCCCTGCCTGGCAGGTCCCCACCCTGGCTGTGGCCTGTGCCAGGTCCCAGTGTCTGCAGGCCTCTTGCTCACACTATCCTGCTTTCAAGTTGCTATGACAGGAGGGCAAGGCCTGTGCTTGCAGTGGCTCACACTGAAGTGGCACCTGGTTCCTTGTTGGTGCATCAACCGTCCTCTTGTCTTCCTTCCCCTCCAACACGCTCCCAACCATATCGCCATGACCTGTGGGCTGCTCGTGGTCCTCCGGCTTCACCTCAGAGGGGTCGTCCTGAGTGTGCATAGTGATGAAGGAGAGGTCACGGTGCACACTGCAAGTGCCGGCATAGAGTGTTCTCCAAGCTGCTCGGTGACCTGGGCTGATGTGCTATTGTCCTGTGTTTGGCAGGGAAAGTGGAGAAGGAGCTGGACCATGACAACAGCTACCTGCACTTAGTTGAGATGACAAAGCTCTTGTAGGACCTGCAGGAGGTGCAGGCAGAGCTGGTGGCTCACAGCCATCATCCAACCTCAGCTCCCTGTCCAGCACCACCTGGGTTAGGCAGCCCCACCGGGCCTCTGGCCCCGACACGCCCATGCCAGGCTGGGACCAGGCCAGGAGTGCTGACTGTCAGGGAAGGCTGGAGACCCCGGGGGCTGGAGCTTGTGACACAGAAGACGGGCCTCCCTCGTCAGGTGGCTGCACGGAAGTCAAGTGTAAAGTGGAATTTATAGTTAGTGTTAGCAATTTGTGGCCTTGACCATAAGATGCCAGCAGTCCACGTATCAGGAGGAGTCCCACGTGGCTGCATCCCGAGGCCCTTGATTGGAGGCAGAATGAGGCCCAGGATGCTGGCAGCCAAATGGAGTTAGACATTGGAAATGTGTGTTTCTTTCTAGTGTTCCTGTTTTTAGTCCTAAAACTGTTTTACAAGTGCATTCCTCCAGGACCCTTATTTGGGGACAGCACATGACCTTCCTTGGACAGGGGACGCTGTATTTAATGAGTGGCTGTGTTGGCCCTTCAGTAACCCACCAGGATGTCACAACCCCACCAGGCAGGGAACCAAACATTTGCTTTGTGGCTCCTTGATTTGCTGGGTTATGTGTCCACTCTACAGTTTTAGTTCCCAGATACAAATATTGACTGATTCTTTCAGATAATAAATCTTGACATTTCGGGGGGCAGGGCAGGGTAATCAGCTACAGAAGTTTGATAAAAGCTGTCTGAATGAGGAGCAGTATTTTTGGTCCCATTAGCCTTGTGATAAATGGCGCAGGAAGTAGGTTTCCCAGAGAGATGACACATTGGCCTGTACCTTAGGACAGACGATAGAGTGGCTGGTACCCTGGGAGATACGCACGGAAGGGGGAACAGTGGCCCATACCCTGAGAGAGATGGGGGATGGCCTGTACCCTGGGGGAGATGGTGGGATGGCCCATACCCTGGGAGATATAGCGGGTGGCCTGTACCCCAGGAGAGATGGAGGGTAGCCTGTACCCTGGGAGAGATGATGGGGTGGTCTGTACCCTGGGAACTATGGCTCTGGCTGAGTCCTGGGCTTTGCTGACAGCCGAGACACAGACACACAGACATGCAACTTTGGCCTGGCACCTGCTTAGCCTGGACCATATGTGCAGACCTGTAAAAATGTCCCATCTTTCCCATGCTTGCAGGAAGCCCTTTGCGCCTCAGTGTTGGTGAACAGCCAGAGGTGACTTACAACCCATACGAGTTTCTTCAGGCTCCAGAACCTGCAGCCTTTACAAAGAGCTAGCCTTGTAGGTAGTCTTGGATTGTGTTATTATTATTATTATTATTTAAGTTTTCATTTGCATGTATAGAGTGCTTGTCATGAGACAGACTTTCTTGTTGTCTCCTTTGGCAATCAGGAAGCAGCCAGAGAGGTGGTGAATTGTCTCTGATATCATTTGGCCTCACTGTAGATGGCCATGAACTCTGAATCATGGAAATCCTACATAAAAGGATGTGTGACCACATCCTATGAAGCTGATGTGGTCTGTCTGAGCCTTCCAGTGTTAGTACAGCCCTTCTCAGTGGCCGGTGTGGACGCACCTGTTCCTCCCATGTCCTCAATGAGTGCCTCTGGAGAAGCAGACGAGGGAGCTTTGTGTTGGGGGTCTTGCATGTTCTTTGCCTCCCAGCCCCTCACATCCCCACATTTCTGAAACAAGTCAACATGGGGGCCACACAGGAGCTTGTGGGAAGCTGGCCATGCCTTGTCCTGGCCCCAGACAGGCTGGGAGTTGAGGGTTAGTTCATGTGCCTGAGAACAGGGTACTTCCTGCTGGGAGACTTAGAGGACAGCTGCCCCACCAGTTACAGTCAAATCTTACGTGTCTGTAACACATTTTCTTTTGTGGATGTGTTTACTGGATACTTGTTTATATTTTCATACTGTAAGTACAGATCTTAAAATGATACACAAAGACTGTAAGTGCATAGAATTATTTACAGCACTGCTAGGTATCCCCTTTTTTGTGACTTTTCAGTAAAAAACCTTTGTCACACAAGGTTGACAGTGTGCACTCTTCCTGGTCACTGTCTCATGCCATCCAATCTGATTTGGCACCCGCAGTGATGTCTGGGATCACACCCACCCCATACAACTTTCTTCTCTGTTACCTCATTGTGAAAACATAAAATCAGAGAGTCCATTATTTCCAGGGTTGGGTCAGACCTGGGAGAGAACATGTGTGACCCGGAGACAGTGTATGATGTGATGTGCTTGGGCCCACAAGCACCCCTGGACAGGGCCCTGCTGGCCACTGCCTGCCTGGGTGAGAAGGGCTGGTTGAAGCCCTGTCTTTAATAGATCAGGTCCTCCACAGATGTCTTGTGAAAGGAAACATGTCACAGATGAAGCATCAGGAAGCAGCTGTGGCTGGAGGAAGCAGGGAAAGGAATATATTCATGGCTTCAGCAAAGGAGTGCAAACCCCACAGCTGGCTGCAGAGCTGTTCTGAGCACTGCAGCTGGTCCTCTGCTGGTCTCAGCGCTGCTGTGTCCCCATTGCCCTGCAGCCTCACCCCATCCCCTCATCTCTGCATTGGCATCCAACTTCTGCGAGGCTGGGGGAGGCAGAATCTGGGTCTCCAGCCTGGGGTGTGGGATGGGCTCTGCCTCCACCTGGACTCAGGTGGGGGTTCCTGAACATGGGACAGAGGGCAGATCCTGGGTCAGGATGCCTCCCGGGAGCCTTTGCTCCTCCCTAGCCCGAGTTTACATCAGTGCCAGTGTGACAGTGGGCAGAATGCACTGTGGCACTCCCAGGGCCCCAGACCTCCCTGAAGGGAGTGGTCTCCCCATCCAGGGGTGGCAGACAGTACAAACAGTGGAGGCCCTGGAACACTGGGGCCCACAGCCTTCCACTCAGAAAGCTCCAGGCCCTTAGGGAAGGAAGCATCAGGACAGGAGGAAGTGGACGCAAGTCCTTTGTGTTCTGTGGAATCTTTTGTCAGTAAAATTCACATGACATAAAATGAGCCATTACCTGTTTTGGTTTTTTTTTAAGATTTTTTTATTCCGGAATTGGGGGAAGGGGAACAGACAAGTTGCTGTCGTTTTGTTCTTCAGTCTATTTGTGGAGGACATTGCTTCACTGGCCCATGTTGGCACCATCATTGCGCTCTTCCTGGGCGAGGCACATCAGTCATTGGCTTCTGGACGGCCGCTCACTGCGGCTGCTGGCCGCTCACGCTGGCTGCTGGCTACACACGGTAGCCCATGGCAACCCACTGCCACTGGGGCTGCAGCCTACGCTGTCGCCGGTGACTCATAGCAGCCCAGCTCCAGGTTGAGCTGTTGTTCAGCATCTTAGCTGTGGAGGGCCGTGTCACTGGCCCTCATATGTGGGATCCGAACTGGGGCCCCCTGGTGTCCCAAGCAAGTTCTTAACCATCGCGCCACTCGGCCGGCCCCCATTACCTGTTTTAAATATGCAGCTCAGTGGCGTTTGTACACTCACGGTGCTGTGCAGCCACCATCGCTGTGAGTCCAGAGCATTTCCATCAGCCCAGGCATGTGTGCATATGCGTGTCCTGCCTGTGCCTGGCCTGCCTCACCCACACCCCCTCGCTCCCCTGCAGTGAGGGGGAGCCACCAGGACCTCAGATGTGTGCACAGCAGGACTGCATGCAGGTGACAGGGCATTAATTCTGGCAGTGCAAAGTCATGGACAGCCTGAGCTTCAGGTGTGTTGGTCAGTCACAGGTGATGGGGTGTCGTCCATTCTATAAAATCAGTGCTGGCAGATCTGCATTGAGGGAAGGGCCGACTGCTGAAGGGACAAGAGTGGCTGTCACGCTCTCACCATGCTTGTGGTCAAGTCTCTATATGCGTCTCTGCTCAGGGAAGCCCTCTGCAGGTTCTGCATTCTGATCTCTATGTCCTAATGTCTATACAGTGAGCAGGCCCTGATTTTGCAGCTTCTAAAGTTATTTCCATGAAACAAAGTTGTCTCTGACGGAAGGCTATTTGTCAAAGGCATGAGTAGCTGAGGTCACCTTGGCTCTGGATCAGTCAGGAGACCACTGCCTGCAGACTTGGGGTGCCCTGGGGTAGTGCAACCCCCACCCCTCCCACCTGGTGACCTTTTTCAGTGTCACTCAGGAGCTACCCTGGGGCCTGTCAGCCTTCAGGACACCTGGTGTTGAGGTCACCTGCCTCTAGAGTGACATGGGTGGCCCCCGGCACAGTCCATGGGCTGCACATGTGTGTCTGGAGAAGCATGTTCTGTGCAGGAGACAGACGACGTTCATCTTTAGTTACCGGAAAGCACTTTCAAAAACTGTGACGACCACACTGACTAAGAGCTGGAGTGATGCATCGCCATGCACGGGAGCTGTGACATTACTGTCCATGAGTCATGGTCTTCCTCAAAGTCATGTCCTGTTGAAAATGAAGGTGCCATAGATGGACCGCCCTCTCTGAGGGGTGTCATATCCTGGCTTTCAGTTACTGGGGATCACAGCTCTGATGTCTCCTACAACCTCTGCCTCTGTGTGCTGTTGGTTGGATCCTCAGGGCTCTGAGACCCAGTCAGGCAGCGTGAACATCTGCACTGGGTCTCTTTGGTAGCACGTTGGCCTTGCACCTTGTGCAAGCCCGATAACAAGGGCCTGACCTGGGCAGCACCATAGACAGTGGTGCTCGGCGATCCTGGTGGCTGTCTGGTCAGCTGTGGGTATCTTCGGGCTCTTACCTGACTTGGATGCAGCTTCTGAGTGGAGGTCAGTGCAGCTCTGTCAGCTTGGGTGCCAGCTCGGTCCTGCCTGGGCCTGCCCACAGGTAGTACTGGTGTCCAGGGGCCCTGGAAGGCAGCCACCCACCCTACAGTGGCCTGACGACTCAGCCCCCACCCTCTGTCATCCCCTGGGGCTTGAGAGGCTGGTGATCCCAGGAGAACCTCCTGGGCCTTTCTCCTGCTTGCCCGTGGTCAGCTGTAGTTTGCAGGATAAGCGTCTCTGTCATCCCAACGATGCTTTGCTCCCTGCTGCCCCTTAGGATGGTACTGCCTCAGTGTGAGGAAATGGAAACCCAGGCGAGGGCGAGGCTGGGTGGCTGGGTGGAGTGGACTGACCTTGACCAGAGGTCAGCCTAGGCACTAACCCTGTGGGCCTGGGTCGCTGCCCAGTGGAGAGGTCCCTGGCTCTCCGGAGAGGCTGTCGTGTCCGCGTGTCGCACGACATGAGTCCTAAATTGTGAAGAGCCCCTTCCCTCCAAACAGTCCCTGGCTGGCCTCGTGACCTGCTAGTTTCTCTTTGTCTTATACCTTTGTATGTCTGGGCCCAACTGTGCACTGGGAGACAGACCCCTGGCCACCACAGGCACCTGAAAGTAGGGCCACACACAGCACATTTTGGAGAAGCACAGCCAGCCATCTTCTGTTCAGAATGCCCTGGTCTAGTGGCTTCCCTAAGAAGTTTTGTGGTGCCAAGGGCCGGTGGAGCCCACAGGAAGCCACCTCTGCTGACAGAAAAGGGACTCGCCCCATCTACCCTCCCCAGCTCCACCAAGGAAGGGATTGGTGATTGGCCCGCATTTGGGGGCCTTCTGGTAGGAGTCCTTGGACCCCAGAGACAGGAACCAGAAATTTCTAGAGCTTAAGGACTGAGACACAAAAGCAAGAGCAGGGCAGGAGGGAGGGTGCTGTGACCCCTCTGGCTTGACATCATTGGGAGAAAACCCTCCCTGGCACATGACCCCCCCCACCTCCCTCGGCACAGGTTATTCTTGTGTCCCTCACTCCCTGCCTCTTCTCTTTCTGTCATGGCCCTTTTGTGGCCACCAAGGGGCCAGCCCACAGGGCCGCTGGGCTCAAGTGGCTGTGTCTGTGCTGTGGTCCCCGGGTCTGACCCAGAGGTGCCCACGCCCTGGACAGAGTGTGGCAGAGTGTGCGAGTCTGGGCTCCTGGAACAAAAGCAGCTGATGGGATCAGGTGTGATGAGGAAAGTTAGGATCGACTTTTCAGGCACCATGAGCTGTTGAAACAGGAGGTCGGGGGGTGGCATGAGCTGACCACTTTGTCACTGAGGGCCTGTGATAGGAAGTGTTCTAGTCGAAATTGAAGACTACGTAAAATGAATCAAGTCAGGTGGCTAAGGGTGATGCTGCCTGCTGGCCTGCCTGATATGTGGGCCCCTGCACCTTCTCCACGGGGTCTCCAAAAGGCCTGGGCCTGTCCTCACTTACACCTGGCAGTGGAGCATGTCAAGGGGCTGACCCCACATTCCCTCCCCTCCCTCACACCTGGCAGTGGGGTATGTCCAGGGAGCTGAGCCATCGGATTTATATTGAGGTACCTTAGGCATATCAACTAGGGAGGTTCTGAGGTCCTGCCTGAGCAGTCCTCCTCAGTTTGGCCTGACCTAGCAAGAAGCGTGCATGCTGTTTTGTTCAGCTGAGACATTTGTGATAGTTGTAAAGTGTGGGTTCTGGCCGTGAGGGAGGTAGGTGCTTTACTTCCTCCTTCTCTTCTCACCAGGGAACTAGCCACTTTAACCTCTGGAGGTCCATGAAAGTACCAGGACCCAGCAGGACACAGAGCAGAATAATGACTCTGAAGCTTTTGGGATCTGTGTCCCATGATGAGGTTAAAAAATGTAGGCACAGAGGTTATGGTGTCATAAAGACACTGACAGTGGTGCCCAAGAGAGCATCCCCAGCCTGCATGCCAGTGTGCCAGGATGGCTTGTTCCAGGGGTGGACAGGCACAGTGAGAAGGGGCTGTGTCTACAACCACAGACAAGGAGAGGAAGGAGGTGCTGGCAGGGTGGTCACCTGCCCATTGGTTAAACCACACCTTCTACCTCCCTCCATAACCATGAGCTGGCTTGGCAAAGCTCTGTGAATGTCAGCCATGGTTGTGTTGGGAGTCTGGGGGCCTGGAGGTGAGGACCACCTTGTGGGGTCATTCTGCACCAATGTGTAGTGGAGCAAAACACAGACTATCAAGCTTAGGGATGATGAAAAGCAAGAGGCAGGAAATGAAATGGGGCAGAAAGGGGACACAGGCACCACCATCATGCCCCAAACGGGACACATTTCCTGAGCCCAACACTTGAAGTCTGTCCTACGATGACATCATAGGTGTTCCCAGTCCTTGGGATGAATCGGGATTAATTTAAACATCTATGGAAGGAATAAATGAGAGGGCCCATGTCAGACTTGGTGGGGCTGTCTGGGAGGACATGGAGAGAAGTAACGCTAGGACAGGGGCACAAAAGCTGAGAGCTGGGGGAGGGGCAGAGAAGTGGGTTTAAGATTCCAGGCCAAGGAAACGGTATGAAAGGGGCCGGAAGTGAGAAATGAGTCCGGAAACATAAGAGAGAGAGAAGAGAAGAGAAAAGAGGAGAGGAGAGGAGAGAGAGAGAGAATGTGTGTGGTGCGGAGTGTGTATGGTGTTTGTATGAGTGGTGTGTGTAGTATGTGTGAGTAGTATTTGGTATATGTGTTTGTGGTGTGTGTGGTGTGGGTGTGTTGAGTGCATGTGTATAGTGTGTGGTGTATGTGGTGTGTGTGTGTGCATGGTGTGTGTGGTGTATGTGGTGTGTGTGTGGAGTGTGTGAGTGGAGTGTATGTGTGGTGTGATGGGTGTATTGTGCTGTGGTGAGTGAGTTGTGTGTGTGTATGTGGTTTGTATATGAGTAGTGTGGTGGATGTATCGTGCTGGGGTGTGTGTGTAGCATATATGTGTAACATGTGGTGTATGTGGTCTGTGTAGTATATATGTGTGATATGTATGTGGTATGTGTAGTGTCTGTGTGTGTTGTTTATGAGTGGTGTATGCTTTATGTGTGTGGTGTGTGAGTGGTGTGTGGTGTATGTGTGTGATGGCTGCATTTTTCTGTGGTGGGCGTGTTGTGTGTGTTGTGTATATGTGTGGTGTGATAAGTGTATTGTGTTGTGGGTGTGATGTGTGAGTGTGTGTGTGTGAGCTGTGTATGTGTTTGGTGTATATGTATGTGATGTGTGTTTGTCAGTGGTTTGTGTGTCCTTTGTGTGTGGTTGTGTGTGGTGTGTGTGTGTGGTGTGTGTGCTGTGGTGTGTGCGTAGTGTGTATGTGTGTGGTGCATATGTAGGTGGTTTGTGTGTGTGATGTGTGTATGTGTTCTGTGCATATGTGTGGTGTGATGGGTGTATTGTGCTGTGGTATGTCTGATGTGTGTAGTGTTGGGTGTGTTGTGTGTATATTGTGGTGTGGTGGGTGTATTGTGCTTAGGGTTATGTGTATGGTATGACATGTGTGTTCACATGCAGCAGCAATGTCAAGGTCATGTGCCAGGCAGTGCAGAGAAGAACAGCCTTTTCCTTGTCCTAACTGCTGGGTCCTGGCCAGGTGGGCTGCATGGTGGTCCTGGGGCCTTGACAGGTGGGCTGCATGGAGGTGCTGGGTCCTGACCCGTTGGGCTAGGGGGCTGAGCCTGCTGGTCAGCTGCTGTTGCTGGGTATGGGTGGGAGTGGGTGGGTACCTGGCCTCGCTACTGCCTTGTGTCGCTGAGATACAAAGCCTCCACTGTGCTGCTGCCCTAGCCCTGGGGTCCTCAGCAGCACACCCTCCTACTCTGCACTTCACAGTGGTCTTGGTGGACGAAGCATGGAGCGAAAGGACTGTGCCCTTGGCAGGTAGACTGGCGCTGGCAGGGGGAGTAAACTGAATCTCCAGGAGGAAGAGCTATTTCCTAGAAGGCTTGACCCCAAGCACACGATCCTCGAAGTTGATGGATGGGTGGCTGGAGGTGGATGGCTCTGATTAGCTCTAGGGTGGCTTTCTGCATGTCATCTGGGGGGTTGTCACCAGATGAGGCAACATGTCCACACAGGGAGACTGGGGGGCCCACTTTAATTGTGCAGGTTTTGCCCTAGAAAGAAGCAGGACGTGGCACATTTGTTGATAGTCAGGTTTTGGTCCCCGCTTGTTTGAAGTGATCTGATTCCCTCAGAGATAAGAATTTGAACTAGAAGATACACAACTTTCCTTTGCACATATTTCCCACTGGGTGAAAAGGACTCAGTTTTTATTTAGGGAGACAATAAAGACCCTGCTGAGGGGGGCACTGGGATGAGGTGGCAACCCGGCCCTTCTCACTCAATGTCTGCTCTCTCCCAGGTGCCCTCTGTCCCTGAAGAACTCACAAAGCCTCGGAGAGCAGCAGACTTCACCATAGTGTGCAGGTCTGTGTCTTGGGAAATCGGGGCTGAGCGTACACCCGCGCCCATTGTTTCAGCACATGGCATCCTGCTGACAGTCGCACAGACCCATCATGCTCATCAGGCATTGTTTTGACTTGATTTTATTGTAGATTGATTCAGACATACTTGGAGGTTCGTTTGCTCACCGCTATGGGTAATTTTCTGATTTGATGGGGTAAACCTTTGTGGTGTACTTTGAGTCTTCACACATTTCAAGGTCTTTTCTTTTGCTCTCACACTTTACTGGTAATTTGGCTGTGTCTATTTCAGTTCAAAGTACTCTCTGAATGGTTAAGAGTTGCTCTGTTTTAAATTCTACAAAATCTGAAGCCAGTTACCACTTTTAGGCTTCCATATAGTATAGGTAATCTTCTTTCTTTTTTTCATGACTCCTGTCTGACTCTTCAAACCGACTTTAGGTCTAAAACTTGAATCTCCTTGAAGTACAGACATATTTTCTTTTTTTTAATTTTTAATTTTAATTTTTCTTATTTTTATTTATTTTTTGGGGGATGAATATTTTTTTTCTTTATTTTATTGTTAGTTCCAGGTGTACAGAACAATGCAATAGTTATCCTTTTCACCCCTCACAAAGTAACAACCCTCCTCCCCCATCTACTGCCCTTCCACTCCCGATATCATGCTTATCTATTACAATTCCATTGACTCCATTCCCACTCTCTACTCTGCGTCCCATGACTATATGTATATATAATTATAGTTAACATACATTATTATTCAACATCAGCTTCAGATATACAGTGCAGAGGTCAGGCCTGTACACCGACTATGAAGTGGTCTTCCTAACAAGACATGAGTCCATCTGGCCCCCTAAAAAATATTTACAACATTATTGATTATATTCCCCAGACTGTCTTGTCTATCCCTGAGGCCATATTATAGTTACCAATTTGTATTGTCTCATCCCTTCCCCTTCTCCTTCATCCCCACCTCCTCCCAACTAGCAACCCTTAGTTTTTCCTCTGTGTCTCTGAGACTATTTCTGTTTACATTTGTCATTTATTCAGTTTTTTAGAATATACGTATAAGTGAGATCATATGGTATTTGTCTTTCTCTGACTGACTTATTTCACTTAGCATAATGTTCTCTAGTTCCATC
>NW_017732974.1:47126-56088 GCF_001890085.2 Hipposideros armiger | reverse complement strand
GTAGAGGGCAGTGTCACTGGCCCTCATATGTGGGATCCGAACCGGGGCCCTCTGGTGTCCCAAGCCAGCTCTTAACCAACGCGCCACTCAGCCAGCCCGATGGTTTCTTTTGTTGTGAAAAAACTTTTAAGTTTGATGTAGTCCCATATGTTTATTTTTTCTTTTACTTCCCAAGCCCGTGGGGATCTATCAGAAAAAATATTGCTCAGACATATTTTCTTCACCTTTTTTCTTTGTTTCTTCTCTAACATTTTCTCCATTGCCTCTTGGGCAAAATCCTAACAGGTGACATTGTGCCTCCATGTCAGTTATCACTTGGTTTTTATCACTTCTTCACCTGTCTGTTCCCAGATCTGCGATAATTATCCACAGGCCTGCCTTTGATCCCCCATAGAGGGCCCCCTGCTCACTCCGACGAAGCCCTGCCAACTCTGCCACCAACAGCCGGCCCAGGTGATGCCGGTTGGTGGGTTCCTGCTCCTGGGGTCTCCCAGCCATGCTAGTCTACAGTCAGAAAGCCCATGGTCTGCCATGCTCCCCTCCTCCATCTTGCAGATGGACTGCTGCCAGAGGAGCCTTAGATGGGTCATCCCATACGCTGTGACCATCTGGGCAAGGGGGACATTGCCACCTCGCCGGTCCAGAGTGAACAGCTTGGCGAAGCCCTTCCGTCTCTTCCAGGTGGTGCCTCGGGCTGTGTTCCTGATCTTGGTCTTGCGACCTTCTGTGTCTTCATGCCCATGCTGCCCCGTGAGTGGCAGTACATTACCTCTGCTGTATCCTTTTACAAGGGTAGCACCTGCCTGTGGTCTGGGGTGGGGAGGGGCCACAGCAGGTCTCCTCGGGCAGAGGGGCTCCTGTGCCTGCTGCCACTCTCCTCCTCTGTGCTCTGTCCTCCACACTGAGTCACCCACAGGTGTTGTCTCCCACTCCCCACTCCCCACCCTGAGCACTCCCATGTCACCAAGCCTGAACCACCCCCACACACCTGTTCTCTATGTGGCTCACTGGCTTGGGATCCTGGCTAAACTTGCAGACACTCACACAGCAGTGTCCACCCCTCACCTGCTTTTGGTGTAGGGAGACTGTGCCTGGCAGGGAGGAGACGGCCAGAGTTCTGGGGTAGGGGCAGGGAGCTGAGGGACTGGGGGAAGTAGAGACCTGGACCACCGCAGCTTTCCCAAGGATGTACGGGGTCGGTTCGTGTTGTCTAACAAAGAAAAGTGAGTTTAATAAGGAAGGACTTCAGCACGTACAGCTCACATTTGCTCAGCCTAGCCTCTGTCAGGTGTGTGCTGTGATTCCCTGTCCCCACCACAGACTCTCTAGGCTAGGCCTCACATAGCTTACTATGGGGGTTCGCATCTGAGGTCCTCCTGGGTGGCCGTGCTCTTGGCGCACCCAGGAGACGTATGCCTTTACATCTCAGCAGTGTACATGAGGGTGGCATGGGGTCTATGTCCCTTGTTCGATCCTCTTGTGACGTCAGCCCGTTTGCAGGTGGCGGCCAGGCTGGCAGCCCCTTGGTGGCAGCATGGACTGTGCTGTCTGAGTTTTCCCTGGCTGCTGCCCTAGCAAGTGCCACAGACTGGGAGGCTTAATCAAAGAAATATACTCTTTTAGTTCTGGGGCCAGAAGTCCTAGGTCAAAATGTCAAGGTGGGAGCAGGGCTGTGCTCCCTCTGAAGGCTCCAGGACAGGACCCGTTACAGGCGTCTCTCCCAGCTCTGTGGCTTCAGGTGTCCCTGGGCTTGTAGACGGCTGCCTCCTCTCTGTCCTGTACTCATTCCCCTGTGCATGTTTGTATCCTAATCTCTTCTTATAAGGACACCAGTCACATGGATCAGGACCCACTGAACTTCTCATCTGAAAAATAAGGTCACACTCTCAGGTCCTGAGGGTTAGGACTTCAGTGTCCTCTGGGAACCAGTTCAGCTCCTAACTGTGGGTGTTACTCATTTTCTGGGTTATAACCCATCATGTCCTTTCTCTTTGGTCCCGTGTCTTTGTCCAGGGGTTGTGTTGTCCAGGGGTTGTGCTGAGCAGCACAGTGACGAGGCCAGGCTCACCTCACTCCCTGCCCACACCTGCCCTGGCTGTCCACAGGGACTTAGTGCCCACTCTATGTTGCCCCTTTTGCTTATCCTAAGTGGTGAGCACAGTGTGGCTTCCCTGGCTGCCCAGGGCTCAGCTGCTTTTGGATACATTTTCCTTCCATTCTCCTGCCACTGGCCATGTCCCTGCCCTTGTCCCTCAGGCTTCTGCAGATGCATTTGGGCGCTATGTTCTGGCCACTGGTGGGGGGTGGCAGGGAGTGCCGGCATCATTGGGCACCTGCAGGGACCCTGGCCCACAGCTCTGTGGAAGGAAGGATCAGGTCCCTCAGTGGAAGCAAGGAAGGGACAGCAAAGGCAGCCCTCTGTGCAGGGTAGACGTCAACGTCCAGCATTGGCGACCCCTGAGTCAGTGCTTCTCCTGGCTGTCTGATCTGCACAGGGCATTGTGCCCAAGGCACTGGAATCTGATGGAACTTTATTAACCTGACATCCTGTGTTGTGGCCAGAGGCAAAGTGAACTCGGGCACATGGTGGAGAAGCTTCGAATGAGCGAGGACAGGGAAGCAGGGCTGTGAGTCCAGGGCTGGTCAGGCCCCAGGGCTTGACTATGGCTATGGAGTCCTGCTGTGGCCCCTGCCCCTCCTCTCCCTGCTGTAAGCAGGAGAGGTGAGCAGTGAGAAGAGTGTGTCCTGGGCTGGCCCCGCTGCTGTTCATTTACTACACACAGATTGTTGCTAAGGGACCTTCCAGCCTGTTCTCAGAACAGCTCCCAGGGAGTGTCAGGGCAGGCCAGGCGCCTCCTGATTTGTAGTGAAAGTGTAACCCCAAACCCCCTTTCTTTTTCTCTTTGTTAGGAACTTGACCCTGACACACTGCAGGTAGAATTAATTGCCTCTGACAGTGAAAGCAGGGCACTCGAGGGTGGCACCCACCCTGTGATCTTTCCATTCCAGAGGCTCAGGCCACCCTCAGTGAAGGTCACTGAGTGTGAATGGCCAGGTCTCTCTGGGCTACATGTGGCTGACTTTTGCTCAGCGATGTCATTCCTGTTGGTGACCTGCATGTCCAGGGTCGACGCAGACCAGGTTGAGTGCTGAGCTGCTGGCCAAGGTGTTTGGTCAGGCAAGTGGGTGGGCTCTCTTCCACACAGGGTGCCTGGTATACTCATGTTCTCGCTTTGGATAGCTTCATGTCCCAGAGGCTGTGGACAGCTTCTCCCACTGCGTCTGGGAGGGATGCCACCTTAGCATCTTGGCGCCCCCTCCCCTTGGAAGTCTCACCTCTTTGTTCTGGAGGGATGCATTCTGGGATGAGGCCTAACTGCTAGTCTGAGAAGGCTTGGGAAATTGGCTGCATAGAGCTCTCCAGGGCTGGCAAGGAAGGCCAAGGTCAGGTGCCTGCACCTCACTTTGAGGCTGAGGGTCTGAGTGCTGGCCATGCTGTCCCCTACACTCCCTGGTAGTTGTCTCGTGTGGGAGCCCAGTGTGTTTGTGTGTGTGTGGGGGGGAGGCAAAGGGCTTGAGTCACACACCTCAGGCTGAACCTCACCTGCTGCCCAGGGAAAGGCCCCATCTGACCACCCCGTCCCCCTCCTGTCTACTCACCCATTTCCCCAGATTGTCCTCCTGGCCACCCCACCTACCCTCCTATCACCACACCAACCTCCCAGCTGCCCCCTGGCCACCCTGACCTCTCCTTTCTATCCACTCCCTCTCCCAGCTGTCTCCCTGACCACCTAGCCCATCATTTTCTGACAAGAGTCATTCTACTCTAGGTCTGCCCAGGAAGGGGCTGCACCTAAGCCCCAGTGCTACTTCTCATTGTCCTGGGCTGTCACCACCTGTGTCCTGCCTGTTGAGCAGTATATACTCCTATTGCCCCAGTGACCACACAAACAATGCTGCGTGCATCTGACCTGAACTCAGGCTTCGGGGAGCAGGTACAGGGGGACCAGCATGCCAGGCCCATGTTAGTGACACCAGCCATGACCATGAGGCCTGGCCTGGCCACTGAGCACCTGTACTGCTGCCCTACACCCTGTCCAGGAGCCTGGCCTCATTTTGCTAAACAGCAGTGTTGTGCAGCAGGCCAGCCGTGTAGTGCTCATGGCTGGCGCTGGCTTCAGCTTGGGCTTTACCCCCACCCAGCCCTGTAGGTTCCCGAGGCCTTGGGAAGGGTCTGCACGTCACTTCATCTCCCACGTAGCACCAGAGGGATCTGGTCATTCCTGTCCCATGCAGAGAATCCCTAGGGCCTGACTAGTTGTCAGCCATCTCCCCTCCCCACGTTCCAGCCCCTCACCCAGGCTTTGCCTGACTCCGTTGGTTTTTGGCTCTAGCCCGCCCTACTCAGGGTCATCTCAGCTCCTCCCTCCCCCCAGCCCTGGATCCTGCAGCCTCCACGCCCACACTGGGCACCTATTGCTCTGAGTCTGCACCCTGTTGCTTCAGGCCACAAGGCGAGGGAGGGGTGAGCCGCCTTGGCCAGTAGCAGCCCCCACTCAGGCTCCTTGCACACTGTGGACATCTGTGACAGGCCTCATCCAAATAGGGTCCCAGTGCCCTGATGGCTCTACACTGAGGCTGACTTGCATTCAGGGTTCAGAGATGGGATGTGAGGCCTGGTTTCTTCCCTGAGGCTCTGGAAGGAGTGGGAGTTTGCAAGGGTCTGTGGGGTCCTGTGGGAAGATGGCCCACTCACCCCAAAGCTCATTGGCCAGGTATGTGAGTCCTCCCTCTCCTCTCCCTGCTTTTTTCTTTTTTCTTTAAGATAAGCTTTTTTCACAATGCCACCCAGGCTTTTGGAAGGTCCTTGCTGCCCCCACCCACCCAAGGACAAACTTCAGTGTGTGCCCAGGTGCCTACCTGTTTGCATAGGATGTTCCTGCTGCATTAGTGAGGCAAGTGGGAGCCACACCCTCGGGTGAATCATGATTTCCCTTTTGGGTCCCTGGCTTCAGGGAGAAAGTTTCCCTCCAACAGCCCCCAGTTTGTCTTTTTGGAGTCAAAAAAGACAATGAGACAGTCAAATGAGACAGCCTGTCCTGGATCCCTGCCACTAGCTGGGCCCTCAGCTCGTAGCCAGACACCAGGGCCCAGACACATGGCGCCATGCTGATCAGGCTGAGGGGTGAGTGGTTCCTTGACACATCACTAGCAGGTGACCAGTGGAATATTTGTTCTCCACTGCATTGTTCACACCATAACAATGCCAGTAGATCCGGCTGAAGCCAGCATCTGTCTTGAAATCTATAGAGCACCACAGCCTTCTTTTGACTGCTCCCACCAGGCACATGTCATTCAGAAACAGTACTGCTGCCTGTGTGATACCATCTGTGAGTGCCAGGGGTGGGGCCGGGTGACACTAATTGCCCCCACCCACTCGGGAAGGTCATTGCGATGTTGTGCCCCACAAAGGCAGGGGCTGGGCATGGAGGAGAAATGGCTGCCTGCGGCCTGCATATGTTTCATGCACTGGCTGGTGCTGTGACCTCAGACACAGTCCTCTCCACCATCTTATGGGCTGGAGAGCACTGTCTTCCATGGGGTTTCTCAGATGAGCCCCTGCCCCACCAGATCACAGGGCGGGTAGAACCCAGGGGTTTCTAGCAATTCTGGGGACCTCGGTGAGTGGCCTCAGAGGGAGGCCTGGATGTCATGGTGGGATCCGAGCCCAGCCTCCAAGCCTCAAACCCTGGCTCCATGTAGCAGCCATGGCTGAGCAAAGGCACACCACTGCTCTGGCACAGGTCCTCTCTGACTCTGAATTGGGCACTGTTGCCCTTTTGTGCCCTTACAGGCAGATGGGGCTCTGACCCCATTCCTCTCCTGCACAGGTTACTGACAGACTGCCCCTCCCCAATGTTTCCTTCCGGGAACATGAAAGCAAAACATTGTCATGTGTGCAACAAATGCGTGTCTGGCTTCGACCATCACTGCAAGTGGATGAACAACTGCTTGGGGGGCAATAATTACTGGTGAGAGGGAGGCAGAGGGGCCTCGTGGGTGAGAGCTGTGTCCCAGCCCCTAGTGCAGTTGCTCTCGATGTCCCTCTGCTGTCCTGGTCTGGTCCTGAGACATGTTTGGGTGAGACTGTCCCTGACCATGCCATATCAAGCCTTTCCTCACAAAGTATATTACTGGAGACCCCCATTAGGATTGGCGAGGAGCCAGCCCCTGTCAGTGGGGCATGGGCTGGGTTGATGAGTCCTTACTCCATTGGCCCTGGTCCCTCCGCCTTTTGCCCACCAACGCCCCGAGGCCCAAATGCAGAGGATGTAGACTGAGGAATGTGCCAGGAGAAAGTGTCCAGCCATGGATGGGAGGCGTTTTCTCTGCCAGGTCAGGGTGCCTGGTCTGTGGTTCACCAGGCTGTCAATCAGCTCTGCTGGCCATAAACAGCTGTGTGTCACCAGGAGAGACACAAGCACCTCCCTGGTAACCTGCCCTGCACTTGGAAAGGGGAGGCCTTTGCTGGCCGGTTGCATGGCCTGCCAGCTGTGGTCCAGGTGGAGGGTGGAGCGGGCTCCATGGCTCACCCCCCAGTCAGCAGCAAAGGCGCAAAGTTCCCTCCCAGCCACCAAGCGAGGGACACAGCATCGGAAATGCCCCAGCTGTGCCTTCCATGGAAAGAAGCTTCGCTGTTTTGAAAAGAAGGAAATCCAAAGGTCCTGTAATTAGAAAAATCCAATGAGAATTGCAAGGCTGGAAGGGACATGGGAGCCCTTGTCCTGCCTCTGCCTTACAGAAGAGGGTCCCCAAGAGGTCAGGTGGCAGAGCAGTCTTCATGCTGGAGCGGCCCCTCCCCTGCACACAGCTCCTCAGGGCTGGCATAACCACTGTTTTTCAAAGTCTTGCTGATGAAGGATGGGGAGCAGTATGGAAAATGAACAAAAGCAATTTAAGTTCTCTGGATAAGCAAGAAGGGGTCAATAGTGGAATATATGTCTCAATAGAAATTACTGTTTATACTCAAGAAGAAGAAATAACCTATTGAAGTTATCAGATGAAAAATTATGAGTGCTCCCCCTTCACCCCAGTATAAAAAAGGTCACTTGGGTTGGTGCAAAAGAGAATGGTTTGACACTGGATTCTGAAACGGAGTGAAATGCAGTAGAACCAAATGACTGCAAAGGAAGGGTCTCAGAAGAAACTGAAGACATTCAAAAGGGGGAAGCAAAACTCATTAGAACATAATAGTGTGGCAGTGGGCCCTAGACAAAGGCTTTCCCAGACCATGTGGTCACTAAGGATTTTGCGAGGGCTTCAGACAAAGACATTCCTGGACTGTATAGTCAGCAAGCCTTCCGCATTTAACATTTCCGAATTCCTACCTCACCTGGGAGCCAGTCAGGAACTGGCACAAGGCTGCATGTCCTAATAAAGAAGCTTAGCTGCTAACCCGGAAACCTCAGGGTATATAGCTCCGAGTCCCGCCCGGGTCAGGGCTCAGTCTCTGGATGTGAATCCGCTGAGCCGGTGCCGACATTAGTAAAAGTTGCTTCCCATGCCTTGGTGTCCTGTCTCTTTTCTGGGTTCCCCACAACATAATTGGGGACTCGCCCGGGAGACGGAGATGGTGATATTTTCACCTCCCTTGTCCCTGGAGCCCGGCTCTCCCGGACGAGAGGGGAAACGCACTCTACTTGGTGCCAGCAGACTTTTGTCCGTCAGTAGGGATGTCTCCCCTGCCTGCCAAGGGGGACCGACCCAGGAGCACAAAGGAACCCTGAGGGCTACGGGAACCAATTTCGGAGCGCCACCCGACCAGGCAGGTAAGGACCCGGGTCACTTGGTAGCCTGTCCATCAGCGGACAGAAGGGGAGACTGATCACCTCCCAGAGTCACCCAAGTATGTCAGTTTCTGAGAGAAACCGTGACTCCTAGGAACAGGGCGGCGGGCGGAGAATGAATGTGTTTGAATCTGTGTGAATGAGACACAGCTTGTCTGCAAAGCGAGTGTGGAGTCCTGATCCGTGGTTTCGTGGTGCACCTCATGTGGCTTACGGTGGTATCGCTAAATTGTCTCGTACAGTTTGGGGATCCAAGTCGAGGATTTGTATCGACGCACCAATGCTAAGAGGCATCTGAAAATCTCTGCAAAGGAAGCGGCCGGAGACGGAGGAAGCGAATCTCTTGAGTGTTTGTCACGCCGATTTTGGGTGGTTGCCATGGGTGAGCGACGGAGTACTTAGACTCTGTTAGGATGTATGTTAAAAAAATTTAAGAAGGGATTTTCGGGAGATTATGGCATTGAGATGACCCCCCAAAAGCTCCGTACCTTCTGTGAGATTGGCCATCATTCCGTGTCAAATGGCCAGCAGAGGGAAGCTTAGCCAGAGACCTCATTAGGAAAGTTTACCTCGTTGTTATCGGCAGCCCCGGGCACCTCGATCAGTTCCCTTACATTGACTCATGGGAGGCTTTTGCACGAACCCGACTCCCTTGGTGGAAGTCTTGTTTGGAAAACCACAGCAGAATTCTTTTAGGACAAGCTATAATCCCCTCAAGGAAGCAGATTAGGAAAAAAACAGAAGGACAAAAGCCCGTCCTGTCTTCAGACCCAGAGGAAGTCCCGCCTCCTTATTCGCTGATTTATCCACACCTTCCCCAGGGAGAGATGCTAGCCCAGCCCACGGCGCTGCTTTCGCAGACTCTGCTTCCTCCGCCCACCACATCAGCGTTGACTTCAATACCGCCCTCTCTGTTTCCACCTCCTCTACCCACTACGACCTTCCCAGAGTTTTTTTTGCCACGCCTCCACCGCCAGTCCTGAACCCCTACAAGCCCACAGATAAGCGGCTGCAGACCAAGGGCCCTGAGACTGGCGCTCTTCAGCTCCCCCTATGGGAAACCAGAGGCCCTATCTACTGTGATCAGGACAGCTAACATGGACAAGGCTACCACA
>NW_017732974.1:38498-43968 GCF_001890085.2 Hipposideros armiger | reverse complement strand
CCAAGGATGTGACTTCCAGTCATGGCCCACTTTAGTTAAGAATTTTCATGTTCACAGCATCCTCTGTGGTTATTTTCAGTCCCCTGAGCTTGTCAGGTTTAACGTGGCCCCTTTTCTGTCCACACTAAGACACTTTTAACGCTTAGAACAGGGGTCTGGGCTATCTCTACACATAATATATTTTCAACAATGCTCTGAAGGGATATCTCACTTGAGTGATTCCCTGTTTTCAGACTAAAAAGCAACTGGGTCATGAGTTATCCGACTGCAAAGAGAGCTGTGAGGCCCTGGAATGCATGACAAATGGCTCTGGGTTCTTCTGTGAACACTTAAAGTTCTTTATTTGAGTTAATCTGAATTGTATTCTTGCTGCATGACAAAGGGTAGATTTGCATCTTAATGATGGTGCTGGTGAGTCACTCTGCTCTGGAATTTTTCTTATCAGTTTAGAGCTAGCCAACTGCAGAGATAGTTGGTAATAAAATTGTTTAAATTGAAAAACGGGCATGCTGTTTTTAGAGGAACAAGTGTTTTGTGGTTTAACCTGTACTCCCTACTAAACTTCTGCATTTCCTTTTGGTAGAGAGATTCACATCATTGCACACAGTGGGTCTGCTCTTGGCCATACCCAGTCCGTGCTAGAGGATTGTTGCA
This sequence comes from Hipposideros armiger, assembly GCF_001890085.2. Classification (NCBI taxonomy): domain Eukaryota; kingdom Metazoa; phylum Chordata; class Mammalia; order Chiroptera; family Hipposideridae; genus Hipposideros; species Hipposideros armiger. Next base: position 43,314 of record NW_017732974.1, on the reverse strand, counting down.
CAGACTCTGGAACCAGCCAGCTGATGATCAATGTCAGCTCCAGCACTTTCTAGCTGGGCAAGTTTGGGTTATTTGACTCTGTGCCTCAGTTTCCTCACCTGTGGAGTGAGGACGCCAAAACAGCTATGTCTTAAGATTGTTCTGAGGAGTAAATGTATGTCATGAGATTCAAACAGAGCCTGGCTGATAATAAGTTTGAGCAATCATTGTTCTTATTGAAGAATTAAGTTTTAAAGGCCATCCTTGCAATGGGATTTTAAAGTAGAAGAGTAAAGATTATGAGGGAAGAGGTTTTCTGTAAGCTACAATTTGATTCTTGGCTTTTGAAGAAATAATCATCTTCAATGTATTTATCACACAAATGGAGGTGTCGTCACTGGGGGGCTGAAGGGAGCCTTTTGGCCGTGAGATGCCCAGAGAAAAGAAAGCACGTGGAGCTGACCTGAGGAGGAACCAGCTAGCTCATTTTATTCAGCAATAGCAACCATTATATAGAGGATTTGGGGGGAGGAGAGTGCACAGAAGTGGCATGATCCCTCCTGCAGCTGTGAATCATGCTTACATAAAGATCTTACATCACTGGAGTCAAGGTTTGTTATATCTGGGGCCAGGGTCTGTGCATCAGCCTGCACCCATCTGGACGGCTTGGGCCTAGTTAGCCCAAGGCCACTGCTTGTGTGGGCCCGAACCTCATCCAGGGTCAGGGTCTGTATGTCAGCCTGCACATAGCTGACTCAGCTCAGGTCCTGTCAATCTACCTCCTGCAGGGTGGCGGTTCGGAACTTAACCCAAACAGCGTGTCTCTGTGCACAAAGACCATAATAGCAATACATAGAGTAACAGAGGACTGCGAGGCTGACGGCAATACTTCCTAAGATAAGGCCTGCCTATCGCCATGAAGAGCCAAGGGAGTTCCACCTGGGGGCTAGTACCCTCAACTTGTTCTTTAAAAACATGTTAAAATGTTCCACAATGCCAGCAGCCTGTGGGCAATATGGGACATGCAATTGCTATACTACGTCTTGCTCTTTTGCCCAATGCTGAACTTGCTGTCCTGTAAAATGGGTTCCTCAGTCGCTCAAAACTGTGTGTGGCTGCCCATGCGCAGCACTCAGCTGCCTCAGGGCATGTGTAGTGTCCTGTTGTGAGATGGTGGGAGTAGGCCACGCAAATCTCAAACCAGTGGCAGTGTCAACTGCCATAAACAGGTACCGTTTACTCGCAGCTCGGGGAAGTGACCCTATATTATCTACCTGCTACACTTGTAGTGGACATAGCCACTACATACCTTTCCAGGCTGAGTAGGCAAACACTGCTGAAGGGGGTTATTACTTGTGCTTAGGGGATATGATTGAATAGCCTTCGTGGTGTCAGCCACTGTCAGAGGCATGTCCCAGCTGTCAATACAGATACGTATATCACCTGCTTCGTGCATGAGTACTAACCCAAAAGCCCTAAGATCAGCCCATTGGCTACTCTGGCCTGGGCCAGTTTCATATTGGAGTTCTTCCAACTCTGGTTTTAACCCCACCACACTCCATGCAGGGGGCTGTCCCCAACAGGAGCTATCCATGTACCATCCCCCGCCAGGGACAGGTGGCTTTCCTTTCCTGTATGGGTTGTTTACCTCTACAGTGTACTCAGGAAGTGCTTCTTCCTTGTCTTCCCAGAAGGCTACTGGGCCCAGCAGCTCGTGGAGCTGTTGGGACAGTGGACTGGAGTTAAACATGGCCTGTTGCTCCACATATGTTCTCCACTTGGCCAGTGCGGGAGTTTAGGTCATTCCTTCTGGGGTGCCCTCTAGATATGCTCCCCACTTCGCCAATGCAGGAGCTTGGACTACCCCTTCTGGAGTGTCCTGAGCCATGACTGTAGCCAACCCTCAACCCGGTATGTGGACTGCACTGTTACAGGTGTAGGACCTGTGATGGCCTCACAGGCAATTAGGGCTGTGTAAATGGCTGCTAATTGTTCCCAATTAGCGAGTATCACTGCTCAGCTCCTTTCCAGGGTTGAGACCAGATATCCAAGGGCAACTTCCGGGTCCCATGGGTCCGTCATAAACCCCAACCAAAGCCTTTTTCTTATACCTGAACTGTCAGCAGGTACGGAAGGGCGAGGTCAGTGACTCATCTGCCTTCTGGCATAACTTTGGTCTTACCCAACCAGATAACTACCAATAACTTGACAGATTAGCTAGGGCCCTGGACCTTGTCCTCGTTGACGGCCCACCCATAACCCATTAGGGCATCTCAGAGACTGTGGGCGGCAGTTTCCAAATCTGCAAGAGAATCAGAGGTTAACATTATATCATCTATATAATGAAACAAGTGCATGGTCATGAGCTTGGTCTATGTAGCTAAATTCTGCAGTACCAGCCCATGGCACAGGGTTGGGCTGTGCAGGTAGCCTTGTGGCAACACCTGGAAGGTCCATTGTCTGCCTCCCAGGTGAAGGTGAACTGTTTTTGGCTGGCAGTTCCATTAATGTTGGTTACTGGTCCAGGGGACTGCTCTGGGTTTCCCTAAACGAGGCTACAGTCAGCACTAGTGTTAACCAGGACCAGTTCAGTCCTGACATACACCTGTTGTTTTTTGCCTGGATTCTTTGGCTCAAGGCCTTCTGAAGCTTGGCAACAAGCCTACTTCTTTGCTTTTCTGCTGTGGGCAGCACAGACAGAAAATACCATCATCTCATATCTCCCCTGCTGGAATTGAGACAAGGGGGGGGGTTCTTTCAACCCCAAACCAAGGATTTTCTTAAACCTCAGCTAACCATCACCCCACATGTAGTCTCTCATGTGAGGGAGCAAAAAGCTCATAGACAAGAGTTAACACAGGGACTATGGCGGGCCAGCCGCCACGAGTCGATCAGTACCTAAATGGGGGAGTGGGAATGGACAAAAAGACACACAAATGCTGATGCGGCCGGTCTTCAGTGATGCTGAAGCCCCGAGTTTATTTCTCCTCACCAATATATGCAGTTTGAGTACGTGCAGTTTAACAATGAAAATATGCATTACCTCAGCGAAAGTAAATCTTTAACTTTTACATAGAAACTATAAAATCACTGAAACTCCCAAAAGTAATTATCCCATGACAGAATCTATCAATTACCCCGATAGCCATCAATCCTCTGTGTCCGGGAACTGGCCGTTCTCACCAAATACCTCAGCAACTTGTAAGCACCCTCCAGATAAGGCAGAGACAATGCCTTAGGAGCAGAAACAGGTTAAGCATTAACCGAGCCAGTCTGTAAGGCTCTGAATTACCTGTAACCATGGCTCCTCACAAGGGACCACTGTATGGACAGTTTCACGTGGGGCCTTAGTCCCCAGTCATCCCCTCTGACCAGGTATCTTGGCGTCTCCCCTAGTCAAACCAGAAGAAGCTAGCCTCAAGTGGTCGCGTGCATTCTTGGAGGATCACAGGTCACATCTTTCCGGACTTCTCCTTGGGGATTTGCTGGAACTGCTTTCCCAATTCCTGAATGACTTGCACCAACTCCAAGTAAGTGGTCCACTTACTTACATTCTCTGGCAAGTCTCCTGCATTGTCCCAGACTGTGTGGGAAGCAACCATGAGCCAGTTAATCAAGGTCTAATTACCAGCTTGGGAGTTGGTCTGGGGCATGTTAGCAACTGCACCCCCAGGAGCCAGCGGCTCCTCAACTTCTACCCTCTATCACACCATTGGTTGAGCATGTCTCACCAGCTCCGGTGGGCTGCTAGCCCTGGAGGGCACTTCTGACTTGGGGGACCATTGGAGCATGTGTTCAGCTGCCACCAGGCATTGCTCCAAGTTCTCCTCCTGGCACTGTAAGTGCTGCACCCAGCTCGTANTGAAACCTGCAGCTGCTAGGTAGGACTGCACCTCTGACCCCTCCGAGCCCTTCAAGATCACTCTCCAGAGGAAGATGGCCAGCGATGTTACCGGTCCTTAGGAGGAAATCACCAGCCCCGCTTTGGTCACACCAGAAGCTGACCAATCTACGCATGGCTGAAGCTTGAGGAATTCTTCCTTGCAAGATGCTTATCCCAAGGACTCTAATCCTTAGCCTCACCCTTTTCTTCCCAGTCAGGAATGGTATAAATACTTCATACCCTAAATCATGCTTCCCATCCTTTAGGCTGGGAACAACATCTCAGATAGCCTTTGGCTCCTACACATACATGCTGGCCCAGTGCTATTGGGGTAAAACCCCTAGGCCAGCAGCCTATCGAAGGAAATGATGCTCTCTAACCCACCTATTGGTTGGAGCATCAAAGGGGGAAATGTGGCAGTGGGCCCTAGACAAAGGCTTTCCCAGACCATGTGGTCACTAAGGATTTTGCGCCGGCTTCAGACAAAGACATTCCTGGACTGTATAGTCAGCAAGACTTCTGTGTTTAACATTTCCGAATTCCTACCTCACCTGGGAGCCAGTCAGGAACTGGCACAAGGCTGCATGTCCTAATAAGGAACCTTAGCTGCTAACCCGGAAACCTCAGGGTATATAGCCCCGAGTCCCGCCTGGGTCGGGGCTCAGCCTCTGGATGTGAATCTGCTGAGCCAGTGCCGGCATTAGTAAAAGTTGCTTCCCACGCCTTGATTTCCTGTCTCTTTGTCTGGGTTCCCCGCAACAATAGTATGTATCAATGGATGTTTCCTCTGCATGCTAATGTCAACAGCAACAAAATCCAGCCTAAGAGAAAACTTACAAGAGTTTATTTGAGCCAAAGTGATGACAATTGCTGGGAAGCAAAGTCTCAACGGATTGAGAAAATGTTCCAGAAAATGGCCATTTTGCAATTTATTTTATACATTAGAATTAAAGG
>NW_017732974.1:26976-34263 GCF_001890085.2 Hipposideros armiger | reverse complement strand
AGTAATTATCCCATGACAGAATCTATCAATTACCCCGATAGCCATCAATCCTCTGTGTCCGGGAACTGGCCGTTCTCACCAAATACCTCAGCAACTTGTAAGCACCCTCCAGATAAGGCAGAGACAATGCATTAGGAGCAGAAACAGGTTAAGCATTAACCGAGCCAGTCTGTAAGGCTCTGAATTACCTGTAACCATGGCTCCTCACAAGGGACCACTGTATGGACAGTTTCACGTGGGGCCTTAGTCCCCAGTCATCCCCTCTGACCAGGTATCTTGGCGTCTCCCCTAGTCAAACCAGAAGAAGCTAGCCTCAAGTGGTCGCGTGCATTCTTGGAGGATCACAGGTCACATCTTTCCGGACTTCTCCTTGGGGATTTGCTGGAACTGCTTTCCCAATTCCTGAATGACTTGCACCAACTCCAAGTAAGTGGTCCACTTACTTACATTCTCTGGCAAGTCTCCTGCATTGTCCCAGACTGTGTGGGAAGCAACCATGAGCCAGTTAATCAAGGTCTAATTACCAGCTTGGGAGTTGGTCTGGGGCATGTTAGCAACTGCACCCCCAGGAGCCAGCGGCTCCTCAACTTCTACCCTCTATCACACCATTGGTTGAGCATGTCTCACCAGCTCCGGTGGGCTGCTAGCCCTGGAGGGCACTTCTGACTTGGGGGACCATTGGAGCATGTGTTCAGCTGCCACCAGGCATTGCTCCAAGTTCTCCTCCTGGCACTGTAAGTGCTGCACCCAGCTCGTACACTCCTGAATGTCTTGACTAGCGTGTCACAAGACAGCTAGGAACATTCATGCCACCCTGCCGGCTGCCTCCCGGCGCTGGCAGGACGTTCAGCTCTAGTGCCTCCAGTGTTTCCCAGACATCTTCTGGTCAGGGGCACACGGCATCCCAGTCTTCTGGCAGAGTACACACCAGCAGGTACACCACAAACAGATGTCAGAGGGATGTATGGGGCCATATCCCATCTATCAGGGGCGGTTCCTCTACCGGGCGGAAGGGGCATTCTCACCTCACCATGGTGATCCTGCCGAGAACTATGCCAAGTGTTGGAATGGGCACTCATCTCGCCATCCTGCTGAACTACACCAAGTGTCGTCACCAGGGGGCTGAGGGGGGGCTTTTGGCAGTGAAATGCCCAGAAAAAGAAAGCACGCAGAGCCAACATAAGGAGAAACCAGCTAGCTCACTTTATTCAGCAATAGCAGCCATTATATAGAGGTTTTGGGAAAAGAGAGCGCATGGAAGTGGCATGATCCCTCCCGCCGCTGTGAATCATGCTTACGTAAAGAGCTTACGTTACTGGAGCCCAGCGCCTGTGCAGCAGGCTCCGGAGTCAAGGTTTGTTATATGTGGGGCCAGGATTCGTGCATCAGCCTGCACCCATCTGGACGGCCTGGGCCTAGTTAGCCCAAGGTCACTGCTTGTGTGGACCTGAACCTCATCCAGGGTCAGGGTCCATACGTCAGCCTGCACACAGCTGACTCAGCCCGGGTCCTGTGAGAAAGAAAGAAGAAAAAAAAGTTGTATAAGGGCCGGCCGAGTGGCGCGATGGTTAAGAACTCGCTTGGGATGCCAGAGGGCCCCGGTTCGGATCCCACATATGAGGGCCAGTGACACTGCCCTCTACAGCTAAGATGCTGAACAACAGCTCAACCTGGAGCTGGGCTGCCGTGAGTCGCCGGCGACGGCGTGGGCTGCAGTCCCTGTGGCAGTGGATTGCCATGGGCTACCGTGTGTGGCCAGCAGCCAGCATGAGCGGTCAGCAGCCGCAGTGAGCGGCCGTCCAGAAGCCGGCGACTGATCTGCCTCGCCAGAGAAGAGTGCAATGATGGTGCCAACTTGGGCCAGTGAAGCAACATCCTCCACAACTAGACTGAAGAACAAAACGACAGCAACTTTTCTGTTCCCCTTTCCCCAATTCCCCAGCACTGTTCCCATCCCCCCAATTCCCCAATAAAAATCTTAAAAAAAAAAAGTTGTATAAAAGAAAAATGGAATCAACTAACTTTCGGGTGAACAAAAGACATTGTTTAACATTGAAAATGTAGAGGAATCGTTTTTAAATAATACAACAGCACAAGGACTAATGGAAGACGTTTTAGTGAAAGTATACTCCAAGAAGTGCTACCCAAAATTTACTTTTCAGATGGATGGATCGTTCTCTGTGTCTTGAGCACAGACATGGTGCAGGAGTGGTTTTGGTCTAACCATGTGTGGCACAGAGGTGTGTGACAAAATGTGCCCATGGGCCTCAGAAGGATGTCCTGCCTTCAGGCACAGAGGTCAGGCTCATCTGGCCCTGCCTGTAGGCACTGAGACCAGGTATGGTGAGCTGACCACCATCATCTGATCACCCTCCGTGGTGCAACCCTGGCTTCCAAATCCAGTGCCCTTGTTGGTAGCATGGCACCGGAGAGTTTACCACCTGGTCACATGGGAATTCTGTTCAACTGCAGTGGTCATGAACGTAACTCAAGGTTCAGAGCCCATCAGGGCTCATTTCCCACAGTTCCCGAGCTGAGGGGAGGACCCAGGGAGTTGTGGCTGGGATGGAGCCCTGGGCTGGACAAGGGAGAGCAGGAGAAGGCAAGAGGCCCTGGGCTGGACAAGTGTGTGTTGGGGGAAAGCATTCTACACTGTGAAGAGCAAGAGGAAACAGGGGAAGGCATGTGGCCACGGGGTGTCCAAGAGGTAGCAGGAGTAAGCAGGGAGCCATGTTCTGGAGAAGGGGAAGCATGGGAAGGCAGGTGGCCATGGGTTAGACAAGAAGGAGCAAGCCACGGGTTGGACAAGGAGGAACAGGAGAAGGCAGGCAGCCACTGTCTGGACAAAGAGTAGCAGGGGAAGGCAGGTGACCAGGGCCTGAACAAGTGGGAGCAAGAAGAGGCAAGTGGCATCAGACTGGACAAGGATGCTCAGAGGAAATCAGGTGGCCATTAGATTGACAAAAGGAATCAGGGGATTGCAGGCTGTTCTGGGCTGGACTTGTGGAAGCAGTGTTAGAAGGTGGCTACTGGCTGGTCAAGGAAAAGCAGGAGAAGGAAGGCAGCCACGGGTTGGACATAAGAGGGCAGGGGAAGGCAGAAGCCATGGGCTGGACCAGGGGAAGCAGTAGAAAGCTGGTGGCCATGAGCTGGATTAAAGGAGCAGGGAAAGGCAGGCATCCCTGAGCTGGACAAAGGGGAGTAGGAGAAGCTGGCATACAAGGGCTTCACAGAAGGGAGAAGGGGATAACAGGCAGCCCTGTGCTAGACAACAAGTACCAAGGGAATGAAGGATAACCCTGTCACTAACCCTACACCTGAGCCTAAAGCTAACACTACCTCTAACCCCTAACCCTAACCCTAACCCTTGTCCTTGACCCTGACCCTGACACTAACCCTAAATCTAACCCTAAACCTAACATAAACCTAACACTAGACATAACCATAACCTTAACCTTAACCCCTAAATCGAAACCTGACCCTAACCTGTACCCTGACACTGACGCTCATATTAAAGCTTAACACTAACTTTATCACGAACCCTAACCATACTCTAACCCATCCCCAGCCCCAGACCCAGACCCAACACCAACCCTAACCCCAATTCTAATCCTACCCTAACTCTAATCCTCACATCTAACCCAGAAACCTACCCTAATACTTTCCCTATTTCTGTCCCTAACCATAACTGTATCCTTACCCTAACACTCACCCTCACCCTAAGCCGAAAGCAAACCATAACCCTAACACTTATACCTAACCCTAACACTTACCCTAACACAAACCCTAATCCTAACCCCATCCCTAAATTTGTCCCGCAGCCTAACTCTAACCCTAACCCTATCCCTAACCCAAGCCCCCAATTCCCAAACCAAAGCCCAAACTAAACCATAACCATAACTAAACTAACCCTAACCTTGTCTCTATTTCTGTGTGTGTCCCTGTACCAAACCCAAACGCTAACCATAACTTAACACTAACTCTAACCCTGCCCCAATCCCTGACCCCTAACCACTAACCCAAACATAACCCTGCACCATTTTCTGGCCCAGTCCCTAACCTTACCCCTATACTTACCCTCACCCAAACCCTAATCCTAATCTTAACCCTAAACACTAACCTTAAGCCCTAAGGCTAACTCCAACTCTAACTATATCACTAACCCTAACCAATAACCCCTAAAGCTAACCTAACTATAACCCAACTTTAACCCTAACCCTAACACTAAACCCTAACCTTCACTGTAACCTTAACCATAACCATAACCACTAACCACTAACCATAACGCTAACCCTATCACTAACTGTAACCTTAACCCCTACACCTAACCCTAAATCTAACCCTAACACTAACATTTAACACTAACCATAACCTTAACCACTAACACCTACTGTAATGCTAATTGCTCACCCTAACACAAACTTAATTCTAAACCTAACCATAACCCTAAATATTACCCTAAACCCTAAGCCCTAACCCTAAACCTGAAACCCTAACTATAATCAAAACCCTAATCCTAATCCTGAGCTTAACCATAAAAGCCTAAACCTAACACTTAACTCTAATATAAGCCTAAAACTAAACTTAACCCCATCACTAACCCCTAACAGTAGCCCTTATCTAAAGATAACCTTACACCTAACTCGAACCCTAAACCTAACCCTAAACTTAACCTTGACCCTATTCCTAATGTTAAACCTAGCCCTGTTTCTTTGTACCTAACCTTAACCCTAACACTACCCTAACCCTAACATTAACCCTAAACCTCACTCCTAACCCCAAACCCAACACTAACCCTGTACTATTTCGTCCCAGTACCTAAACTTACACCTAAACCTACACTCATTGAAGCCTAAACCTAATCCTAACCTTAACCCTAACCCTAACACTAGGCCCTAACATTAAACCCTAACACTAACCCTAACTTTAACCCTATCCATAACTCTAACCTATAACCCTTAACCCTAACTTAACAATAATGCAATTTTAAATCTAACCCTAACCCTAACCTCTAAACCTAAACTTATCTAAATTCTAATGCTAAACCCTAACCCCTACCCTTACCCTAACACTATCCCTAACAGTACTCTTAAACCAGACCCTCACCCTCACCCTAACCCTAACCCTAATCCTAACCCAAACAAGCAACCCCCAACACCAACTCAAAACCCAACCCTAACCCTAACGCTACCCCAAATCTTACAATGACTCTATTTCTATCCTAGTCCCTGTCCCTGTCCCTAACCAAACCTTGCCCTTCACCCTAACTTAACTATATCCGAAACCTTATGCTAACATTAAAGCCTAACCCTAACCCTACCACTAAACCCTAATACTAACCCTAACCCTTAAACCTAACCATAACGCGAAAAGCCTAACTCTAAACTAAACCATAATCCTAACCCTAACATGAGCCCTAAAACCCTAACCGTAACACCTAATCATAACCTAATCCTAACGCTAACTTCAACACTAACCCCTAACCTTAACCCTAACCCTAACCCTAAAACTAACCCTAACCCTAAACCAAATCCTAACCCTAATCCAAATCTAACCCTACCCTAAAACCCTAAATCTAACCCCTAACACTATCCTATCCCAACCCTAAACCTTCCCCAACCCTAACCCTTAACCCTATCCCCTAAACTTAACCCTCACCCTAACCTTAAACCTAACACTATTTTTCCCCAAACATAACCGTAATGCTACCCTAACCCTAACTTAAACAGTACCACTAATTTTCACCCCTTACCTCTAATCATTACACTAACCTTAACACAAACTCTTTTACCTATACCTAACCTTAACCTAACCCTAGCATTAAGCCCTACTCCCTAATCCCTAACAACTAACCCAACCTTAATGCTCACACTAACCCCAAGACCTGTCAACTTACCCTAACACTAACTGTAACCCTAATGCTGTCCCTTTGTACCTAACACTAAACCTAACCTTAACCAACATCTCTGACCTTTAGCCTGACCCTAATCTTGTTTTATTTCTTTCCCAGACCCTAACCCTACCCGAACCCCTATCCACACCCAAACACTAAACCTAAACCCAAACCTAATTCTAACACTGACCCGAAATCTAAAAGCCTAACCCTAACCCCTAAATCGCTCCCTAACCCTGACCCTAAACCTGTCCCTAAATCTAACACTAACCCTGTCCTTAACCCGACCCGGTTTCTAACCCTAACCCTAACCCTGTCCCTAACCCTGGCCCTAACCCTAACCCTAACCCTAACCTTGTCCCTAACCCTAACCCTAACCCTAACACTGTCGCCAACATTAACCCTAATCTTGCCCTACCCTAACCGTAAGCAGAACAATAACCCTATCCAAAAATTAACTGTAATCCTGTCCTAACACTGTCCCTAATACCGAACTTAACTGTCTCTAACACTAACCCTAACACAATCCCTAACCCTAACTCTAACCCTAACTTGCATCTAACTATAACCTTAACACTGTCCCTAATATTAAACCTTTGCTTAACATTATTTCTAAACCTCTTCCTAACCCTAACCCTGTACCAAACTTTAATCCGAATTCTAACCCTGCTTTAGCCATAACCCTAACCCAGTTCCAAACGTAACCATAATCCTGTCCTAACTGTGTCCTTAATACCAACCGTAACCATGTCTCTAACACTAACCCTAACTATAACCCTATTTCTCAATGTAAACTTAACACTGTACCTAAACCTAAACCTGTCCTCAACCCTATTTCTAAACCTGGCCTTAAACCTAATGTTTTCCTAACCCTAACCCTAATCCAAACTGTGTCACTAAACCTGACCCTAACAGTATCCCTAACCCTAATCCTAACACTGTTTCTAACCCTGTCTTGAACCCTAACCATACCCTAACCCTAACACTGTCTCTAACCCTAACCTTAATCATGTCCCTAACCCTAACTCTAACCCTGTCCCTAACCCTCATCATAAGCCAGTCTTTAACTCAAACCCTAAGTCTAACACAACCCTAACCCTACTCCTAAACTTAACCAAGTACCTAACTATAACTCTCATTCAAACCTGTTTTTTTTAACTTTTTAAAAAATTGTTTTTATTGTGAAATACACATTTTTAGAATTAGATTCAGCTGTATAACACAGTGAAATAGTTATACTTTTTACCCCTCGAAGTGACAACTAGCCTCCCCCAATCCACGGACACACTTCCCCCCCAATATCATACATGTCTATTACAATTCCTTTGACTCCACTGCCACACTATATATATATATATATATATATATATATATATATATATATATATATATAT
>NW_017732974.1:18546-22761 GCF_001890085.2 Hipposideros armiger | reverse complement strand
CTCTGCTTTAGTAAGTCAGGCATTGGCTCCATTATTGGGCAGGCTCTCCCCACAATGCAGCAAAAATGACTAGCCATTCTTATGGGTTTCCATTATACTGGCAACTGGCATTCTAATAATAATAAAAATAAAAAAAGTCTGTTTTTCCACACCTCCAACAAACATCCCAGTGAGAGCTTCTGATGCCCTGACATTGGTCATTTGACCTTCCTTGGACTTAATCCCTGTGGCTGAAGAAATCGAGTATTTAACTGTCAGACTCATGGGATTTGCCCATTTCTAGAGCCAAGGAAGTGGGATGGGTCTCATCCAAACCACTTGGATTCAGGATGAGGAAGAGATAATTCCCAAAGAGATTCCAGGCTGAACAAAACACAGATTAATTGCATCTCCCATTATGTTCCTCCTCTTTGGCTTCCTAGCATCCACATATACCTTCTTTCCCATTTATACAATTCCTCAAATGGCCCTTGCCAATAAAATGCAAATACACCTCTACAATGGAAATTGCTCTCACCTTCATTCTAAAGAGAGACAATGTTTAGGCTCATTCAGTTATTGCTTTCAACTTTAATTTCAGGAGGTCTCAGTGACAGCATTTTTTCTTGGTTGGGTCTAAACGTATATAGCTGCTCACGTTCAAGCAACCTCTGGCTAAATGATGTATTTAACACTACCAGTTAACAGTGGTGGACAGAAAATACTATTGCTGCAGCAAAGCTTCCATGTGGGAGAGGGAGAGAAGGGCAACCACTAACTAGTGATCTCAGGTTCATAGCGGTTATCTCATGCTAGACGGAGAGAGCAGGGCTCCCTGACCTGGCCCGGAGGGAGATCTTTGTTCAGGAATCTGGCTGGCCTCTCTCGGCTTCCTGGGAGGTGCTCCCTTTCCCATTGTCCTGCAGTTACACGGCAGATGCACATTGGGGAGGGGGAGGCTTTCATCCTAAGAGCTAAAACATTTCTGCTCCTCCTGATTGTTGGTGCAGGTTTGGGGACTGAAATTTGCCGTGTGAGTTGGCCGTTCTCAGGGCTGTTTGGTGAGCCTTGGCATTCCTCTGGCAAAGCTACTCATTCTCCTGGCGGAACTGTTGGTCTGTTTATTTCGTGAATATTCCCTGGATTGACTCTTGTATAGTCACAGCCCATCACTTTGGTCCCAGCCCTCCTTGGTTCTTCCTCTGAGCAACCTGCCTTTATGCCCTGCCCTACCCCCAAGCCATCTGGACCTCAGACTGGGAGACAATGGGTTGAGGTCGCTCTTAAGCACCCCTCCCCTTGTAGGGTTGTGGGGTTCCTGAGAACGGCTTTTAGAGAGGAGTTATAACGGTTCTCTGTGTCACTCAGGGAAGGTACAGCAGGAAGTGTTTAGAAATGGTCCTCNTATATATATATATATATTCACTTATAGTTGACATAGAATATTATACAACATCAGCTTCAGGTGCACAGTGCAGTGATCAAGCCTCCACCCCATCCATGATGCAGTCTCCCTAGCAAGACATGTGACCATCTGACACCCTACAAAAGATTTACAACATTATTAATTATATTCCTCGAGCTGTCTTTCATATCCCTGAGGCAATATTGTAGTTAACTATTTTTGCTGTCTAATCCATTCCCCTTCTTCCTCATCCCAACCCCCTCAGAACTAGCAACCATCAGTTGTTCCTATATATCTCTGAGACCATTTCTGTTTACTTTCCTCATTCATTTAGTTTTTAGATTCCACATATAAGTAAAATCATATGGTATTTGTCTTTCTCCGACTGACTTATTTCACTTAACGTAATAGTCTCTAGATCCATCCATATCATCGCAAATGGTACGATTTCATTCTTCTTTATAGTGGAGAAATACTCCATTGTATAAATGTACCACAGTATCTTAATCCAGTCATCTACCAATGGGCATTTCGGTTGTTTCCAAGCCTTGGCTATTGTGACTAGCGCTGCAATAAATATAATGGTGCTTATATTTCTAAACCAGTTTCTAAACTTAACTATAACCCTGTCCTTAACCCTAAACTAACCCTGTTCTTACACCTAACCCTAACCAGTCTTTAACCCAACTCTGTTTCTAATCTAACTCTAACCCTGTCCCTAATCTTGTCCCTAACCCTGACGCTGTCCCTAAGCCTACATATGTCTTTAACCCTAACCGAACAGTGTCCATACCCTAAAACTAACAGTGTCCCAAACCTTAACCCTACATTTGTCCCTAACCCTAACACTAACAGTGTCCATAACACTAACTCTAACTCTTAGTTTAACACTAAACCTATCCTGAACCCAAAGCCTGTGCTTAACCCTAACCTGAACCCTGTCTCTGTATCCTAACCCAAATATAATCCTAATCCTGTCACTAAACCTGATTCTAACCCTAAATTTAAGAGTGTCTGTAACCTTAACACTAACCCTAGCCCTAACCCTAAACCCAACATTTACCCTTACCTGTTTCTAATACTAACTCTAATGCAAATCCTAAAACTAACTCTAATTGAAATTGTTAACTTAATCTTAACCCTGATCCTAACCATAAGCCTAAAACTGTCCCTAATCCTAAACTTGTCAATATATTTACCGTAATATTATCCCTAACCCTGTCCCTAATCCTAACCCTAAACCTATACATACACCTAATGATAGCACTGTCCCTAACCTTAACCAGAACGTTAACCCTAACCCAGTCTTTAACTCATTCTTACTCTAACACTCACCCTCACCCTACCCCTAACCCAAACCCTGTACCTAACTCTAACCCGAATTCTACCCTATTTTAACCATAACCCTAACCCAGTTCCAAACATAACCCTAATCTGCCCTAACCATGTCCTTAATACCAACCCTAACCATGTCCCTAACACTAACCTTAACCCTAACCCTGTTTCTCACTGTAAACTTAACACTGTCACTAACCCTAAACCTACCCTCAACCCTGTTTCTAAACCTGGCCCTAAACCTTACTGTTTTCCTAACCTTAACCCTAAAATCCAAACTCTGTCCCTACCCTAACCCTAACAGTATCCCTAACCCTAACCCTAACACTGTTCCTAACCCTGTCTTGAACGCTAACCCTACCCTAACCCTAACTCTTTTACTAACCCTAACTCTAACAGTGTCCCTAATCTCTAACCTGAACCCTAATCCAAACTCTGACCCTAAACCTAACCTTAACCCTAACCCTAACCCTAACCTAAACCTACCTCTGTCACTAACCCTAACCCTAACAGTGCCCCTAACCGTAAATCCAACACTGTCCTTACTCTCACTCTAAACTGTCCCTAAACCTAAACCGAATCCTGTCCCTAACCCAAACCGTGTCCCTAACGCTAACCTTAACCATGTCCCTGAATCTTAACCCTAATATAATCTTAGTACTGTTGTTAACTATAACCTGAATGGTGTTTCTAATTCTAACCCTAACCGTGTTTTTAAATCTGACTCTAACACTGTTATTAATCCTAACCATAACCCTAACCCTCACCCAATAGCCAACCTTTACTCTTACCCTGTTTCAAATTCTAACTCTAATTCTAATGGTAAAACTAACCCTAATTGAAATTATATGCTTAACCATAACCCTGACACTAACCGTAACCCTAACACTGTCCCTAAACCTAAACCTGTCCGTAAAGCTAATTCTTTTTCTTTTCTGCTATTAAAAAGTTTTATTAAAATACAGCTAACATACATTATATTTATTTCAGAGGTACACCATAGTTATTCAAAATGTATATACTTAAAGAAGTGAACATAATAGTAAGTCCAGCAACAATCTGACACCATACCTCACTATCACAGTATTATTGACTATATTCTCTATGCTGTACATCACATCCCCATGACTTATTTGGTTTTTTTTAATTTTTTTTATTTTATAGATTTTATTGGGAAATTGGGGGAGGGAACAACATTGGGAACACAGGGAAGAGGAACAGACAAATTGCTGTCCTTTTGTTCTTCAGTCTAGTTGTGGAGGACATTGCTTCACAGGCCCATGTTGGCATTGTGATCATTGTGCTCTTTCCCAGCTGAGGCACATTGGTCGCTGACCATTGGACAGCCACTCATGGCAGCTCACACTGGCTGCTAGCCACTCATGGTAGCTCACGGCAGCCCACTGCAGTCCCACTGCAGCCTACACCGTCGCCGATGATTCACGGCATCCCAGACCCAGGTTGAGCTGTTGTTCACCATATTAACTATAGAGGGC
>NW_017732974.1:0-13469 GCF_001890085.2 Hipposideros armiger | reverse complement strand
TTGACATTTTAACTATATTAATTCTTCCTATCCATGAACATGGTATGTATTTCCATTTATTTGTATCTTTTTTGATTTCTCTCTTCAACGTCTTATAATTTTCTGAGTACAGGTCTTTTACTTCGTTGGTTAAATTTATTCCTAGGTATTTTATTGTTTTTGAAGCAATCGTAAATGAGATTGATTTCCTGATTTCTTCTCCTGATAGTTTATTATTGGTGTATACAAATGCAACTGATTTCTGAATGTTAATTTTGTATCCTGCTAACCTACTAAATTTATTTATCAGTTCTAACAGTTTTATGGTGGAGTCTTTGTGATTATATATAGTATCGTGTCATCTGCATATAATGACAATTTTACTTCCTCCTTTCCAGCAGATACTTCTTGGTTGCATACTACCCATCAGGTGCTCTTCTAGGTCTTGAGAGTGGGGCAGTGAATGACATACTTGGAATTTCTGACCTCATACATAGAGTATACAGGTCCATGAAATCAGAGATACCAAGAACAAATAACCAAAATACATAGGTGTTAGAGGTGGTAAAGCACTATGGAGAGAAATATGCAGAAAAGGCTTATGTTGAGTTTTAGGTGGTGTGCGGGTTGCACATTTAAATAGGGTGATCAGGGAAGGTGACATCTGAGTGAAGAGTGGTACCATGTAGATTTCTGGGGAAAGAGCATTTTACTAGGGGAGCAGCCAGTGCAAAGGTAATGAGGTAGAAGGGACTGTGCTCACGGCACTGGCTAGCCAACAAGGAGAAAGGCTGTATTTACTTGTGGAGTGAGTGATAGGAACAGTGGGTGAGGAGGCCAGAAGTTCAGTGGTAGGTCCAAATCATGCAGCACTCTGTGGGCTGTGGTAAGGACTTGGACTGTCACTCCAGGTGAGATGGAAGCCCTGGGAGACTTCTGAGCAGAGGAAGGATGTGTTTGCCTTATCCTGGTTTGTTTTATTGTTTAACTGAAAAATATTCATGTATCTATACCACATTAATACATAACATACCAACTTTATAAAATTGTGGTAAAATACACAGAACATAAAATTTCCCTTCGCCATTTTTAAATTCAGTAGAGTTAAGTAATTCATATTATTTTATAGCAAACGTCCACAACTCTTCCATCTTGCAAAACTGAGACTTTATATTCATTAGAAAATAACTCCATTAAGCACAATTCCCCCTTCTCCCCTCCACTGAAGCTCCTGGCAACCACCATTCTACTTTCTTCCTCTGATTTTTTTTTTTTAGCTGAGCTATCCTGCTACCTGTTGGCAGCTCAGTGGCTGCTCAGCTCGGACTGGACTCGAACCACTGTTGCTCAGAGCTCAAACTCTTGAGCGAGCTCTTAACCAACTGAGCCACTCGGCCGGCCTCACTACTTTCTTCCTCTGAATTTGACTTCTCAAGTGACCTCATATAAGAATTTGTCTCTTGGTGACTGACTCTTTTACTTAACACAATGTGCTCAAGGTTAATTCACGTTGTAGCATGTGTTATTATTTCCTTCTTTTTTAATGCTGAATAAGATTCCATTGCATGATCATACCACAATCTGTTGTCTATGCATTCCTCTATTGATGGACACTTGTGCTGCCTCTACCAATTGGCTATTGTGAGTAGTGCTGTTGTGGATGTGGCTATACAAATATCTTCTCAGCACTCTGCTTTCTATGCTGTTGGGTAGATACCCAGAGTGGAATTGCTGGATTATATGGTAAATCTGTTTCGTTTTTTGAGGATCTGCCATACTGTTTCCCATAGTGGCTGCACCATTTGTCATTTCCACTAAGCATAAAGAAGGGCTCCATCTCCTCCCCATTCTCAGAAAACACTTGCTATTTTCTGTGTCTTGATAATAGACATGTGTGAGGTGGTCTCTCATTGTGGTTTTGACTTTCATTCTCCTAATGATTAGTGATGTTACATATCTTCATTCACTTGTTGACCATTTGCCTATCTTCTTCAAAGCAATGTCCATTCAAGTCTTTTCCCCATTTTTAATGACCTTTTTTAATTGGCATGTGTTGTTGGAGTAGTAGGTATTCTTTTTTTTAAATTGGGATATTGGGGGAGGAAAACAGTGTTGGGGAATTGGGAAACCCCTCCCCAGCCAAGTTGTTGTTCTTCAGTCTTAGTTGTGGAGGGCACCAGTCACCATCTGGCTGCCCAGTGGCAGCTCATGGCCTCTAAGCTCAAAGTACTGTATTCAATTTCAGTTGCGGGTGGGTGTAGCCAACATCCCATGCAGGAGTCAAACCAGCAGCCTTGTTGTTAAGAACGCTAGCTCTATCCACTGAGCCATTCGAGATGCACCTCAGCTCACGTTGCCGAGTTTAGTCTTAGTTGCAGGTGGGCCTATCCCACCATTGAACAGGCAGTCTTGTTGTTAGGAGCACATGCTCTCATCAGCTGAGCCATCCTACCACCTGTTGGCAGCTAACTGGCAGCTCAGCTTGGGCACAGTGTCACTGGCCCATGTGGGAATCAAACCGGTGGCCCTGTTGATCAGAGCTCGTGCTCTTAAGATAACTCTTAACGATCTGAGCCTCTTGGCCTGCCTGATATCCTTCATATATTTGGACATTAAACCCCTTCTCAGACACATGGTGTGCAAATATCTTCTCCTATTCCACAAGTTATCTTTTTCATTGTATTTATGTGTCCTTTGATGCACAGATTTTTGTTTTTTATTTTGATATCCAATTCATCATTTTTTTCTTTTTTTTTGCCATTGCTGTTGGTGTCGTATCCAAAAAATCATTGCCAAATGCAACGTTATGAAGTTTTTCCCCTATGTTTTTTTTCTAGGATTTTTCAAGTTTTAGCTCTTCTATTTAAGTCTTTGATTCATTTTGAGCTGGTTTTGTATATGGAGTAAGGTAAGGGTCTAACTTCATTCTTTTGCATCTGGATATTCAGTTTTCTCAATACTATTTTCAGAAAAGACTGTTCTGTCTTCATTGGATGGTCTTGGCACACTTTAGAAGGAATTTGACCATAAATGTGAGGGTTTATTTCTGGATTCTCTATTCTGTTCCATTTGCCATATGTCTGCCTTTATCTTGGTTCCATACTGTTTCAATTACTGTAGTTTTCTGATAAGTTTTGAAGTCAGAAATTGTGAGACCTCCAACTTTTCTTCTTTTTCAACATTGTTTTTGCCTATTTGGGATCCTTGGATTTCATATGAATTTTAGGATCAATTTTTTCTGTTTCTGAAAAACAAGCAAACAAACAAAAAAGCAAAAGCAAATGCTTTTGGGATTTTGTTAGGAATCACACTAAGTCTATAGATTGCTTTGTGTAGTATTGACACATGAACAGCATTAAGTCTTCCAGTCCATGAACACATGGAATGTCTTTCCATTAATTTGTGTCTTTTAAAACTTCTTTCAACGTGTATTGTAGTTTTCAGTATACAGGTCTTTCACCTCCTTGGTTAGTTTTATTTCTAAGTATTTTATTCTTTTTTTATGCTATTGTATATGCAATTTTTCAAAAAAATTCCTTTTGGATTGTTCATTGTTAGTGTTTACAAGCACAACTAATTTTTATGTGTTGGTTTTGTATTCTGAAACATTGTTGACTTTATTAGTTCTCTGTGTGTGTGTGTGTAGTATTTAGGGTTTTCTATATATAAAATCATGTCATCTGCAAACAAAGATAGGCTTACTCCTTCATTTCCAATTTACATGCCTTTTTTTTCTTGTCTGATTTATCTGGCTAGAACTTTCAGTATTATACAGATTTTCATTGTTTTTTGGAAGACTTAGACAAGGATTGGTGTTAATTCTTTAGGTGTGTGTCAAAATTTATTAGTGAAGAGATCTGGCTCTGAGCTTTTCTTTGGTGGGAGGTTTTAGATAACTGATTCCTTGCTATGTACAAGTCTTCAAATTTTGATAGAGTGTGTATTTTAGGAATTTATACATTTTATCTAGGTTATCCAATTAGCATGTAATTTTTTATGCTATTGTCTGACAACACTTTTGATTTCTCTGGTTGTAATGTGTCCTCTTTCAACTCTGATTTTAGTTATTTGAGTCTTCTCTCTTTTTCTTCATCACTGTAGCTTAATGATCTGTCAATGTTGCTGATTTTTTTGAAGTACCAACTCTTGATTTTGTTCATTTTTAAACTTTTTTCTATTTTCATTTCGATTATCTCTGCTCTGTTTACTATTCCCTTCTTTCTGTCAGTTTAGGGTTTAGTTTGTTGTTTTGTTTTGTTTTGTTTTGTTTTTTACAGTTCTTTGAGGCATAAAGCTAGATCGTCGATTTGGGATCTTCCCTCTTCTTTTAGCATAAGCATTTCAAGCTATAAATTGCCCTCCTAACACTGCTTGCATTGCATCCCATAAATTTCAGTGTGCAGTGTTTTCATTTACTTTTGTCTTACACTGTTTGCTAATTTATTTTATGATTACTTCTTTGAGTCATTAGTTACTTAAGAGTGTGTTTTTAAATTTCTGCTTATGCTATAGAGTTCTAGTTTCATTTCATTGTGATCAGAAAGATATCTCATTTCATCTGAGTGTTTTTAGATTTGTTAAGACTTGTTTTGTGTCCTAATCTATGGTGTATTCTAAAGAATGTTCCATGTGCACTTGAGAAAAAGATATATTCTGTTGCTGTTAGGTCTAAGGTTCTGTATGTCTGTTAGGTCCAATTAGTCTATAATGTATTTACAGTCTTGTGGTTCCTTATTGATCTTCTGTCTGGTTGTTCCATTGACATATCTTTTAACCAGATCCTCTGGCTGTGTTAAGACGAGCCTCTAGGAAGTAGGTGTAAGCAGACAAGTGACAGATAGCTAGGTCAATCCAGAGAGATGTGACTTGACCATAGAGGTGACTTGGTGACAGATGTGACTTGGAGTTACGGGGTTCAGAGAGGTGCTTGTGGAGGGGATGAGAAATGTTCAAACTATAGGTATATTTTGATAACAGAACCAATGGATTTTATTGATTCTTTAGTAGCTGGTATTTGGTAAAATAATTTGCTAAAAGTCCCACAGCTGGTAATTGAATGAGATAAGATTTGAACCCAAGTTTTTGTGGCCCAACATGTCAACATCTTAATTAACCACTGTAGTTGTCTGAAAGTGCTCCTGACTCAGCTACTTGAATACACTTCCTCCCACATGCCTTCCAGACACTACTCAGCCTGAATTTATTCCCTCCACCATTGTATTCTCAAAGGCTATCTTGGCCTGGGTGTTTTGCACACTCTTCTGGTACATTCTCAGACCTTGGGTTATAGCTCACCATCATTGTATCCTGCCCCAGGAAAGCAAAGGAAGAAAAGGAGTAGGTCCCTAGAGAAGGGAGAGGGATGGACAAATGCTCTGAGACTGCCTGGGCTTAACAGCATGTTATAGATGGATCTCAGCCCCCGAAGTCAGACAAACTTGGATTTAAGCTGGCGATGGCATAGGCTGCAGTGAAGCTGTAGTGGGCTCTTGTAAGCTGCCGTGAGCAGCCGGCAGCTGGAGTGAGCTGCCAAGAGCTGCCATGAGTGGCCGTTCAATGGCTGGTGACCAATCTGCCTCAGCTGGGAAGAGCGCAATGATAATATCAACATGGACCAGTGAAGTGATGTCCTCCACAACTAGACTGAAGAACAAAATGACAGCAATTTGTCTGTTCCCCTTCCCTGATTCCCCAACGCCGTTCCCCTCCCCCAATTCCCCAATAAAATCTTAAAAATAAACAAAATATAAAAGATTCCTGCCAAGAATAATTTAAACCCATGGACAGATTAGGCAACGTGTGGATATTCTTTCAAAACCAAGCTATTGCTAATAAAACACCAAGACACGCAATTAAACCCGAACTTCTGAGTGTTTCTTCTTGCACATTCCGTATTTCCCCATGTATAAGACACACCTTAATTATGATGCCTGAAACTTGAAAAAAAATGTATTACATAAAGTTATTGAACTCAAGTTTTATTCATCATAAAATTATACAACTCCTCATCACTGTCAAAACTCCCAATCATTAGCTTGTCCTCATCTGTGTCTGATGACCAATCACTGTCTTCATATATTGCCTTGTCCTCAGTTCCATCTATGGCATTTGAAATGCCACACTTCTTAAATGACTAGACAACAATCTACAACCACTGTACAAGATGCACCCAGTTTTTAGACCCCAAATTTTTCAAGAAATGGTGTGTCTTATACATAGGAAAATACAGTAACATAACTTTCGCTGGGCTCTTGATCCTGGGAGTGCTGGATTACTCTTCTGTGAGATGAGAATAACTAAAACACTCACTTCCTGGGTTTTGTAACAAGGAGTAGGTGAGGTAAACCTTTAACACAGGACTAACACACTCCAGGTACTCAAGAAGTAGTAGCTCTTATTATATACTCATCAACATTGACTGTGTTCTTATTGCACCAGAGTCAGCTGCCAGTCTTCTGTGTAACACAGGAGGTAAGAAGGTACTTAATACAGAACTGTTGAAAGTACCAGCACCAAAACAGAAGATGTTGGAATGGCCTGCACAGGGCCTACTTCCAGAAGGAAACGTTGAGTTCCATAGAGGGAAAGTGATTTGCCTAAAGTCACACAGCAAGTTGGTGGCAGAGTCCAGATTAGAACCCAGAGCTGCTCAGGGACTCCAGAGCAAACACAGAAATGGGGAAACAGTGACTGAATCACCCTCCCTTCAAAGGTCCTTCAGGAAGGCACAGGTGTTGTGAGCATACCTTGGGCTCAGACCTGGGTTTGAACCCTGGCCCCATTACTCAATGGCTTGGGGGCTCTGGATAAGTTAGTTCACCTATTCAGCCCCATGTTTCCATGTCTGAAAAATGGAGTTAATTTTATTTTCTTCCCTGGCTGTGGTGGAGCTTGAATGAGATCTCTAACTTAGCTGTTTTTGGAATCAGAATAGTGATGATGCTGATGTGATCCTTTAACCTTGTTAACGCTCAACAGTCCTGTTGTCTAGTCTCCCCTCACCCATTAACAGGAAGAATGGGTAACACACATAAAGTACTCACTGTGCACCCCGCTGTGTGCTTTCCATGTATTATTTCCAGCTCATTGGAACAACAATCACATGGGGTTAACGTTCATACTGTCCCCATTTTATTCAGAGGAAAGTGAGGCTCAAGAAGGGGAAGTAATTGCCCAAGTCACACAGCAGGGGAGGGGCTGGGAGAGATGTGACCAAAGGCAATCTTACCTTGGGCAGCGAGTGTAGGTAAACCAATAAGCTCTATTGCTCACTTTTAAGGGGGTGAAAGTTTGAGAAACATTTCCCCTATGACATGCTTTTCCCTATGACGCTGTCACAAATTGGTGATACTGGGAGATTCCCGTTCTCCAAAGCACCTCTGTGTGACTGAATCTATAGCCAAGCTGGGTACCAGGGAGCATGGGCAGGGCAGGGACAGGTGACACTTGTGTCCCCACAGCCGCAGTGGAGGCCTGTGTCCTGCATGGTCTGTGACGGCCGGCAGGCAGATGGCTTCCTGCACAGCAACAAGATCACGGCTCCCCTCATGAAGTTGGGCGAGAGCTTTCTGCTGTCCAGGAACCTGAGCCACAAAGTCCTTCACCTGGAGCAGCTGACTGAGAGCACATAAGTGCAGAGCACAGTCCCCTAGATGACAGTTCATTCTCCTCCCTGGGCTGTTCAAGAATTGTGCCTCCCAGAACTCTCCTCTCTCCTTTTGCTCCTCAGACCTGCCAGACTCTTTTCTACCCCAGGCCTTTGCACACGCTGTACCCTCCTTCTGGTTCACACCACTCATCTTCCATGGCTGGTTTTTTGTGGTCATGTGGGTCTTCCCCTAGCTGGGTGTAAATTTACGCCTCACTCCAGTTCTCTTTCATGTCACCCTTCTTATTTTCCAACTGGAAACACCACGTGTAATTACTCATTTGTTGGTTTACTGTTTCCTTGATTGTTTTCACTTTCCCTTTGTGGACCCTAATTTTCATAAGAGCAGGTGACTACATCTGCTGTGTTATTCCCCATTATGTCCCCAGCATCTGAGAGAGCCTAGCACCTGGTAAATACCAAAGAAACAATCACCTGGGTAAGTGCCTCCTATGAGCCAAACCCTGCCCTAAATGTAGGAAGACCAAAGTTTAATAGAACAAATATTGTGGATGTCCAAATGTGCCTCCAGTTAAAACTCACACAGAGGCGGGCCGGCTGAGTGGCTCAGGTGGTTAAGAGTTTTCTTAAGAGCACAAGCTCTGAGCAACAGGGTCACTGGTTCGATCCTTACATGGGCTAGTGAGCTTCGCCCTAGCTGTGCCCGAGCTGAGCTTCTGCTGAGCTGCCCACAGGTGGCATGGTGGCTCAGCTAATGAGAGCATGTGCTCCTAATGACAAGGTTGCCTGTTTGATGGTGTGCTATGTCCACACATGGCTGGGACTTAACACGGCACCTTAAGATGAGCTGCTGCCAAGATGGCTCAGTGGATAAAGAGTGTGCTCTTAACAGCAAAATTGCTGGTTTGACTCCCACATAAAAAATAAACAAACAAAAACCTTACATAGAGGAAACCACTAAAAAGGAGAGGTGGCTTCACTCTCTGGGCTTTTTAAACAGTTGTATGTGTTGCAGGGAAGCTCATGTGCTGAGTGTGTGTGTACATGAGCATCTCCTGCCAGAGTCACTCCTAGAGTCCCAACTGCACAGCCAAACTTCTGATCTGGAACCTGGTCAGAGATGACAGGTAGGTTTCTACTTTAGTTGATGCCTGTAGCTGCACAGAGGACACTGTTATGAAAGATTCTGAATCTGTGATTGGGCTTTTAGGGAGAGAGTGCAGAGATTGATTAGCCATGTTTGTTACAGGCAAGGGAAAAGAGAGAGACTTGCATGCCACCTTTGTGACATGTGATCACCCCGCTTTACTGGATGAGAACTGGCCCTTCTCTTCACTTCAGGCCCTGCCTGTTCAAGGCTGCTGGCCAGACTGCATGATGGGCAAAGCTTTACACTTGGCATTGCCAATACCCATTTGGTATGTGACTCCTCAGCCACCTGGCCTTTCGGTGCCTTCCACTCCATCTGCTTAATTCCTAGGTGTCACTGATAATGTCTTAAAAGGAAGGATTTACATAGGCCTTCCATATTATTGGGAGTGACTTCTCTATGAAAGTCTTAGAGATGCCCAGTGCTACATGGTAAGGGAAAGCCATTTGTTCACTCATGCAATCACTCATCCATGAACATATATACTGAGCCCCTCCAATACATCAGGCACTGTGCTAGGCCCTGGAGATACAGCCATGAAGAGGGCCCATGCTTGCCATGTGGTAGACCCTCATGAAGTATTTTATTAAAAAAATAATAAGTGAATCACTTAGTCCATGTGGTCAATATTGCAGTGTGGTAGGGAAAGCAGAAAAATTAGCAGGAAGTTATGCTGCAGAATCTGAGGTGGGTCACAGAGGAGACGCTCCCTCCCAGCTCTGCCTAGTCCAAGAGGGATTCCTGTAAAAGGGGATGCCGTTGATGAGTCCTACAGAAATAAAAGAGCTCAGTTTGGGAATGGGGTAGGGAGGGAAAGCAGGAAGAAGCAGCAACTCATGGAAAGTTCTCAGATGAGTGCCTAGCAGCCTCAGGGATCTGCAGATATCTCCGCCTGCCTTGATTATAGGGTCAGAAAGAGGAGTGCTAAGGGGATGGATGGAGAGGTGAATAGAAGGGAGGTCATGGAGAACCCAGACTGTAGTGGTATAAAGCTTGCCCTTGAAGGGCAGTGGGGAGCCATTGAAGAATCTAGAATCTGAGACTCTTCTTGGCCTGCACTCCTTTCTAGCAGGGAGAAAAATTTGAGAGATAGATAGGTAGGTAGGTAGATAGATAGATTGAAAGATAGAGAGATGATAGAT
Source organism: Hipposideros armiger (assembly GCF_001890085.2). Lineage (NCBI taxonomy): Eukaryota > Metazoa > Chordata > Mammalia > Chiroptera > Hipposideridae > Hipposideros > Hipposideros armiger. The sequence continues at coordinate 3,589 of NW_017732974.1, read as the reverse complement.
AGATTAGATAGATGTAGAGAGAGATGATAGATTAGATAGATAGATAGATAGATAGATAGATAGATACTGAAAGAAAGAAACATCAGCATGACATTCTGTCTCTTCTATTAATATATAGAAATGTGTGTTTTACCACATCTTCATGATCCCTGGGTATTGTTAGTTTTTTCAACTCTTTAGTCATCTGCCAGGAGCAATATGGTTTCTCATTGTTTTATTTGTCATTTCTTGATTTCCTAAAGAGGTTGAACATTTTCTCATTTGCATATTGATCCTGCTGAATTTCCTCTTTTGTGAATATCTTTTCTACTTTACTGGCCTTAAAGGTGAAACCATGTCCAGGGCCTCAAGAGAATGTGTAGAGCTGTTGAAGCTACCCAACCTGTCCCCATTCGCCATCAAACAACTGTGGGCAGTCCTGGACAAAATTGTTTATTGCCTTGTGGAAAACAGCAGGTGAGGTGGTAAGAGCAGACCCCTGCGTACACTCTGCCTCCTCCTGCTGGCAGCCCTGGGAATTGCATCCTCTTGCACATAGCCACATCCTGTTTTCCCCCTTGATATGCATGCACTTGACTTGAAAGTGAATAATAAAGGCCTGGATATTTGGATTTCAACTAGCCTAACTTAGAACCTTGGGAAGATTCAGGTGTTTCCTAGCAATGCAGGGTCTTCACATTTAGAGTAGGGTATGAGGATCTTTAGATCTTGGTAATCATCCTACAGGGAATTAAGTTCACAGTCTACTTGTTAAGTGTGTGGCCTTAGAACAAACACTTAGGTTCTCTGCACCTCTGTTGTCTCTTTCGGTAAATGGGATGGGGATTGTGCCACTCTAAAGAAAAGGTGAGAAAAGAAAGAAAGTTAGCGAGTTAGTGCCAGCATTTTGGAAGTGCCTAGTGATATGTTTGACATCTTCTCTCTTAGCTCAGAATTAACTGATGTAAAGGTTTTGTAGGGAGTGTGTTGAGTGAAAGTTTCTTACCAACTGATATTTGACCCAAGAGGGCACTTACAAATAACAGCATCAGTTATAAACTGTATCATAATGACCTTTATCTCAGCAGCAGTTTCTTCCTTGGAATAAGAGTTTTATCATTGCAAACATAAGTAAGCTCAAGAGACAGCCTCCAGAACAAATGCATGCATTTCCACAGGTTTCCTCTTCACTTACTTTGAAGGTTTTTGACTTGATTGACATTTGCCATCTGGCTTCTTAAAGTCACTGAGGAAATATACAAGCACTACAAATGAGACACATCGTGGTCTGACACTTGTAATGTTTATCTTCTGTAATCTTGGCTGCACCCTGTGTTTAACAGGAGGGCTTGGTGACCTTACTACCCTGGCAAAGATCACTTCCTCTTACAGAGTGGCATGTGATCCCCATGCCTTAGTCATGCTAACAAGGCCATGCAAACAAGTCCTCATGGTGAGCATTTTATGATCAAACAGATTATTAAAAGTTGTATTAACAATAAAAGAAAGTGGCATGGCAGAATAGATAAAATAAAAACCAAAAACCATACATATGCTGCCTGCAAGAGACACTCCATATCAAAAGACACACAAGGACTGAAAGTAAAGGGATAGAAAAAGTTACTTCATGCAAATAAAAATGGGGAAGAAAAAAGCTGGGGAAGTAATACTGATGTCATAGAAAATAAACTTAAAAACAAAAGGTCTAACAGGAGTCAAAGAAAAATATGCCATAATGATAAAAAAAATAATCCAACAGGAGGATGTAACTCTTGTAATCATTTACATGGCCCACATAGGAACAACTAAATACTAAAAAAATATTGAGAGACATAAAGGGAGACATTGACAGTAATAGTATGGGACTATAACATGCAATTGACATCAAGAAATACATCATCCAGACAGAAAATTAACCAAGAAACAATGGACTTCAATGTCTTTCATTGATATTTTTAGATCATATCACCCCAAAGCAGAAGAATATGTATTCTTCTCAAGGGCACATGGAACAATCTCCAGGATAGATCCCATGTTAGGCATCAAACAAGTCTCCATAGATATAAGAAGACTGAAATCGTAAGAAGCATGTTTTCTGGTATGGAACTAGAAATGAATTACAAGAAGAAAACTGAAAAACACTAAAATGCATGGGAGCTAAGTCACACGCTACTAAATGGGTCAACAATGAGAACAAGGAAGAAATAAAAAAATACCTTGAGACAAAATAAAATGAAAACACAATGATCGCACATCTATGGCTCATGGTGAAAGCAGTTCTAAGAGGGAAATTCATAGCAATACAGGCCTACCTCAAGAAACAAGAAAACTCTCAAATAAATGGTCTAATCTTATATCTGAAGGGCTTGGAGTAAGTAGACCGAACAAAGACCCCTCTCATCCCACTCACACACTCACACAAACACATGGAGAGGAGTCCGAGGGCTGTCAGGGTGGGATCAGTGTGGTGGCCTTGCCTGGCCTGGACTGTCCTGGCTGGCACTGCCCTGGGCCTCCCTGTGTTACATTTGAAGTCCCCTGGGAAAATGGCAATAAGCGTCTGAGGTGAGTGCTGACCCAGTGTCTAAAACATGGGAAAGGGTTCTAACTTTGGGCATTCCAGAGGACACGGCATCGGGACCTGGCGATGCAGCAAAGAAACATGTTACTATGTCCAGATCTCCAGCAAAGTAAGCTGGGGACGGGCTTCTCCAGAATGTGGCTCCTTGTTACCAGGTTTCCAAGTTCTGTTGGGCTTTCTGAACAGGAAGAGACTTCACTGCCTGGGGTCCCCTCCGTGGGACTCCTCCACACACAAGAGCTCTCCGAAGACTCTCTGGATTGTAGACTGCTCACCCTACCCAGCACACCAAGTCCATACACAGTGGCACCAACACAGCCCACCAGAGCACCCAAGGGTGTCCTGGCTGGGTGCAGCCAGGGCCCCAGGTTTGAGGGCACAGAGCTGAGATTAGAGACGGCTTCTGCTCCTCACCAATGATGTGACCCTGACAAGCACGTCCTCTCAGGGACTCCCCAGTGTCCCGATGTGCATAGTGCAGGTCATTCTAGCAGCGACTTCACAGGCTGTTGTCACACATATAAACACCAGCAGTGCTTAGAACACCTGAGCTGGGGTCATATGATGTAGGGTGCAGACCGGACCGATGATGTGTGTGCTGGGCAGAGTTCAGAACACAGCGCATACAGGCTGGGTCTGCTATGGCACCCAGGGTCTCTCATTGTCCTCCTGCCTCTATCTCAAGAGGGATGTAATGAACTCAAATTCCAACATTGTATCCTCTGGCACACACTATTTCAGCAGGTCCATTATGTTTAGATGCGGGGCCAAGTGCCTCATCTCGGCCTACGTGGTGGGCGGGCCCTCAATGGCTCTGAGTGTGCCTGCCTCCATGTCACACATCTCTGTGTGATCCCTTTCTTTTGAGGCTGGCCGTCCTTTGTGACGGGGTTCTAATGGATAGAAAAAACAAAATGATAGGCTATCATTTCCAAGACTGAGTTATGAAAAATTTATGACTCTGCCAGCTGCCTCAGCCTCTCTCTCTCTCTCTCTCTCTCTCTCTCTCTCTCTCTCTCTCTCTCTCTC
>NW_017732973.1:122200-122355 GCF_001890085.2 Hipposideros armiger | reverse complement strand
TTCATAAACCCTAGCTGAAGACCCAAATCCTAATCCTAACACACATTCCCAACCTCCTCCTAACAGGGCCAGTTAACTGGTCCCTCACCTGAACACGAATCCACTACCTGAATCTACCCCTACAACTGGCGCTCCTTGGAAACCTAGGCCTTTCG
>NW_017732973.1:119542-122068 GCF_001890085.2 Hipposideros armiger | reverse complement strand
CTTCTCCCTCAACCTAGTCTTAACCCGGTCCATAACCTTGACCTTTCCTGTGTTTCCCACCCAAACCCTTTCGTGGTTTCCTCGCCCAAACTTCACCCTCCACCTAACGTTAACTCAGCCCACCACTAACACTTCCTGATTCAGGAGAAACTGACCAAGACCCCTGTTCATAAGAACACCCCTAACACTTCCCTCAGCTTTAAGCGAAAGCTGGACATGTCTCTAGACCTGAACCTAACACTCTCCATAGAACCACACCTAGAACTGTCCTTAACCTGCACTCCGGATCTAAAGCTAACAATGGACCGACTACTAAACCGAATTCTCACAGATTCCTGAGTCTTCCACCAAATCCTAATGCTCCTCTGGGCCTTGACACTAGCCCTGGCACTGAACTGCACCCTAAGTCTAACAGTATCACTACACCTGATTATAAACGTACGTAGGAACTTTTCATAAACCCTAGCTCGAGACCCAAATCCTAATCCTAACACTCATTCACACCTTCCTCCTAACAGGGCCGGTTAACTGGGCACTCACATGAACACCAATCCTCTACATGAATCTACTCCTACAACAGGCGCTCCTTTGAAACCTAGGCCTTTCGCTAACCTTAGCCTAACACCGTCTCTTACACTACCTCTAACCTCACATTTAACTCATATAGTAAACTGGTTTTCACCCCCACAGAAAACCCTACGTTGACGCTGATACTAACCCTAACCTTCAAGGTGTTTCCCAACCTCATCCTAAAACTGGGTTTATCCGTGACCCTAACGCACTCTCTACCCCTCACCCTACATGAAGCCTAACTGTACAGCTGTTCATAGACTTAACGCTGTCTCCTCCCTAAACCTCTAGAATTCGTGCAACCTAACCCTAAATGTGTCCCTAACTGGGCCTCTCAACGTAATCCTGTCTCTAACTGCAAGTGACGCTAAAGCTGGCCGTGAACCTGTCTCGAGCCCTCCTCCAAACACTGGCCCTTACTCTAAAGCTAACGGTTCCCCGGCCCTACCATTCTATCTGTTATCATCTGCAAACCTATCGCTTACCTTCTCCCTCAACCTAATCCTAACCCGGTCCATAATCTTGACCTTATCTCTGTTTCCCACCCAAAACCCCACCCTGTTTCCACGCCAAATCCTAACCAATCAACTAACGTTACCTCAGCCCACATTAACACTTCCTAATTCAGCACAAACTTACCGAGAAACCTGTTCATAAGAACACCCCTAACACTTCTCTCAGCTTTAAGCGAAAGCTGGACATGTCTCTAGACTAAACCTAACACCCTCCCTAGAACAACACCTAGAGCTGTCCTTCACCTGCACTCCGGATCTAAAGCTAACAATGGACCGACTACTACACCGAATTCTGACAGGGTCCTGAGTTGTCCACCAACTCCTAATGCTCCTCTGGGCCTTGACACCACCCTAGCACTGAACAGCTCCCTAGGTCTACCCCTACAACTACACCTGAATATAACCATAAGTAGGAACTTTTCATAACCCTAGCTGGAGACCCAAATCCTGTTCCTAACACTCATTCCCAACCTCCTCCTAACCGGGCCGGTTCACTGGGCCCTCACCTGAACACGAATCCTCTACCTGAATCTACTCCTACAACAGGCGCTCCTTGGAAACCTAGGCCTTTCGCTAACCTTAGCCTAACACCGCCTCTAACATTACCTCTAGCCTCATATTTGACTCATATTGTAAACTGGTTTTCACCATCACACAAAACCCTACATTCACTGTGGTACTAACCCTAACCTTCAAGGTGTTTCCCAACATCACCCTAAAACTGGGCCTATCCCTGACCCTAACGCAGTCCCTATCGCTCATCCTACATGAAGCCTAAATGTACAGCTTTTCATAGACTTAACGTTGTCTCCTCTGTAAACCTCTAGCATTCGCGCAACCTAACCCTAAATGTGTCCCTAATGGGCCTCTCAACGTAATCCTGTCTCTAACTTCAAGTGACCATAAGGCTGGCCGTGAACCTGTCTGGGGCCCTCCTCCAAACACTGGCCCTTACTCTAAAGCTAACGGTTCCCCGGCCCTACTTTCCTATCTATTTTCAACTGAAAATCTATCCCTTACCTTCTCCCTCAACCTAGATCTAACCCGGTCCATAACCTTGACCTTACCTCGGTTTCCCACCCGAAACCTTTCGCTGTTTCGTCGCCTAAACTTCACCCTCCACCTAATGTTAACTCAGCCCATCACGAACACTTTGATTCAGCAGAAGATTTCCATGAACCCTGTTCCTAAGAACACTTCCAAGATTGCCCCTCAGCCTAAAGGGAAAGCTGGACATGTCTCTAGACCTGAACATAACACTCTCCCTAGAACCGCACCTAGAGTGTGCTTCACCTGCTCGCCGGTTCTATAGTTAACACAGGCCGGACTCTTCACCCAAATTCTCACAGGGTCTTGAGTTTTCCACCAACATTTAATGCTCCTCCTGGCACTGATGCCAACCCTGGCACTGAACTGTTCCCTAACTCTAACCATACCACTA
>NW_017732973.1:114543-115741 GCF_001890085.2 Hipposideros armiger | reverse complement strand
TGCACTCCGGATCTAAAGCTAACAATGGACCGACTACTACACCGAATTCTGACAGGGTCCTGAGTTCTCCACCAACTCCTAATGCTCCTCGGGGCATTGCACCAGCCTTGGCACTGAACAGCTCCCTAAGTCTAACCCTACCACTACACGTGAATATGACCATACGTAGCAACTTTTCATAAACCCTAGCTGGAGACACAAATCCTAATCCTAACACTCATTCCCAACCTCCTCCTAACCGGGCCAGTTAACTGGGCCCTCACCTGAACACGAATCCTCTACCTGAATCTACTCCTACAACAGGCGATCCTTGGAAACCTAGGCCTTTAGCTAACCTTAGCCTAACACCGCATCTAACACTACCTCTATCCTCATATTTGACTCATATTGTAAACTGGTTATCACCATCACACAAAACACTACATTCACTCTGATACTAACCCTAACCTTCAAGGTGTTTCCCAACCTCACCCTAAAACTGGGCCTATCCCTGACCCTAACGCAGTCCCTATCGCTCACCCTACATGAAGCCTAAATGTACAGATGTTCATAGACTTAACGCTGTCTCCTCCCTAAACCTCTAGCATTCGCGCAACCTAACCTTAAATGTGTCCCTACTGGGCCTCTCAAGGTAATCCTGTCTCTAACTACAAGTGAGCCTAAAGCTGGCCGTGAACCTGTCTCGAGCCCTCCTCCAAACACAGGCCTTTACTCTAAATCTATCGGTTCCCCGACCCTATCTTTCTACCTTTTTCCAACTGCAAAGTTATCCCTGACCTTCTCCCTCAACCTAGTCCTAACCCGGTCCATAAACTTGACCTTATCTGTGTTTCCCACACAAAACCTCACCCTGTTTCCTCGCCAAAACGTAACCCAACAACAAACGTTACCTCAGCCCACCACTAACACTTCCTGATTCAGCAGAAACTTACCGAGACCCCTGTTCATAAGAACACCCCTAACACTTCCCTCAGCTTTAAGCGAAAGCTGGACATGTCTCTAGACCTGAACCTGTACTCTCCCTAGAACCACACCTAGAACTGTCCTTAACCTGCTCTCCGGATCTAAAGATAACAATGGACCGACTACTAAACCGAATTCTCACAGGGTCCTGAGTTTTCCACCAACTCCTAATGCTCCTCTGGGCCTTGACACTAGCCCTGGCACTGAACTGCACCCTAAGTCTAACACTATCACT
>NW_017732973.1:106376-113699 GCF_001890085.2 Hipposideros armiger | reverse complement strand
TAACACTCTCCCTAGAACCACACCTAGAGTGTGCTGCACCTGCACGCCGATTCTAAAGTTAACACTGGCCGGACTCTTCACCCAAATTCTCACAGGGTCTTGGGATTTCCACCAACATCTAATGCTCCTCCTGGCACTGATGCCAACCCTGGCACTGAACTGTTCCCTAACTCTAACCCTACCACTACAAGTGAATATAACCGTACGTAGGAACTTTTAATAACCCCTAGCTTGAGACCCAAATCCTAATCCTAACACTCATTCCCAACCTCCTCCTAACCGGGCCGGTTAACTGGACCCTCACGTGAACACGAATCCTCTACATGAATCTACCCCTACAACTGGCGCTCCTTGGAAACCTAGGCCTTTCACTAACCTTAGCCTAATACCGTCTCTAACACTACTCTACCCTTATATTTGACCCATATAGTAAACTGGTTTTCTCCCTCACACAAAACCCTACGTTGACGCTGATACTATCCCTAATCTACAAGGTGTTTCCCACCCTCATCCTAAAACTGGGCCTATCGCTGACCCTAACACAGTCCCTATTGCTCACACTACATGAAGCCTAACTGTACAGCTGTTCATAGACTTAACGCTGTCTCCTCCCTAAACCTCTAGCTTTCGCGCAACCTAACATTAAATGTGTCCCTAACTGGGCCTCTCAACGTAATCCTGTCTCTAACTGCAAGTGACGCTAAAGCTGGCCGTAAATTTCTCTCGAGCCCTCCTCCAAACACTGGCCCTTACTCTAAAGCTAACTGTTCCCCAAACCTACCTTTCTATCTGTTATCAACTGCAAACGTATCCCTGACCTTCTCCCTCAACCTAGTCCTAACCCGGTCCATAACCTTGACCTTATCTGTGTTTCCCACCGAAAACCTCACCCTGTTTCCGCGCCGAAACCTAACCCATCAACTAACGTTACCTCAGCCCATCATTAACACTTCCTGATTCAGCAGAAACTTACCGAGACCCCTGTTCATAAGAACACCCCTAACACATCTCTCAGCTTTAAGCGAAAGCTAACATGTCTCTAGACTGAACCTAACACCCTCCCTAGAACAACACCTAGATCTGTCCTTCACCTGCAATCCGGATCCAAAGGTAACAATGGAGCGACCACTACACCGAATTCTCACAGGGTCCTGCGTTGTCCACCAACTCCTAATGCTCCTCGGGGCCTTGACACCAGCACTGGCACTGAACAGCTCCCTAAGTCTAACCCTACCACTACACCTGAATATAACTGTGCGGAGGAACTTTTCATAAACCCTAGCTGGAGACCCAAATCCTAATCCTCACACTCATTCCCAACCTCCTCCTAACCGGGCCAGTTAACTGGGCCCTCACCTGAACACGAATTGTCTACCGGAATCTACCCCTAGAACAGGCGCTCCTTGGAAACCTAGGCCTTTCGCTAACCTTAGCCTAACACCGTCTCTAACACTACCTCTAGCCTTATATTTGACCCATATAGTAAACTGGTTTTCACCCTCACACAAAAACCTACGTTGACGCTGATACTAACCCTAACCTTCAAGGTGTTTCCAAACCTCATCCTAAAACTGGGCCTATCGCTGATGCTAACGCAGTCCCTATCGCTCACGGTACATGAAGCCTAACTGTAAGCTGTTCATAGACTGAATGCTGCCGCCTCCCTAAAGCTCTAGCATTCGCGCACCCTAACCCTAAATGTGTCCCTAACTGGGCCTCTCAACGTAATCCTGTCTCTAACTGCAAGTGGGCCAAAACTGGCCGTGAACCTGTCTCGGGCCCTCCTCCAAAGACTGGCCCTTACTCTAAAGCTATCGGTTCCCCGCCCCTACCTTTCTATCTATTTCCAACTGCAAAGCTATCCCTGAACTTCTCCCTCAACCTAGTCATAACCCGGTCCATAAACTTGACCTTATCTGTGTTTCCCACCCAAAACCTCACCGTGTTTCCTCGCCAAAACCTAACCAACCAACTAACGTTACCTCAGCCCACCACTAACACTTCCTGATTCAGCAGAAACTCAACGAGACCCCTGTTCATAAGAACACCCCTAACACTACCCTCAGCTTTAAGCAAAAGCTGGACATGTCTCTAGACCTGAAGCTAAGACTCTCTCTAGAACCACACCTGGAACTGTCCTTTACCTGCACTCCGGATCTAAAGCTAACAATGCACCGACTACTAAACCGAATTCTCACAGGGTCCTGAGTTTTCCACCAACTCCTAATGCTCCTCTGGGCCTTGACACTAGCCCTGGCACTGAACTGCTCCCTAAGTCTAACAAAACAACTACACCTGATTATAACTGTACGTAGGAAATTTTCATAAACCCTAGCTGGAGACCCAAGTCCTAATCCTAACACTCATTCCCACCCTCCTCCAAACCGGGCCGGTTAACTGAGCCCTCACCTGAACACGAATCCTCTACCTGAATCTACCCCTACAACTGGCGCTCCTTGGAAACCTAGGCCTTTCGCTAACCTTAGCCTAACACCGTCTCTAACATTACCTCTAGCCTCATATTTGACCCATGTTGTAAAATGGTTTTCACCCTCACACAAAACCCTACGTTCATGCTGATACTAACCCTAACCTCAGGTGTTTCTCAACCTCACCCAAAAACTGGGCCTATCCCTGACCGTAACGCACTCTCTACCGCTCACAATACATGAAGCCTAACTGTACAGCTTTTCATATCCTGAACATTGTCTCCTCTCTAAACCACTAGCATTCGCGCAACCTAACCCTAAATGTGTCCCTAACTGGGCCTCTAAACGTAATCCTGTCTCTAACTGCAAGTGACCGTAAAGCTGGCCCTGAACCTGTCTCGGGCCCTCCTCCAAACACTGGCCCTTACTCTAAAGCTAACGGTTCCCCGGCCCTACTATTCTATCTATTTCCAACTGAAAATATATACCTGACCTTCTCCCTCAACCTAGTCCTAACCCAGTCCATAACCTTGACCTTACCTGATTTTCCCACCCGAACCTTTCGCTGTTTCGTCGCCTAAACTTCACCCTCCACCTAAAGTTAACTCAGCCCATCAGGAACACATTGATTCAGCATAAGATTCCCATGAACCCTGTTCCTAAGAACACTCCCAAGATTGCCCCTCAGCCTGAAGGGAAAGCTGGACATGTCTCTAGTCCTGAACATAACACTCTCCCTAGAACCACACCTAGAGTATGCTTCACTTGCTCGCCGGTTCTAAAGTTAACACAGGCCTGACTCTTCACCCAAATTCTCACAGGGTCTTGAGTTTTCCACCAACATCTAATGCTCCTCCTGGCACTGATGCCAACCCTGGCACTGAACTGTTCCGTAACTCTAACCCTACCACTACAAGTGAATATAACCGTACATAGGAACTTTTAATAAACCCGGGCTGGAGACCCAAATCCTAATCCTAACACTCATTCCCAACCTCCCACTAACCGGGCCGGTTAACAGGGCCCTCAAGTGAACACGAATCCTCTACGTGATTCTACCCCTACAACTGGCGCTCCTTGGAAACCTAGGCCTTTTGCTAACCTTAGCCTAACACCGTCTCTAACACTAACTCTAGCCTTATATTTGACCCATATAGTAAACTGGCTTTCACCCTCACACAAAACCCTACGTTGACGCTGATACTAACCCTAACCTTCAAGGTGTTTCCCAACCTCATCCTAAAACTGGGCCTATCGCTGACCCTAACACAGTCCCTATTGCTCACCCTACATGAAGCCTAACTGTACAGCTGTGCATAGACTTAACGCTGTCTCCTCCCTAAACCTCTAGCTTTCGCGCAACCTAACCTTAAATGTGTCCCTAACTGGGCCTCTCAACGTAATACTGTCTCTAACTGCAAGTGACGATAAAGCTGGCCGTGAACCTGTCTCGAGCCCTCCTCCAAACACTGGCCCTTACTCTAAAGCTAACGGTTCCCCGGCCCTACCTTTCTATCTGTTATCAACTGCAAACCTATCCCTGGCCTTCTCCCTAAACCTAGTCCTAACTCGGTCCATAACCTTGACCTTATCTGTGTTTCCCACACAAAACCTCACCCTGTTTCCAGGTCGAAACCTAACCCATCAACTAACGTTACCTCAGCCCACCATTAAAACTTCCTGATTCAGCAGAAACTTAGCGAGATCCCTGTTCATAAGAACACCCCTAACACTTCTCTCAGCTTTAAGCGAAAGCTAGACATGTCTCTAGACTGAACCTAACACCCTCCGTAGAACAACACCGAGAGCTGTCCTTCACCTGCACTCCGGATCTAAAGCTAACAATGGACCGACTACTACACCGAATTCTCACAGGGTCCTGAGTTGTCCACCAACTCCTAATGCTCCTCGGGGCCTTGACACCAGCCCTGGCACTGAAAAGCTCCCTAAGTCTAACCCTACCACTACACCTGAATATAAACGTACGTAGTAACTTTACATAAACCCTAGCTGGAGACCCAAATCCTAATCCTAACACTCATTCCCAACCTCCTCCTAACCAGGCCGGTTAACTGGGCCCTCACAAGACCACGAATCCTCTACCTGAATCTACCCTTAAAACAGGCGCTCCTTGCAAACCTAGGCCTTTTGCTAACCTTAGCCTAATACCGTCTCTGAAACTACCTCTAGCCTTATATTTGACCCATATAGTAAACTGGTTTTCACCGTCACACAAAACCCTATGCTGACGCTGATACTAACCCTAACCTTCAATGTGTTTCCCAACCTCATCCTAAAACTGTTACTATCGCTGACGCTGACGCAGTCCCTATCGCTCACCCTACATGAAGCCTAACTGTACAGCTGTTCATAGACTGAACGCTGTCGCCTCCCTAAAGCTCTAGCATTCGCGCAACCTAACCCTAAATGTGTCCCTTCCTCTGCCTCTCAACGTAATCCTGACTCTAACTAACTGCAAGTGACCCGAAAGCTGGCTATGAACCTGTCTCTGGCCCTCCCCCAAAGACTGGCGCTTACTCTAAAGCTCTCTGTTCCCCGACCCTACCTTTCTATCTATTACCAACTGCAAAGCTATCCCTGACCTTCTCCCTCAACCTAGTCCTAACCCGGTCCATAACCTTGACCTTTCCTGTGTTTCCCACACAAAACCTCACCCTGTTTCCTGGCCAGAAGCTAACCCACCAACTAACATTCCCTCAGCCCACCACTAACACTTCCTGATTCAGTAGCAACTTACCAAGTCCCCTGTTCATAAGACACTGCTAACACTTCCCTCAGTTTTAAGCGAAAGCTGGATATGTCTCTAGACCTGAACCTGACACTCTCCCTAGAACCACACCTAGAACTTTCCTTAACCTGCACTCCGGATCTAAAGCTAACAATGGACCGACTACTGAACCGAATTCACACAGGGTCCTGAGTTTTCCACCAACTCCTAATGCTCCTCGGGGCCTTGACACTAGCCCTGGCACTGAACTGCTCCCTAAGTCTAAAACTACCACTACAGCTGATTATAACTGTACGTAGGAACTTTTCATAAACCCTAGCTAGAGACCCAAGTCCTAATCCTAACACTCATTCCCACCCTCCTACTAACCGGGCTGTTTAACTGGGCCCTCACCTGAACACGAATCCTCTACCTGAATCTACCCATACAACTGGCGCTCCTTGGAAACCTAGGCGTTTCGCTAACCTTAGCCTAACACCGTCCCTAACATTGCCTCTAGCCTCATATTTGACCCATGTTGTAAACTGGTTTTCACCCTCACACAAAACCCTACGTTCACGCTGATACTAACCCTAACCTTCAAGGTGTTTCCCAACCTCACCCAAAAACTGGGCCTATCCCTGAACCTAACGCACTCTCTACCGCTCACCCTACATGAAGCCTAACTGTACAGCTGTTCAGAGACTTAACGCTGTCTCCTCTCTAAACCTCTAGAATTGCGCAACCTAACCCTAAATGTGTCCCTAACTGGGCCTCTCAACGGAATCCTGTCTCTAACTGCAAGTGACTGTAAAGCTGACCCTGAAGCCTGTCTCGGGCCCTCCTCCAAACACTGGCCCTTAGTCTAAAGCTAACAGTTCCCTGGCCCTAATTTTCTATTTTTCCAACTGCAAATCTATCCCTGACCTTCTCCCTCAATCTAGTCCTAACGCGGTCCGTAACCTTGACCTTACCTGTGTTTCCCACCCGAAACCTTTTGCTGTTTCATCGCCTAAAGTTCACCCTCCCCCTAATGTTAACTCAGCCAATCATGAACACTTTGATTCAGCAGAAGATTCCCAAGAACCCGGTTCCTAACAACACTCCCAAGATTGCCCCTCAGCCTAAAGGGAAAGCTGGACATATGTCTAGACCTTAACCTAACACTCTCCCTAAAACCACACCTAGAGTGTGCTTCACCTGCACGCCGGTTCTAAAGTTAACACTGGTCGGATTCTTCACCCAAATTCTCACAGGGTCTTGAGTTTTCCACCAACATCTAATGCTCCTCCTGGCACTGATGCCAACCCTGGCATGAACGGTTCCCTAACTCTAACCCTACCACTACAAGTGAATATTACCGTACGTAGGAACTTTTAATAAACCCTAGCGGGCGACCCAATACCTAATCCTAAATCTCATTCCCAACCTGCTCCTAAACGGGCCGGTTAATTGGGCCCTCACCTGAACACGAATCCTCTACATGAATCTACCCCTACGACTGGCGCTCCTTGGAAACCTAGGCCTTTCGCTAACCTTAGCCTACCACCGTATCTAACACTACCTCTGGCCTTTATTTGACCCATATAGTAAACTGGTTTTCACCCTCACACAAAACCCTACGTTGACGCTGATACTAACCCGAACCTTCAAGCTGTTTCCCAACCTCATCCTGAAACTGGGCCTATCGCTGACCCTAACACAGTCCCTATCGCTCACCCTACATGAAGCCTAACTGTACAGCTCTTCATAGACTTAACACTGTGTCCTCCCTCAACCTCTAGCATTCGCGCAACCTAACCCTAAATGTGTCCCTAACTGCGCCTCTCAACGTAATACTGTCTCTAACTGCATGTGACACTAAAGCTGACCGTGAAACTGTCTCGAGCCCTCTTCCAAACACTGGCCCTTACTCTAAAGCTAACGGTTGCCCTGCCCTACCTTTCTATCTGTTATCAACTGCAAACATATCCCTGACCTTCTCCCTCAACCTAGTCCTAACCCGGTCCATAACCTTGACCTTATCTGTGTTTCCCACACAAAACCTCACCCTGTTTCCGCGCCGAAACCTAACCCATCAACTAACGTTACCTCAGCCCACCATTAATACTTCCTGATTCAGCAGAAACTTAGCGAGATCCCTGTTCATAAGAACACCCCTAACAC
>NW_017732973.1:98743-106097 GCF_001890085.2 Hipposideros armiger | reverse complement strand
CTCCTCGGGGCCTTGACACCAGCCCTGGCACTGAACTGCTCCCTAAATCTAACCCTACCACTACACCTGAATATAAGCGTATAGGAACTTTTCATAAACCCTAGCTGGAGACCCCAATCCTAATCCTAACACTCATTCCCAACCTCCTCCTAACCGGGCTGGTTAACTGTGCCCTCACCTGAACACGAATCCTCTACCAGAATCTACACATACAACAGGCGCTCCCTGGAAACCTAGGCCTTTCGCTAACCTAAGCCTACCACCGTCTCTAACACTACCTCTAGCCTTTCATTTGACCAATATAGTAAACTGGTTTTCACCCTCACACTAAACCCTAAGTTGACGCTGATATTAACCCTAACCTTCAAGGTGTTTCCCAACCTCATCCTAAAACTGGGCCTATCGCTGACGCTAACGCTGTCCCTATGCTCACCCTACATGACGCCTAACTGTAGAGCTGTTCATAGACTGAATGCTGTCGCCTCCCTATAGCTCTAGCATTCGCGCAACCTAACCCTAAATGTGTCCCTAACTGGGCCTCTCAACGTAATCCTTTCTCTAACTGCAAGTGACCGTAAAGCTGGCCCTGAACCTGTCTCAAGGCCCTCCTCCAAACACTGGCCCTTAGTGTAAAGCTAACGGTTCCCCGGCCCTACTTTTCTAACTATTTCCAACTGAAAATCTATCCCTGACCTTCTCCCTCAACCTAGTCCTAACCCAGTCCATAACCTTGATCTGACCTGTGTTTCCCACCCGAAACCTTTCGCTGTTTCGTCGCCTAAACTTCACCCTCCACCTAATGTTAACTCAGCCCATCACGAACACTTCATTCAGCAAAAGATTCCCGTGAACCCTGTTCCTAAGAACACACCAAGATTGCCCCTCAGCCTAAAGGGAAAGCTGGACATGTCTCTAGACCTCAACATAACACTCTCCCTAGAACCACACCTAGAGTGTGCTTCACCTGCTCGCCGGCTCTAAAGTTAACACAGGCTAGACTCTTCACCCAAATTCTCACAGGGTCTGGAGTTTTCCACCAACATCTAATGCTCCTCCTGGCACTGATGCCAACCCTGGCACTGAACTGTTCACTAACTCTAACCCTACCACTACAAGTGAATATTACCGTACGTAGGAACTTTTATACACCCTGGCTGGAGACCCAATTCCTATTCCTAACACTCATTCCCAACCTCCTCCTAACCGGGCCAGTTAACTGGGCCCTCACATGAACACGAATCCTCTACCTGAATCTACCCCTACAACTGGCGCTCCTTGGAAACCTAGGCCTTTCGCTAACCTTAGCCTAACACCGTCTCTAACACTACATCTAGCCTTATATTTGACCCATATAGTAAACTGGTTTTCACCCTCACACAAAACCCTACGTTGAGGCTGATACTAACCCTAACCTTCAAGATGTTTCCCAACCTCATCCTAAAACTGGACCTATCGCTGACCCTAACACAGTCCCTATGGCTCACCCTATATGAAGCCTAACTGTACAGCTGTTCATAGACTTAACGCTGTGTCCTCCCTAAACCTCTAGCATTCGCGCAACCTAACCCTAAATGTGTCCCTTACTGGGCCTCTCAACGTAATCCTGTCTCTAACTGCAAGTGACACTAAAGCTGTCCGTGAACCTGTCTCGAGCCCTCTTCCAAACACTGGCCCTTACTCTAAAGCTAACTGTTCCCCTGCCCTACCTTTCTATCTGTTATCAACTGCAAACCTATCCCTGACCTTCTCCTTCAAACTAGTCCTATCCCGGTCCATAACCTTGACCTTATCTGTGTTTCCCACACAAAACCTCACACTGGTTCTGCGCCGAAACCTAACCCATCAACTAACGTTACCTCAGCCCACCATTAACACTTCCCGATTCAGCAGAAACTTACCGAGACGCCTGTTCATAAGAACACCCCTAACAATTCTCTCAGCTTTAAGCGAAAGCTGGACATGTCTCTAGACCTGAACCTAACACCCTCCCTAGAACAACACCTAGAGCTGTCCTTCACCTGCACTCCGGATCTAACGCTAACAATGGACCGACTACTACACCGAATTCTGACAGGGTCCTGAGTTGTCTACCAACTCCTAATGCTCCTCGGGGCCTTGACACCAGATCTGGCACTGAACAGCTCCCTAGGTCTAACCCTACCACTACACCTGAATATACCGTATGTAGGAACTTTTCATAAACCCTATCTGGAGACCCAAATCCTAATCCTAACACTCATTCCCAACCTCCTCCTAACCGGGCTGGTTAACTGGGCCCTCACCTGAACACGAATCCTCTATCTGAATCTACCCCTAAAATATGCGCTACTTGGAAACCTATGCCTTTCGCTAACCTTAGCCTACCACCGTCTCTAACACTACCTCTAGCCTTTTATTTGACCCATATAGTAAACTGGTTTTCAGCCTCACACAAAACCCTACGTTGACGCTGATACTAACCCTAACCTTCAAGGTGTTTCCCAACCTCACCCTAAAACAGGGCCTATCGCTGACCCTAACGCAGTCCCTATCGCTCACCTTACATGAAGTCTAACTCTACAGCTGTTCACAGACTTAACCTTGTCTCCTCCCTAAACCTCAAGCAATCTTGCAATATAACCCTAAATGTTTCCCTAACTGGGCCTCCCAACACAATCCTGTATCCAACGGCAAGTGACCCTAAAGCTGGCCCTGAAACTGTCTCAGGCCCTCATCCAAACACTGGCCCTTACTCTAAAGCTAACGGTTCCCCGAACCCTACCTTTATAACTATTTTCCACTGCAACCCTATCCCTGACCTTCTTCCTCATCCTAGTCCTAACCCGGTGCATAACCGTGACCTTACCTGTGTTTCCTACCGAAACCTCATGTTGTTTCATCACCTAAACTTCACCCTCCACCTAACATTAACTCAGCCCATCAGGAACACTTCCTTTTTCAGCACGAATTTCCCATGAACCCTGTTACTAAGAACACTCCCAACACTGCCCCTAAACCTAAAGGGAAAGCTGGACATGTCTGTAGACCTGAACATAACACTAACTAGAACCACACCTAGAGCTGTCCTTCACCTGCACTCCAGATCTAAAGTTACAGTGGACCGACTACTAAATCGAATTCTCACGGGGTGCTTTGGTTTTCACCACTCCTAATGCTCCTCGGGGCCCTGACACCAGCCCTCGCAATGAACTGCTCCCTAAGTCTAACCCTACCACTACACCTGAATATAACCGTATGTAGGAAATTTTCATAAACCCTATCTGGAGACTCAAATCCTACTAATAACACTTATTCCCAAACTCTTCCTATACGGGTCGGTAAACTTGGCCCTCCACTGAACAACAATCCTCTACTTGAATCTACCCTTACAACAGGAGCTCTTGGAAGCTAGGCCTTTCGTTAACTTTAACCTAACACGGCCTCTAACACTACTTCTAGCCTCATATTTGATCCATATTATAAACTGGTTTTCACCCTCACACAAAATCCTACGGTCACGCTGATGCTAACCATAACCTTCAAGGTGTTTCCCAACCTCACCCTAAAACTGGGCCTATCGCTGACCCTAACGCAGTCCCTATCACTCACCTTACATGAAGCCTAACTGTACAGCTGCTCATAGACTTAACCCTGTCTCCTCACTAAACATCGAGCATTCTTGCAACCTATTCCTAAATGTGTCCCTAACTGGGCCTCCTAACGTAATCCTGTCTCCAACTGCAAGTGACCCTAAAACTGGAACTGAACCTGTCTCCGGCCCTCATTCAAACACTGGCCCTTACTCTAAAGTTAACTGTTCTGTGAACCCTACCTTTCAATCTAGTTCCCACTGCAAACCTACCCCTGACCTTCTCCCTCAACCTAGTCCTAACCCGGCCCATAACCTTGACCTTACCTGTGTTTCCCACCTGAAATCTCACGCTGTTTCATCACCTAAACTTCACGCTACACCTAACGTTAACTCAGCCCATCAGGAACACTTCCTGATTCAGCAAGAATTTCCCGAGAACCCTGTTCCTAAGAACACTCCCAACACTGCCACTCAGCCTAAAGGGAAAGCTGGACATGTCTCTAGACCTGAACCTAACACTCTCCCTAGAACCACACCTAGAGATGTCCTTCACATGCACTCCGGAACTAAAGCTAACAATGGACCGACTACTAAACCGAATTCTCACAGGGTCCTGAGGTTTCACCACTCCTAATGCTCCTCGGGGCCCTGACACCAGCCCTGGCACTGAACTGCTCCCTCAGTCGAACCCTACCACTACACCTGAATATAACCATACGTAGGAACTTTTCATAAAACCTAGCTGGAGACCCAAATCCTACTCCTAACACTCATTCCCAGCCTCTTCCTATACGGTTCGTTAAACTTGGCCCCCCTCTGAACACTAATCCTCTTCCGGAATCTACCCCTACAACAGGCTCTCTTTGGAAACCTAGGCCTTTCGCTAACCTTAGCGAGACACCGTCTCTAACACTACGTCTAGCCTTATATTTGACCCATATAGTAAACTGGTTTTCACCCTCACACAAAACCCTACATTCACGCTGATACTAACCCTAAACTTCAAGGTGTTTCCCAACCTCACCCTAAAACTGGGCCTATCGCTGACCCTAATGCAGTCCCTATCGCTCACCCTACATGAAGCCTAACTGTACAGCTGTTCATAGACTTAACGCTGTCTCCTCCCTAAACCTCTAGCATTCGCGCAACCTAACCCTAAATGTGTCCCTAACTGGGCCTCTCAATGTAATCTTGTCTCTAACTGCAAGTGACCCTAATGCTGGCCCTGAACATGTCTTGGGCCCTCATGCAAACACTGGCACTTACACTAAAGCTAACGTTTCCCCGAACCCTACCTTTCTATCTATTTCAAACTGCAAACCTATCCCTGACCTTTTCCCTCAACCTAGTCCTAACCCGGTCCATAACCTTGACCTTACCTCTGTTTCCCACTCAAAACCTCACCCTGTTTCCTCGCCGAAACCTAACCCTCCAACTAATGTTACCTCGGCCCACCACTAACACTTCCTGATTCAGCAGAAACTTACCAAGAACCCTGTTCGTAAGAACACCTAGTCCTAACCCGGTCCATAAGCTTCAGCTTACCTTGATTCTCACCCGAAATCTCACGCTGTTTTGTCGCCTAAACTTAAACCTCAACCTAACGTTAACTCAGCCCATCAGGAACACTTCCTTATTCAGCACGAATTTCCCGTGAACCCTGTTTTTAAGAACACTCCCAACACTGCCCCTCAGCCTAAAGGGAAAGCTGGACATGTCTCTAGACCTGAACCTAACAGTCTCCCTAGAATCACACCTAGAGCTGTCCTTCACGTGCACTCCGGATCTAAAGCTAACAATGGACCGACTACTAAACCTAATTCTCACAGGGTCCTGAGGTTTTCACCACTCCCAATTCTCCTCGGGGCCCTGACACCAGCCCTGGCACTGAACTGTTCCCTAAGACTAACCTTACCACTACTCCTGAATATAACCGTACGTAGTAACTTTTCATAAACCCTAGCTAGAGACCCAAATCCTAATCCTAACACCGACCCCCAACCTTCTCCTAACCGAGTAGGTAAAACTGGCCTTCACCTGAAGGCTAATCCTCTACCTGAATCTATCCTTACCGCGGTGCTCCTTGGAAACCTAAGCCTTTCCCTAACCCTAGCCTAACACCCTCTCTAACACTACCTCTAGCCTCGTATTTGACCCGTTTATTAAACTGGTTTTCACACTCACGGAAAACCCTACCTTCAAGCTGATACTAACCCTAACCTTCACGGTGTTTCCCAACCTCACCCTAAAACTGGGCCTATCGCTGTCAATAATGCAGTCCCTTTCACTCACACCATGTGAAGCCTACTGTGCAGCTGTTCATAGACTTAACCCTGACTCCTCCCTAAACCTCTACATTCACGCAACCTAACCCTAAATGTGTCCCTAACAGGGCCTCTCAACGTATTCCTGTCTCTACCTGCAAGTGACGTTAAAGCTGGCCCTGAACCTGTCTCAAGCCCTCATCCAAACACTGACCCTTACTCTAAAGCTTACGGTTCCCCGAACCCTACCTTTCAATCTGTTTCCAATCGCAAACCTATCCCTGATCCTCTCCCTCAATCTAGTCATAACCAGGTTCATAGCCTTGATCTTACCTGTGTTTCCCACTCGAAACCTCACCCTGTTTCCTCGCCTAAACCTAACCCTCCACCTAATGTGAACTCAGCCCATTACGAACACTTCCTAACTCAGCAGAAACTTTTCGTGGACCCTGTTCCTAAGAACACCCCTAACACTGCCCTTCATTCGAAAGCGAAAGCTGCTCATGTCTCTAGACCTGAAACTACCACTCTCCCTAAAACTATACCTAGAGCTGTCCTTCACCTGAACTCTGGTTCTAAAGCTAACACTGGCCCAAATTCTAACCCGAATTCTCACAGGGTCCTGAGATTTCCACCAACTCATAATGATCCTCCTGGCACTGAACTTTTCCCTAAGCCTAACCCTATCCCTACCCCTGAATATAACCATACATAGGAACTTTTCATAAACCCTAGCTGGAGACCCAAATCCTAATCCTAACACAGACCCAAAACTGCCACTTAACCTAGTTGGTAAAGCTGGCCTTCACCTGAACTATAATCCTCTACAGGAAACTACCCCTACCACAGGCGCTCCTTGGAAACCTAAGCCTTTCCCTAACCCTAGCCTAACACAGTTCTAACACAACTCCTAGCCTCATATTTGACCCGTTTGGTAAACTGGTTTTCACCCTCACACAAAATTCTACCTTCACGCTGATACTCACCCTAACCTTCACGGTGTTTCCCAAACTCACCCTAAAACTGGGCCTATCGCTCAACCTAAGACATTCCCTATCGCTCACCCTACCTGAAGCCTATCTGCACAGCTGTTCATAGACTTAACCCTGACTCCTCTGTAAACCTCTAGCATTCGCGCAACCTAACCCTAATTGTGTCCCTAACTGGGCATCTCAACGTAATCCTGTCTCTAACTGCAAGTGACCGTAAACCTGGCCCTGAACATGTCTCGGGCCCTCATCCAAACACTGACCCTTACTCTAAAGCTAACGGTTCCCCGCACCCTACCTTTCAACCTGTTTCCAACCGCAAATCTATCCCTGATCCTCTCCCTCACCCAAGTCCTAACCCGGTGCATAGCCTTGATCTTACCTGTGATTCCCACCCGATACCTCACCCTGTTTCCTCGCCGAAACCTAAACCTCCACCTATCGTTAACTCAGCCAATCCCGAACTCTTCCTTTCTACATAGAAACTTACGGTTAATCCTGTCCCTAAACACACTCCTAACACTGCCTCT
>NW_017732973.1:95580-97972 GCF_001890085.2 Hipposideros armiger | reverse complement strand
CTTGTCTCTCAACGTAAACCTGACTCTAACTGTAAGAAACTCTAAGGCTAGCCTTTTTCATGTCTCGAACCCTAATGCAAACACTGTCCCATACCCTAATGTTAATGGTTGCCCTCTCCCTAAGTTTCACTCTGCTCTGAACAACACACCTACCTCTAAAGCTTCGCTCACCCTAGATCTAACCGTGTCCCTAGCCTTGAACTTAGCAGTGCTTCCAGCCCTTCCTGAACCCTGTTTCCCAGCCAAAACCTAAACCCCCACCAAACTTTATCTCAGCCCAACACGAACCCTTCCTGACTACATAGAAACTTACCATTAATACGGTCTCTAAACCTATCCCTAACACTGCCTCTTACCCTAAAGCGAAAGCTCTACATGCCCCTAGACCTGAACCTAACAACCTCCCTAAACCCTAACCTAGAGCGGTCCTTAACCTGAAATCTGTTTCTCAAGCTAAAGCTGCCCTGACTCTAACGCAAATTCTCACAGTGTCCTGAGTTTTCCACCATGTCCTAATGCTCACCCTGACCCTCACGTTAGCCCTGTCCCTGAACTTTCCCTAAGGCTAAACCTACCCCTTTCCTTAAACATATCCCACGAAATCTAAACCTTTCACTAACCCTGCCTGGAAAACCAAATCCTAACCCTAGCACTGACCGCGGCCTTCTTCCTAGCTGCATACGTAATCCTGGCCCTACCTGAATGCTAAACCTCTGCCTGAAACTACCGCTACCATGGACGCTAATTCAAAACCTAACCATTTCCCTAACCCTAGCCTAACACCATCTCTAACAAGAACCCTAGCCTTGCACGTGACTCATACAGTAAGCCTGTTTTCACCATAACGCGAAACCCTGTCACGCTCTTACTAACACTAACCTTAACGTTGTTGCTAAATCTCACCCTAACACTGGGAGTGTCCCGAACCAGAAAGCTGTCCCTATCGGGCACCCTACCCTTCACCCTACTTGAACCCTCACTCGACCCCTGTTCATAGACCTACCCGTAACTCCCCCCGTACCCTATAGCTTTCCTGCATCCTATCCCTAAATCTGTCCCTACATTTGTCTCTCTCAACGTAAACATGACTCTAACTGTAAAAAACCCTAAAGCTAGCCGTTTACATGTCTCGAACCCTGATGCAAACACTGTCCCATACCCTAATGTTAACAGTAGCCCTCACGTTAAGTTTCACTCTGGTCTGAAAAGCACACCTACATTTAACGCCCTCTCTCACCCTAGATCTAACCCTGTCCGTATCCTTGAACTTATCAGTGCTTCCAGCCCTTCCTGAACCAGACTTGAAACTACAACCCAGCATAGACCCCAACTATAGGTGACCCTAACTTGAACTCTGTTGCTGAACCTAAACCTGGCCTGAATCTAAACCGAATTCTGACAGTGTCCTGAGCATTCCACCAACACCTAATATTCTCCCTGACCCTAACACTAGCGCTGTCCCTGAACTTTTCTGTAATACTAACCCTACCGCTTTCCCAAAATGTAACCCCCTATGGTTCAAGCTTTCACTAACCCTAAGTGGAAACCCAAACCCTAAACCTAACACTGACCGCAGCCCACCTCCTAACCGAGTCGGTGAAACTGGCCCTCAACTCAACTCTAAACCTCCGCCTGAAACTAACCCTACCATGATCATTTTTTGGAAACCTAACCAATTCCCTAACCTTAGACTACACCATCTCTAACACTAACCCTAGCTTGATAGTTGACCCTTACGGGAATCCTGTTTTAACCCTAAACCAAAACCCAACCGTCACGCTCTTACTAACACTAACCTTAATGGTGTTTGCAAAAGTCACCCTAACACTGTGCTGACGCGAACCTGAATGCTGTCCTGGTCGCTCACATGTCTTCTCACCCAATCTGAAATCTAACACTACTCTTGTTCATAAACCTAAACATAACTCCTTCCCTGAACCCAGAGCATTCCCACCACCTAACCCTAATTCTGTCCGCAACTTTTTCTCTCCATGTAAACCTGACTCAACTGTCAGAAACACTACAGCTACCCCTTCACCTGTCTCGATCCCTAATGCAAAACCTGTCCCATAACCTCATGCGGACGGTGGCCCTAAGCCTACCTTTCACTCTGTTTGAAACTGATCCGCAAACGTAATCCTAATCATCTCTCTCACCCTCGTCTCAACCCTGTCCCCAGCCTTGATCTCAACAGTCTTTCCCACCAGAAACTGAACCGTTTCCCAGCCTAACTGTATCCCTCCACTGAACCTTAACTCAGCCCAACAAGAACCCTTCCTTTCTACATAGAAATTTACCGTTAATCCTGTCCCTAAACACACTCCTAACACTGCCTCTAAGCCTAAAGCGAAAGCTCTACATGTCCCTAGACCTGAACCTAACACCCACCCTA
>NW_017732973.1:81668-94900 GCF_001890085.2 Hipposideros armiger | reverse complement strand
TTGTCTCTCAACGTAAACCTGACTCTAACTGTAAGAAACTCTAAGGCTAGCCTTTTTCATGTCTCGAACCCTAATGCAAACACTGTCCCATACCTTAATGTTAATGGTTGCCCTCACCCTAAGTTTCACTCTGTTCTGAACAGCACACCTACCTCTAAAGCTTTGCTCACCCTAGATCTAACCGTGTCCCTAGCCTTGAACTGAGCAGTGCTCCAGCCCTTCCTGAACCCTGTTTCCCAGCCAAACCCTAACCCACCACCGAACTTTATCTCAGCCCAACACGAACCCTTCCTGACTACATAGAAACTTACCGTTAATCATGGCTCTAAACCTACCCCTAACACTGCCTCTAACCCTAAAGCAAAAGCTCTACATGCCCCTAGACCTGAATCTAACAACCTCCCTAGACCTTATCCTATAGCGGTCCTTAACCTGAAATCTCTTTCTCAAGATAAGGCTGCCCCGACTCTAAACCAAATTCTCAGTGTCCTGAGCTTTCCACTATGTCCTAATGCTAACCCTGAACCTCACATTAGCCCTGTCCCTGAACTTTCCCTAAGGCTAAACCTACCCCTTTCCTTAAACGTATCCCACGAAATCTAAACCTTTCACTAACCCTGCCTGGAAACCCAAACCCTAACCCTAGCACTGACCACGGCCTACTTCCTAGCCACGTACGTAATCCTGGCCCTCACCTGAACGCTAAACCTCTGCCTGAAACTGGCGCTACCATGGACACAAATTCAAAACCTAACTGTTTCCCTAACCCTAGCCTAACACCGTCTCTAACAAGAACCCTAGCCTTGCACGTGACTCTTACAGTAAGCCTGTTTTCACCCTAACTCTAAACCCTATGTCACGGTTTTACTAACACTAAACTTAACATTGTTGCTAAACCTCACCCTAACACTGGGAGTGTCCTGAACCAGAAAGCTGTCCCTATCGCGCACCCTACCCTTCACCCTACCTGAATCCTAACTCTACACCTGTTCATAGACCTACCCGTAACTCCCTCCGTACCCTATAGCTTTACTGCATCCTATCGCTAAATCTGTCCCTACATTTGTCTCTCTCAATGTAAACATCACTCTAACTGTAAAAGTCCCTAAAGCTAGCCCTTTACGTGTCTCAAACTCTAATACAAACACTGTCCTATACCCTAATGTGAATGGTTGCCCTCACGTTAAGTTTCACTCTGTACTGAAAATCACACCTACCCTCAATGCTCTCAATCACCCTAGATCTAACCCTGTAAGTATCCTTGAACTTACCAGTGCTTCCAGCCCTTCCTGAACCCTGTATCCAGGCCAAACCTTAACCCTCCACGGAACTTTACCTCAGCCCAACACGAACACTTCCTCACTACATAGAAACTTACCATTATTCCTGTCTCTAAACCTGACCCTAACACTGCCTCTAACCCTAAAGCGAAAGTTCTACATGTCCCTAGAGGGACGTAACACCCTTCCTAGACCCTACCCTACCGCAGTCCCTCACCTGAACTCCGTGTCAAGCTAAACCTGGCTCGACTCTAACCCGAATTGTCACAGTGTACTGAGCGTTCCAATAATTCCTCATGCTCTCCCTGACCCTGACGTTAGCCCTGCCCATGAACTTTCCCTAAGGCTAAACCTACCCCTTTCCTTAAAGGGAACCCACCAAATCTGAACCTTTCACTAACCCTGCCTGGAAACCCAAATTCTAACCGTACCACATGCCGCGGCCTTCTTCCTAGCCGCGTAGGTAAACCTGCCCTCACCTGAACGCTAAACCTCTTCGTAAACTACCGCTACCATGGACCCTAATTCAAAACCTAACCCTTTCCCTAACCCTAGCCTAACACCGTCTCTAACACTAACCCTAGCTTGATAGTTGACCCTTACCAGAATCCTGTTTTCACCCTAAACCAAAACCCAACCGTCACGTTCTTACTGACACTAACCTTAACGGTGTTTCCGAACGTACCCATAGCACTGTGCCTGTCACGAACCTGAACGCTGTCCTGGTCGCTCACCTTACCACTCACCCAATCTGAACCCTAAGGCTACTTCTGTTCATAAACCGAAACCTAACTCCTTCCCTGAACCCATAGCATTCCCGCCACCTAACCCTAATTCTGTCTCTAACTTTGCCTCTCAATGTAAATCTGACTCAGCTGTCAGAAAACCTAAAGTAACCCCTTAACCTGTCTCGATTCCTAATGCAGACCCTGTCCCATAACCTCATGCTGACGGTGGCCTTAAGCTTACCTTTCACTCTGTTTCAAACAGACCCGCAAACCTATTCCTAATCATCTCTCTCAACGTAGTCTTAACCCTGTCACCAGCCTTGACCTCAACAGATTTTCCACCTGAAACCAAACCCTGTTTCCCAGCCGAACCACAACCCTCCACCTAACCTTAACTCAGCCCAACATGAACCCTTCCTTGCTACATAGAAACTTACTGTTAATCCTGTCCCTATGCCTCCCCCTAACACTGCCTCTAACCCTAAAGCGAAAGCTCTAGAATGTCCATAGACCTGAGACTAACACCCTCCCTAGACACTAAACTATAGCTGTCGGTAACCTGAACTGTTTCTCAAGCTAAACGGGCCCGCCTGTATTGCGAATCCTCACAGTGTCCTGAGCTTTCCACCAACTCTTAATGCTCTCCCTGACCCTGAGGCTAGCCCTGGCCCTGAACTTTCCGTAAGGCTAAACCTACCCCTTTCCCTAAACGTAACCCACAAAATCTGACCGTTCACTAACCCTACCTGGAAACCCATATCGTAACCCTAGCATGGACCGCGGCCTTCTTCTTAGCAAGTTGGTAAACCTAGCCCTCACCTGAACGCTAAACCTCTGCCTAAACCTACCCCTACAATGGATGCTAATTCGAATCCTAACCATTTCCCTAACCCTAGCGTAACACTGTCTCTAACACTTACCCTAGCCTGATAGGTTACCCTTACTGTAAGCCTGTTTTCAGCCTAAGCCAAAACCCAACCTTCACGCTCTTACTAACACTAACCTTAACGCGTTTCCAAACTTCACCCTAACACTGTGCCGGTCACGAAACTGAACGCTGTCCTGATCGCTCACCTTACCCATCACCCCATCTGAACCCTAACGCTACTCCTGTTCATAAACCTAAAACCTAACTACTTCCATGAACCCATAGCATTCCCGCCGCCTAACCCTAATTCTGTCCCTAACTTTGTCTCTCAACGTAAACCTGACTCTAAGTGTAAGAAACTCTAAGGCTAGCCCTTTATGTGTCTCGAATCCTAATGCAAACGCTGTCCCATACCCTAATGTTGAAGGTTGCCCTCACCCTAAGATTCACTCTGTTCTGGACCACAAACCTACCCCTGAAGCTCTTGCTCACCCTAGATCTCACGCGGTCTGTAGCCTTGAACATACCAGTGTTTCCAGCCCTTCCTGAACCCTGTTTCCAAGCCAAACCCTAAACCTCTACCGAACTTGACCTCAGCCCAACACGAACCCTTCCTGACTGCCTAGAAACTTACCATTAATTCTGTCTCTAAACCTGCCTCTAACACTGCCTATCACCCTAAAGCGAAAGCTCTACATGTCCCTAGACATGAACCTAACACCCTCCCTAGACCCAAACCTATACCGGCCCTTAACCTGAAATCTCTTTCTCAAACTAAAGCTGCTCCGACTCTAACCCAAATTCTCACAGTGTCCTGAGCTTTGCACCATGGCTTTATGCTCACCCTGACCCCAACATTAGCACTGTCCCTGAACTTTCCTTAAGGCTAAAACTACCCATTTCCTTAAACATATCCCACGAAATGTAAACCTTTCACTAGCCCTGACTGGAAACGCAAATACTAACCCTAGTACTGACTGCGGTCTTTTTCCTAACCACGTAGATAATCCTGGCCCTCACCTGAACGCTAAACCTCTGCGTGAAACTAGCGCTACCATGGATGCTAATTCACAACCTAACCCTTTCCTTAACCCTAACCTAACACCGTCTCTAACAAAAACCCTAGCCTTGCATGTGACTCTTACACTAAGCCTGTTTTAACCCTAACGCAAAACCCTACGTCATGCTCTTACTAACACTAACCTTAACGTTGTTGCTAAACGTCACCCTAACACTGGGAGTGTCCCGAACCAGAAAGCTGTCCCTATCGTGAACCTTACCCCTCACCCTAGCTGAACCCTAACTCGACCCCTGTTCATAGACCTACCCGTAACTCCCCCCGTACCCTACAGCTTTCCTGCATCGTATCCCTGAATCTGTCCCTACATTTGTCTTTCTCAACGTAAACATGACTCTATCTATAAGGAACCCTAAAGCTAGCCGTTTACATGTCTCGAACCCTAATGAAAACACTGTCCTATACCCTAATGTTAATGGTTGCCTTCAGGTTAAGTTTCACTCTGTTCTGAAAAGCACACCTACCCTTAACGCTCCCGCTCACCCTAGATCTAACCCTGAAAGTATTCTTGAACTTAGCAGTGCTTCCAGCCCTTCCTGAACCCTGTTTCCCAGCCAAACCCTAACCCTCCACAGAACTTTACCTCAGCCCAACACGAACCCTTCCTGACTACATAGAAACTTACCGTTATTCTTGTCTCTAAACCTGGCCCTAACACTGCCTCTAACCCTAAAGTGAAAGTTCTACATGTCCCTAGACATGAACGTAACACCCTCCCTAGACCCTAACCTACCACAGTCCCTCACCTGAACTCTGTGTCAAGCTAAACTTGGCCCGACTCTAACCCGAATCGTCACAGTGTCCTGAGCTTTCCACTAACTCCTCATGCTTCCCTGAACCTAACGTTAGCCCTGCCCCTGAGCTTTGCCAAAGGCTAAACCTACCCCTTTCCCTAAACGGAACCCAAGAAATCTGAACCATTCACTAACCCTGCCTGGAAACCCAAATCCTAACCCTAACACTGGCCGCGGCCTTCTTCCTAGCCGCGTAGGTAAACCTGCCCTCACCTGAACGCTAAACCTCTTCCTAAACTACCGCTACCATGGACCCTAATTCAAAATCTAACCCTTTCCTTAACCCTGGCTTAACACCGTCTCTAAAACTAACCCTAGCTTGATAGTTGACCCTTACGGGAATCCTGTTTTCACCCTAAACCAAAACCCAACCATCACGCTCTTACTAACACTAACCTCGACGGTGTTTCCAAACATCACCCTAACACTGTGCCTATCGCGAACCTGAACGCTGTACTGGTCGCTCACCTTACCACTCACCCAATCTGAATGCTAACGCTACTCCTGTTCATAAAGCTAAACCTAACTGCTTCCCTGAACCCATGGCATTCCCGCCACTAACCCTCATTCTGTCCCTAACTTTGTCTCTCAATGTAAACCTGACTCAACTGTCAGAAATGCTAAAGCTACCCCTTCACCTGTCTCAATCCCTAATGCAAAACCTGTCCCATAACCTCATGCTGACGGTGGCCCTAAGCCTAACTTTCACTCTGTTTCAAACTGACATGCAAACCTATTCCTAATCATCTCTCTCAACCTAGTCTTAACCCTGTCCCCAGCCTTGACCTCAACAGTCTTTCCACCCGAACCGAACCCTGTTTCCCAGCCGAACAACAACCCTCCATCTAACCTTAACTCAGCACAACACGAACCCTTCCTGACTACATAGAAACTTACCGTTAATCCTGTCCCTATGCCTCCCCCTAACACTGCCTCTAACCCTAAAACAAAAGCTCTACATGTCCCTAGACTTGAACCTAACACTTTCCCTAGACACTCTCCTATAGCTGTCCATAACCTGCACTGTTTCTCAAGCTAAACCTGCCTGCCTGTATCACGAATCCTCACAGTGTCCTGAGCTTTCCACCAACTTCTAATGCTCTCCCTGACCCTGAGGCTAGCCCTGGCACTGAACTTTCCATAAGGCTAAACCTAACCCTTTCCCTAAGCGTAACCCACAAAATCTGAACCGTTCACTAACCCTACCTGGAAACCCAAATCCTAACCCAAGCATGGACCGCGGCCTTCTTCTTAGCCAAGTTGGTAAACCTGGCCCTCAGTTGAACGCTAAGCCTCTGCCTACAACTACCCCTACGATGGATGCTTATTCGAATCCTAACCCTTTCTCTAACCCTAGCGTAACACCTTTTCTAACTCTTACCCTAGCCTGATAGGTTACTCTTACAGTAGCCCTTTTTCAGCCAAACCCAAAATCCAACCCTCACGCTCTTACTAACACTAACCTTAACGCTGTTTCCAAACGTCACCCTAACACTGTGCCGGTCACGAAACTGAACGCTGTCCTGATCGCTCACCTTACCCCTCACCCCATCTGAACCCTAATGCTACTCCTGTTCAGAAACCTAAACCTAACTCCTTCCATGTAACCATAGAATTCCCGCAACCTAACCCTTATTCTGTCCCTAACTTTGTCTCTCAACGTAAACCTGACTCTAAGTATAAGAAACTCTAAGGCTAGCCCTTTATGTGTCTCGAACCCTAATGCAAACACTGTCCCATACCCTAATATTAATGATTTCCCTCACCCTAATTCACTCTGTTCTGGACCACAAACCTACCCTAAAGCGCTTGCTACCCTAGATCACAAGAGGTCCGTAGCCTTGAACTTACCAGTGTTTCCAGCCCTTCCTGAACCCTGTTTCCGAGCCAAACCCTAAACCTCCACCGATCTTGACCTCAGCCCAAC
Source organism: Hipposideros armiger (assembly GCF_001890085.2). Taxonomy (NCBI): domain Eukaryota; kingdom Metazoa; phylum Chordata; class Mammalia; order Chiroptera; family Hipposideridae; genus Hipposideros; species Hipposideros armiger. The sequence goes on along the minus strand of NW_017732973.1, from coordinate 88,225 downwards.
ACGAACCCTTCCTGACTGCCTAGAAACTTACCGTTAATCCTGACTCTAAACCTGCCTCTAACACTTCCTCTCCCCCTAAAGCGAAAGCTCTATGCCCCTAGATATGAATGTAACACCCTCCCTAGACCCTAAACTACCGCAGTCCCTCACCTGAACTCTGTGTCAAGGTAAACCTGGCCCGACTCTAACCCGAATTGTCAGAGTGTCCTGAGCTTTCCACTAACTCCTCATACTCTCCCTGACCCTGACGTTAGTCCTGCCCATGAACTTTCCCTAAGGCTAAACCTACCCCTTTCCCTAAAGGAAACCCACGAAATCTGAACCTTTCACTAACTCTGCCTGGAAACCCAAATCCTAACCCTATCACTGGCCGCGGCCTTCTTCCTAGCCACGTAGGTAAACTTGCCCTCACCTGAACGCTAAACCTCTTCCTAAACTACCACTACCAGGGACCCTAATTCAAAACCTAACCCTTTCCCTATCCCTAGCCTAACACTGTCTCTAACACTAACCCTAGCTTGATAGTTGACCCTTACAGGAATCCTGTTTTCACCCTAAACCAAAACCCAACCGTCACGCACTTACTAACACTAACCTTGATGGTGTTTCCAAACGTCACCCTAACACTGTGTCTGTCGGGAACCTGAAAGCTCTCCTGATCGCTAACATTACCACCACTCACACAATCTGAACCCTAACGCTACTCCTGTTCATAAACCTAAACCTAACTCTTTCCCTGAACCCATAGCATTCCCGCCACCTAACCCTCATTCTGTCTCTAACTTTGTCTCGCAATGTAAATCTGACTCAACTGTCAGAAACCCTAAAGCTACCCCTTAACCTCTCTCGATTCCTAATGCAAACCCTGTACCATAACCTCATGCTGACGGTAGCCCTAACCCTACCTTTCACTCTGTTTCAAACTGACCCACAAACCTCAACCTAATCATCTCTCTCAACTTAGTCTTAACCCTGTCCCCAGCCTTGATCTCAACAGTCTTTCCCACCTAAAACCAAACCCTGTTTCCCAGCCGAACCGTAACCATCCACCATCTTAACTCAGCCCAACACGAACCCTTCCTTTCTACATAGAAACTTACCATTAATCCTGTACATAAACACCCTCCTAATACTGCCTCTAACCATAAAGCAAAAGCTCTACATGTCCATAGACCTGAACCTAACACCCTCCCTAGACAATAACCTATAGCTGTCCATAACTTGAACTGTTTCTCAAGCTAAACCTGCCCGCCTGTATCGCGAAGCCTCACAGTGTCCTGAGCTTTCCACCAACTCTTAATGCTCTCGCAGACCCTGATGCTAGCCTTGGCCCTGAACTTTCCCTAAGGCTAAACCTACCCCTTTCCCTAAACGTAACCCACAAAATCTGAACCTTTCACTAACCTTACCTGGAAACCGGAAACCTAACCCTACCACTGACCGCGGCCTTCTTCTTAGCCGAATGGGCAAACCTGGCCCTCACCTGAACGCTAAACCTCTGCCAACTACCCCTACAATGGACACTAATTCGAATCCTAACCCTTTGTCTAACCCTAGCATAACACCGTGTGTAACACTTACCCTAGCCTGATAGGTTACCCTTATGGTAAGCCCGTTTTCAGCCTAAGCCAAAACCCAACCCTCACGTTCTTACTAACACTAACCTTAACGCTGTTTCCAAATTTCACCTTAACACTGTGCCGGTAACGAACCTGAGCACTTTCCTGGTCGCTCACCTTACCCCTCACGCCATCTGAACCCTAACGCTACTCCTGTTCACAAACCTAAACCTAACTCCTTCCATGTACCCATAGCATTCCCGCCAACTAACCCTAATTTGCCCCTAACTTTGTCTCTCAACGTAAACCTGACTCTAACTGTAAGAAACTCCAAGGCTAGCCCTTTACGTTTCTTGAACCCTAACGCAAAAACTGTCCCATACCCTAATGTTAACGGCCGCCCTCACCCTAAGATTCACTCTGTTCTGAACCGCAAACCTACCCCTATCACTCTTGCTCACCGTAGATCTCACCCTGTCCATAGCCTTGAACTTACCAGTGCTTCCAGCCCTTCCTGAACCCTGTTTCCGAGGTAAACCCTAAACATCCACCGATCGTGACCTCAGCCCCACACGAACCCTTCCTGACTACCTAGATACTTACCATTAATCCTGTCTCTAAACCTGCCTCTAACACTCCCTCTCACCCTAAAGCGAAAGCTCTACATGTCCCTAGACATGAACGTAACACTCTCCCTAGACCCTAACTTACCACAGTCACGCACCTGAACTCTGTGCCAAGCCGAACCTGGCCCGACTCTAACCCGAATTGTCACAGTGTCCTGAGCGTTCCACTAACTCCTCATGCTCTCCCTGACCCTGACGTTAGCCCTGCCCCTGAATTTTCCTTAAGGCTAAACCTAACCCTTTCCCTAAACGGAACCCACCAAATCTGAACCTTTCACTAACCCTGCCTGGAAACCCACATCCTATCCCTAGAACTTCTTCCTAGCTGCGTAGGTAAACCTGCACTCACCTGAATGCTAAACCTCTTCCTAAACTACCGCTACCATGGAAGATAATTCAAAACCTAACCCATTCCCTAACGCTAGATGAACACCGTCTCTAACACTAACCCTAGCTTGATAGGTGACCCTTATGGGAATCCTGTTTTCACGCTAAACCAAAACCCAACCGTCACGCTCTTACTGACACTAACCTTAATGCTGTTTCCAAACGTCACCCTAACACTGTGCCTCTCATGAGCCTGAACGCTGTACTGCTCGCTCACATTACCACCGCTCACCCAATCTGAAGGCTAACGATACTCCTGTTCATAAACCTAAACCTAACTGCTTCCCTGAACCCATGGCATTCCCGCCACGTAACCATCATTCTGTCCCTAACTTTGTCTCTCAATATAAACCTGACTTAACTGTCAGAAACAGTAAAGCTACCCCTTCACCTGTCTCGATCCCTAATGCAAACCCTGTCTCATAAACTCATGCTGACGGTGGCCCTAAGCCTACCTTTCACTCTGTTTCAAACTGACCCGCAAACCTATTCCTAATCATCTTTCTCAACCTAGTCTTAACCCGGTCCCCAGCCTTGACTTCAACAGTCTTTCCACCAGAAAGCGAACTCTGTTTCCTGGCTGAACCAAAACCCTCCAACTAACTTTAACTCAGCCCAACACAAAACCTTCCTGGCTACATAGAAACTTACTGTTAATCCTGTCCCTAAACACACCCCTGACACTGCCTCTAAGCCTAAGGCGAAAGCTCTACATGTCCCTAGACCTGAACATAACACCCACCCTAGACCCCAACCTATAGGTGTCCCTAACTTGAACTCAGTTTCTGAACCTAAACCTGGCCCAAATCTAACCCAAATTCTGACAGTGTACTGAAAATTCCACCAACACCTAATGCTCTCCCTGACCATCACGCTAGTCCTGTCCCTGAACTTTTCTGTAATACTACCCTACCGCTTTCCCTAAAGGTAACCCCCTATGTTTCAAGCTTTCCCTAACCCTAAGGGGAAAACCAAATCCTAAACCGTACACTGACCACAGCCCACCTCCTAACAGATTCGGTGAAACTGGCCCTCAACTCAACTCTAAACCTCTGCCTGAAACTAACCCTACCATGATCACTATTTGGAAACCTAACCGATTCCCTAACCCTAGCCTAACACGGTCTCTAACACTAACCCTAGCTTGACAGTTGACCCTTATGGGAATCCTGTTTTCACCGTAAACCAAAACCCAACCATCACGCTCTTACTAACACTAACCTTGACGGTGTTTCCAAACGTCACCCTAACACTGTGCCTGATGCGAACCTGAACGCTGTCCTGGTCGCTCACATTACCACCACTCACCCAATCTGAACGCTAACGCAACTCCTGTTCATAAACCTAAACCTAACTCCTTCCTTGAACCCATGGCATTCCCGCCACATAACCATCATTCTGTCCCTAACTTTGTTTCTCAATGTAAACCTGACTCAACTGTCAGAAACACTAAAGCTACCCCTTCACTTTTCTCGAACCCTAATGCAAACACTGTCCCATAACCTCATGCTGACGGTGGCCCTAAGCCTACCTTTCACTCTGTTTCAAACTGACCCACAAACCTATTCCTAATCATCTCTCTCAACTTAGTCTTAACCCTGTCCCCAGCCTTGACCTCAACAGTCTTTCCACCCGAAACCGAACCCTGTTTCCCAGCCGAACCACAACCCTCCACCTAATCTTACCTCACCCCACCACGAACCCTTCCTGGCAACATAGAAACTTACCATTAATCCTGTCCCTATGCCTCCCCCTAACACTGCCTCTAACCCTAAAATGAAAGCTCTACATGTCCCTAGACCTTAACCTAAAACCCTCCCTAGACAATATTCTATAGCTGTCCATAACCTGAACTGTTTCTCAAACTAAACCTGCCCGCCTGTATCGCGAATCCTCACAGTGTCCTGAGCTTTCCATCAACTCCTAATGCTCTGCCTGACCCTGACGCTAGGCATGGCCCTGAACTTTCCCTAAGGCTAAACCGACCCCTTTCCCTAAACGTAACCCACAAAATCAGAACCATTCACTAACCCTACCTGGAAACCCAAATCCTAATCCTAGCAGTGACCGCGGCCTTCTTCTTAGCCGAGTTGGTAAAACTGGCCTTCACCTGAACGCTAAACCTCTGCCTAAAACTACCCCTACGACGGATGCTAATTCGAATCCTAACCCTTTCCCTAACCCTAGCGTAACACCGTCTCTAACACTTACCCTAGCCTGATAGGTTACCCTTACGGTAAGCCCGTTTTCAGCCTAAGCCAAAACCCAACCCTCATGCTCTTACTAACACTAACCTTAACTCTGTTTCCAAATTTCACCCTAACACTTTGCCGCTCACGAACCTGAACGCTGTCCTGGTCGCTCACGTTACCCTTCACCCCATCTGAACGCTAACGCTACTCCTGTTCAGAAACCTAAACCTAACTCTTTCCATGTACCCATAGCATTCCCACCAGCTAACCCTAATTCTGCCCCTAACTTTGTCTCTCAACGTAAACCTGACTCTAACTGTAGAAACTCTAAGGCTAGCCCTTTACGTGTCTCGAACCCTAATGCAAACACTGTCCCATACCCTAATGTTAACGGTTGCCCTCACCCTAAGATTCACTCTGTTCTGGACCGCAAACCTACCCCTAAAGCTCTTGCTCACCCTAGATCTCATGCGGTCTGTAGCCTTGAACTTACCAGTGCTTCCAGCCCTTCCTGAACCCTGTTTCTGAGCCATACCTTAAACCTCCACCGAACTTGACCTCAGCCCCACACGAACCCTTCCTGACTACATAGAAACTTACTGTTAATCCTGTTTCTAAACCTGCCTCTAACACTGCCTCTCACCCTAAAGCGGAAGCTCTACATGTCCCTAGACATCAACGTAACACCCTCCCTAGACCCTAACCTACCGCAGTCCCTCACCTGAACTCTGTGTCAAGCTAAACCTGGCCCGACTCTAACCCGAATTGTCACAGTGTCCTGAGCTTTCCACTAACTACTCATGCTCTCCCTGACCCTGACGTTAGCTCTGCCCCTGAACTTTCCCTAAGGCTAAACCTTTCCCTAAACGGAACCCACGGAATCTGAACCTTTCACTAACCCTGCCTGGAAACCCAAATCCTAACCCTAGCACTGGCCGTGGCCTTCTTCTTAGCCACACAGATAAACCTGCCCTCACCTGAATGCTAAACCTCTTCCTAAATTACCGCTACCATGGATCCTAATTCAAAACTTAACCCTCACCCAACACCGTCTCTAACACTAACCCTAGCTTGATAGTTGACACTTACGGGAATCCTGTTTTCACCCTAAACCAAAACCCAACTGTCACGCTCTTACTGACACTAACCTTAACGCTGTTTCCAAACGTCACCCTAACACTGTGCCTCTCGCGAACCTGAACGCTGTCCTGGTTGCTCACCTTAGCACTCACCCAATCTGAACCCTAACGCTACTCCTGTTCATAAACCTAAACCTAACTCCTTCCCTGAACCCACAGCATTCCTGCCACCTAACCCTAATTCTGTCTCTAACTGTGTCTCGCAATGTAAATCTGACTCAACTGTCAGAAACCCTAAAGCTACCCCTTAACCTGTCTCGATCCCTACTGCAAACCCTGTCCCATAACCTCATGCTGACGGTGGCCCTAAGCCTACCTTTCACTCTGTTTCAAACTGACCCGCAAACCTCATCCTAATCATCTCTCTCACCCTCGTCTCTACCCTGTCCCCAGCCTTGATCTCAACAGGCTTTCCCACCCAAAGCCGAACCGTGTTTCCCAGCCGAAATGTAACCCTACACTGAGCCTTAACTCAGCCCAACATGAACCCTTCCTGAATACATAGAAACTTACCATTAATCCTGTCCCTATGCCTCCCCTTAACACTGCCTCTAAGCCCAAAGCGAAAGCTCTACATGTCCCTAGACCTGAACCTAACACCCACCCTAGACCCCAACCTATAGGTGTCCCTAACTTGAACTCTGTTTCTGAACC
>NW_017732973.1:52334-76572 GCF_001890085.2 Hipposideros armiger | reverse complement strand
CTTGTGTAAGGGGGCATTGATCTATCCACACAGGCATATCAGATTTCCAAGTTATTGCTTCTGCAGTTTTCTGGTGGAGTACAGGTAGATTTATGACCCCTGGGGAAAATATCCTAGACCTGCTCTTTGTAAATTAGGGGCAGACGAAACAGGTTCCTGACGACCTTGTCCCTCAGTGCCTAAGCCCTGTCCTGGGAGGAGCCCTTGATCAAACATCTGCTGAGTTACTTGAGTGCTTGGGCTAAAAAGATAAACTCCCATATTGCTCATAATGTCCCGTCCCCATAGGTTAACGGGCAGACCGGTGACAATGTACAGCTGAAAAGTCCCTTGATGTCCTTCCTCATCTTGCCATGACAATAAATTACTGCTTTGCTTAGGGGAACGAAACTGACCTATGCCCTGTAAGTCCGTGTTAGTGCATCACGTAGGCCAACTAGAAGGCCAATGCTCAACAGCTATACAGGATACATCAGCTCCAGTATCCAAAATCCCTTGAAAACTCTTCCCATTAATTTTAAGCTGTAAAACAGGTCGATCTCTTTTTATTTCCTGAACCCAATAAGCATCAGAGGAACCGAATCCTCGATCTCCACGTTCCTGATTCTGCCTATTTTTCCCTACTCTCATGCGAGGCAAAATAATTAGCTGAACTATACGAGTTCCAGCAGGTATATCTGAAATGTTAAAAGGTGAATGAGTCATAATCTTAATTTCTCCAGTAAAATCCTCATCAATAACTCCCAGGGAAACTTGAATCCCCTTCATAGTGGTACTACTTCTTCCTAACAACAAACCTACAGTTCCTGGTGGTAGTGGCCCAAAGATCCCTGTGGGCAGTGCTTGCATTCCCATCTCGGGAGTTAGTACGATGTCGGTGGTGGAACACAAGTCCAATCCTGCGCTGCCTGAGGTGGCCCGGAATAAGTCCGTGATGTATTTTCTCTCAGAGGCTCGTTCCCTCTCTGTCCCTGCATCTGTTCTGGGATCTGCAGTGCCCCATAACATTGTTGATTCAGGGCCAGGGGCTGGCCCCTAACCCAGTTTCCCTGGATGGGTCTCCCATCTTTATCAGTCTTGGATCTGCATTCACTGGCCCAATGTTTTCCTCTCCTACATTTAGGACATATATCTGGAGGCTTTTTTGCAGGAGCGGTCGAGTGCTCAGACTCTCCTTTACGAGGGCATTGGGCAGCTCGATGTCCCAATTTTCCACAAGTAAAACAAGCCCCAGAGCGAGTTCCTGTATTGAATCTTGCCTGTTGATACATTATTTCTTTCATAGGCTTCCCTTGTATAGCTGCTGCTATGGCTATGTCTTGGGTAAAGGAGGATCCTACATCCGTACACAAGCGAATATAGCCAGATAATGTCCCTTTCTTTCTAAATGGTCTAATGACCGCTTGACAGGCAGAATTAGCATTTTCATAGGCAAGCTGCGTTATAAAAGACTGAGTGGCAACCGATGGCCCAAAAACCCGCCCTGCGGCGGTGTTGAGGCGAGACACAAATTCCTGAAAAGGTTCATCTGCTCCCTGCCTTATCTGAGAAACATGTTCCTCTTTGCGGGAAGCATCAGGCAACATTTGCCAAGCGTCTTTTGCCGCTGCAGTGGTTTGAGTGTAAACTCCCACTGCAAAACCCATCTGGTTTCTTAATTCAGCATGTATGCCTTCTCCTGCTATCATGTCAAAAGTAATAGGAATTTGCCTTTGGGCGTTTTGCTTAGCCTTCTTTTTGCAATTTTCATAGAACTCTGATTTCAATAAGAGATAGTCGCCCCGGAAAGGCAAGCATGAGCAATATGCTTCCAATCCTCTGCAGGGGTAGCTTCAGTAGACAAGGCATCCAAAATTGCCATGGTGAAAGGGGCAATAGGACCGTATTGTGCGCAAGCCTCCTTTAATTCCTTCAATTGCTTCCATTGGAATGGCCTCCATTCTCTAACTATTTGCCCTGCCTGGTCAAGCCTTTCAAAGATAGGATATATTCCAAATGGATCCATGGACTCCCCCTGCCTGTGAGCTTCTTCACAAGCCATTTGAAGAGGGGAGCGCACAACAGAGTCCGACCCTGGCTTAACATAACCTGGCGGAGGCTTAGTAGGCATGTCCCAAACCGGAGGCTGCAACAGAGGACCCCACATACAGGGCTCCTCAGGAGGCGTTGCAGAGGAATTAACTGTGGGGGGATCTTTACCCCGAGGATTCCATTGATCTCTAGAAGGAATCTGGGGACCCCGAGGACAATTTCCTATGCCCACAGCAACTTTAAGTTCTATCAACTGTCCCTGAATCTTCTTTAGCTGATCTGCAAAAGAGAGTGTAGTGCCTCCTTGAGCCATAGCCACCAACGGAGGGTATTTGTCCCTATCATATTTGGCTGCCTCATCCTCTAATTCTTCCTGATCCTGAGGGTCTAAATCTTCCCAATCTTCAACCAGGCTCTTTGTTAACCTAGAAAGTCCTTCTGTGTGTTTAGCTCCCTCCTCCTCCTCTCTCTCTGCCAGAGAAGCGGCAGGTGGAAGAATTTCCTCATTTCCAGCTTGTTTCACTTTCTCTAGCTTGCAGCCCTCATGCTTAAGATCTAAGCAATCCCTGATCAAAGTCCATAACCTGAATGTTTCCACAGGGATCTGCTGAGGTCCGTGGGCAGCATAATAATCTTGTAACTGCTCTCCCACTTTCTCCCAAGTTCCCAGACTGACAGTGCCTTCTTCTGGAAACCATGGACAGACTTCTTTTACAAATTCTAAAAACTTGTCTAGCTGTTCTCTGCTCACCTGACTGCCATGGGCGGCAAGCAATTTCTTAAGTCCTCTGACATACAGGTCCTTGCTGCTAGCGTGACCCATTTTTCCTGATGTGTCTCACTCACTGTGCATCCAATGAAATAAGCTCCTCTTCGAGCCGGGCCCTTGCCACGNCCAACATGAACCCTTCCTGAATACATAGAAACTTACCATTAATCCTGTCCCTATGCCTCCCCTTAACACTGCCTCTAAGCCCAAAGCGAAAGCTCTACATGTCCCTAGACCTGAACCTAACACCCACCCTAGACCCCAACCTATAGGTGTCCCTAACTTGAACTCTGTTTCTGAACCTAAACCTGGCTCGAATCTAACCCGAATTCTGACAGTGTCCTGAGCATTCCACCAACACCTAATGCTCTCCCTGACCCTCACGCTAGCCCTGTCCCTGAACTTTTCTGTAATAATAACTCTACCGCTTTCGCTAAACGTAACCTCCTACGTTTCAAGCTTTCACTAACCCTAAGTGGAAACCCAAATCTTAAACCTTACACTGACCCCAGCCCACCTCCTAACTGAGTCGGTGAAACTGGCCCTCAACTCAACTCTAAACCTCTGCCTGACACTAATATGGCGGGCCAGCCGCCACAAATCATTCAGTACCTGAAGGGGGGAGCAGGAGTGAATAAAGAGGCACTCACACGACTGCAGATGCGGCCGGTCTTCAGTGATGCTGAAGCCCCGAGTTTATTTCCCATCACCAATATATGCAGTTTGAGTATGTGCAGTTTAACAATGAAAAATATGCATTACCTCAGCGAAAGTAAATCTTTAACTTTTACATAGAAACTACAAAATCACTGAAACTCCCAAAAATAATTACCCCATGACAGAATCTATCAATTACCCCAATAGCCATCAATCCTCTGTGTCCGGGAAATGGCCGTTCTCACCACATACCTCAGCAACTTGTCAGCACCCTTCAGGCGCAGGCAGAGACAATGCCTTAGGAGCAGAAACAGGTTAAGAATTAACCGAGCCAGTCTGTAAGGCTCTGAATTACCTGTAACCATGGCTCCCCACACACTAACCCTACCATGATCGCTATTTGGAAACCTAACCAATTCCCTAACCCTAGCCTAACACCGTCTCTAACACTAACCCTAGCTTGATAGTTGACCCTTACGGGAATCCTGTTTTCACCCTAAACCAAAACCCAACGGTCATGCTCTTACTGACACTAACCTTAAGGGTGTTTCCAAATCTCACCCTAACACTGTGCCTGTTGGGAACCTGAACGCTGTCCTGGTCGCTCACCTTACCACTCACCCAATCTGAGCGCTAACACTACTCCTGTTCATAAACCTAAACCTAACTCCTTCCCTGAACCCATGGCATTCCCGCCACATAACCCTCATTCTGTCCCTAACTTGGTCTCTCACCATAAACCTGACTTAACTGTCAGAAACACTAAAGCTACCCCTTCACCTGTCTCGATCCCTAATGCAAACCCTGTCCCATAACCACATGCTGACGGTGGCCCTAAGCCTACCTTTCAATCTGTTTCAAACTGACTTGCAAACCTATTCCTAATTATCTCTCTCAACCTAGTCTTAACCCTGTCCCCAGCCTTGACCTCAACACTCTCCACCCGAAACCGAACCCTGTTTCCAGCCGAACCACAACCCTCCACCTAACCCTAACTCAGCCCAACATGAACCCTTCCCGGCTACATAGAAACTTACCGTTAATCCTGTCCCTATGCCTCCTCCTAACACTGCCTCTAACCCTAAGGCGAAAGCTCTACATGTCCCTAGACTTGAACCTAACACCCTCCCTCGACACTAACCTATAGCTGTCCGTAACCTGAACTGTTTCTCAAGCTAAACCTGCCCACCTGTATTGCGAATCCTCACAGTCTCCTGAGCTTTCCACTAACTTCTCATGCTCTCCCTGACCCTGATGCTAGCCCTGGCCGTGAACTTTCCCTAAGGCTGATCCTACCCCTTTCCCTAAATGGAACCCACAAAATCTGAACCTTTCATTACCCTGCCTGGAAACCCAAATCCTAACCCTTGCACTGACCACGGCCTTCTTCCTAGCCAAGTTGGTAAACCTGGCTCTCACGTGAATGCTAAACCTCTACCTGAAACTACCCCTACCATGGACGCTTATTGAAAACCTAACCCTTTCCCTAACCCTAGCCTAACACCGTCTCTAACACTAACCTTAGCATTGAACGTGACTCTTACGGTAAGCCTTTTTTCACCCTAACCTGAAACCCAACATCACGCTCCTACTAAAACTAACCTTAATTTTGTTGCTAAACCTCTCCCTAACACTGTGAGTGTCCCGAACCAGAAAGCTGTCCCTATCGCCCACCCTACCCCTGATCCTTACTGAATCCTAACTCTACCCCTGTTCATAGACCTAACCATAAAACCTTCCGTAACCTATAGCCTTCCTACAACCTAACCCTAAATCTGTCTCTAAATTTGTCTCTCAACGTAAAGCTGAGTCAAACTGTTACAATCCCTGAAGTTGGCCCTTTAAGTGTCTTGAACCCTAATCCGAACACTGTCCCATACCCTGTTCACGGTTGCCCTCACCATAAGTTTCAGTCTGTTCTGAACCACAAACCTACCCCTAAAGCTCTCTCTCACCATAGATCTGACCCTGTCCCTAGCCTTGAACTTAACAGTGTTTCCAGTCCTTTCTGAACCCTGTTTCCCAGACAAACCCTAACCCTCCACCTAAGCATAACTCAGCCCAACATGAACCCTTCCTTTCTACATAGAAACTTCCCGTTAATCCTGTCCCTAAACATCCCCCTAAAACTGCGTCTTACCTAAAAACTTAAACTCTACATGTCCCTAGACCTGAACCTAACACCCTTCCTAGACCCTGAACTAGAGCTGTTCCTAACCTGACTTCCGTTTGTAAAGTTAAACCTGGCCCGAATCTAATCCGAATTCTCACAGAGTCCTGAGCTTTCCACCAACTCCTAATGCTCTCCCTGACCCTGATGCTAGCCCTGTCTCTGAACAATCCCTAAGGCTAACCCTTTCCCTAAACGTAACCCACGAAATCTCAACCTTACACTAACCGTGCCTGGAAACCCAACCCTAACCCTAGAACTGACCGCAGCCTTCATCCTAGCCAAGTAGGTAAACCTGGCCCTCACCTGAACGCAAAACCTCTGCCTGAAACTACTGCTACCATGGATGCTAATTGGAAACCTAACCTTGTCCCTAACTCTAGCCTAACACCCTCTCTAACACTAACCCTAGCCTTGCACGTGACACTTACGGTAAGCCTGTTTTCACCCTAACCCAAAAGCCAATATCACGCTCTTACTAAACAAACCTTAATGTAGGTACTAAACCTCGCTCTAACACTGGGAGTGTTCCTAACCAGATAGCTGTCCCTATCGCCCACCCTACCCCTCACCTTTCCTGAACCCTAACTCTACTCCTATTAATATACCCAACCGAAACGCCTTCCGTAACTTATAGCCTTCCCGCAAACGAACCCTAAATCTGTCCCTAAATTTGTCTCTCAATGTAAACCTGACTCTAACTGTGAGAAACGCTAAAGTTGGCCCTTTACGTGTTTCAAACCCTAATCCAAACACTGTTCCATACCCTAATGTTAACGGTTGCCCTCGCCCTACGTTTCACTCTGTTCTGAACCACAAACCTCCTCCTAAAGCTCTCACTCACACTACATATAACCCTGTCTCTATCCTTTAACATAACAGTGTTTCCAGCCCTTCCTGAACCCTGTTTCCCAGCCAAACGCTAACCCTCCACCTAACCTTCACTCAGCCCAACACGAACCCTTCCTCGCTACATAGAAACTTATCATTAATCCTGTCCCTAAGCCTCCCCCTAACACTGCCTCTAACCCTAAAGCGAAACATCTACATGTCCCTAGACCTGAACCTAACAAGCTCCCTAGACCCTAACCTATAGCTGTCCTTAATGTGAACTCTGTTTCTCATGCTAAACCTGGCACGATTCTAACCCGAATTCTCACAGTGTCCTGAGCTTTCCACAAACTCCTAATGCTCTCCCTGACCTTGAGCTAGCCCAGTCCCTTAACTTTTCACTAAGACTAACCATACCCTTTCCCCTAAACGTAACCCCCTACGTTTTAACCATTCACTAACTGTAACTCGATACCCAAATCCTAAACCTAACACTGATCCCAGCCCTCCTCCTAACCAAGTCGGTGACACTGGCCCTCAACTCAACGCTAAACCTCTGCCTAAACCTAACCCTATCATGCTCGCTATTTCAAAACCTAACCCTTTCCCTAACCCTAGCCTAACACCGTCTCTGACACTAACCTTAGCCTCCGAAGTGACCCTTATTGAAAGCCTGTTTTCACCCTAACACAAAATCCAACCATCTCGCACATACTAACACTAACCTTAATGGTGTTTCCAAACATCACCCTAACACTGTGCCTGTCGCGAACGTGAACGCTGTCCTGATCGCTCACCTTACCCATCACCCAATCTGAACTCTAATGCTACTCCTGTTCATAAACCTAAACCTAACTCCTTATCTGAACCCATAGCATTCCCGCCACCTAACCCTAATTCTGTCCCGAAATTTGGCTCTCAATGTAAACCTTACTCTAACTGTCAGAAACACTAAGGCTACCCCTTAACCTGTCTCGATCCCTAATGCAAACCCTGTCCCATAACTTAATGCTGACGGTGGCCCTAACGCTATCTTTCACTCTGTTTCAAACTTACACGCAAACCTATTCCTAATCACCTCTTTCACTCTAGTTCTAACCCTGTCCCCAGCCTTGACCTCAGCAGTCTTTCCACCCGAAACCGAACCCTGTTTCCCAGCCAAACCGTAACCCTCCAACTCACCTTAACTCAGCCCAACACGAACCTTTCCTGGCTACATAGAAACTTACCAGTAATCCTGTCCCTAAGCCTACCACTAACACTAACTCTAACCCTAAAGTGAAAGCTCTACATGTCCCTAGACCTGAACCTAACACCCTCCCTAGACCCAAAACTATAGCTTTCCCTAACCTGAACTCTGTTTCTCAAGCTAAACGTGGCCCAACTCTAACCCGAATTCTCACAGTGTCCTGAGCTTTCCACCAACTCCTAATGCTCTCCCTGACCCTGATGCTAGCCCTGTCCCTGAACTTTCCCTGAGGCTAAACCTACCCCTTTCCCTAAATGTAACCCACATAATCTGAAACTTTCACTAACACTGTCTGGATACCCAAATCCTAAACTAAGCACTGACGGTAGCCTTTTTCCTAGCCGAGTTGGTAAACCTGACCATCACCCGAACGCTATTCTGCCTTGAAACAACCCCTACGACAGACGCTAATTCGATACCTAACCGTTTCCCTAACCCTAGCCTAACACCATCTCTAACACTAAACCTACACTTGCACGTGACTCTTACGGTAAGCCTGTTTTCACACTAATGTGAAACCAACGTCATACTCTTACAAACACTAACATTAACTTTGTTGCTAAATCTCACCCTAACACTATGAGTGTCCCTAACCAGAAAGCTGTCCATATAGCCCATCCTACTCTTCACCCTACCTGAACCCTAACTCTACCCCATTCATAGACCTAACCATAACTCCTTCCGTAATCTATAGCCTTCCCGCAACCTAACTCTGAATCTGTCCTTAAATTTGTCTCTCAACATAAACCTGACTCTAACTTGAGAAACCCTAAAGCTAGCCCTTTACGTGTCTCGAACACTTCTCCAAACACTGTCCCATACCCTAATGTTAACGTTTACCCTCATCCTAAGTTTCACTCTGTTCTGAACCACAAACATACCCCTAAAGCTCTCCCTCACCCTAGATCTAACCCTGTCCCTAGCCTTGAACTTAACAGTGTTTCCAGCCCTTCCTGAACCTGTTTCCCTGCCAAACCCTAACCCTCCACCTAACCATAACTCAGCACAACATGAACCCTTCCTGACTATATAGAAACTTATCTATATAGTTTGGAAACAACATTAAGGATAGTGTTAGTAACCCCATGACGGTTGGATTTTGGGTTAGGGTGAAAACAGGCTTACCGGAAGGGTCACCTATCAGGCTAGGGTTAGTGTTAGAGACGGTGTTACTCTAGGGTTAGGGAAAGGGTTAGGTTTTGAAATAGCGATCGTGGTAGGGTTAGTTTCAGGCAGAGGTTTAGCGTTGAGTTGAGGGCCAGTTTTACCGACTCGGTTAAGAGGAGGGCTGGGGTCAATGTTAGGTTTAGGATTTGGGTTTCCAGTTAGGGTAAGTGAAAGGTTCAAAGGTATGGGGTTACGTTTAGGGAAAGGGGTAGGATTCGTCTTAGAGAAAAATTCAGGGACAGGGCTAGCATCAGGGTCAGGGAGAGCATTAGGAGTTGGTGGAAACCTCAGGACACTGTGAGAATTTGGGTTAGAGTCGGCCAGGTTCAGCTTGAGAAACAGAGTTCAGGTTAGGGACAGCTATAGGTTAGGGTCTAGGGAGGGTGTTAGATTCAGGTCTAGGGACATGTAGAACTTTCTATTTAGCGTTAGAGGCAGTGTTAGGGGTGTGTGTAGGGATAGGATTAACGGTAAGTTTCTATGTAGCCAGGAAGGGATCATGTTGCACTGAGTTAAGGTTAGGTTGGGGCTTACGGATTGGCTGGGAAACAGGGTTCGCTTTCGGGAGGGAAAAACTGTTGAGGTCAAGGCTGGGGACAGGGTTAAGACTAGGTTGAGAGAGATGATTAGGAATAGGTTCGTGGGTCAGTTTGAAACAGAGAGACAGGTAGGCTTAGGGCCATCATCAGGATTGCGTTATGGGATAGGGTTTGGATTAGGGATCGAGACAGATTAAGGGGTAGCTTTAGGGTTTCTGACAGTTAGTCAGGTTTACATTGAGAGACAAAATTAGGGACAGAATTAGGGTAAGGTGGCGGGAATGCTATGTGTTCAGGGAAGGAGTTAGGTTTAGGTTTACAAACAGGAGTAGCATTAGGGTTCAGATTGGGTGAGGGGTAAGGTGAGCGATCAGGACATCGTTCAGGTTCGCGATAGGCACAGTGTTAGGGTGACGTTTGGAAACACCGTTAAGCTTAATATTAGTAAGAGCATGACGGTTGGGTTTGGGGTTAGGGTGAAAACAGGCTTACCGTAAGGATCACCTATCAGGCTAGGGTTAGTGTTAGAGACAGTGTTAGGCTAGGGTTAGGGAAAGGGTTAGGTTTCGAAATAGCGATTGTGGTAGGGTTAGTTTCACGATGAGATTTAGCGTTGAGTTGAGGGCCAGTTTTACTGACTCAGTTAGGAGAAGGGCTGGGGTCAGTGTTAGGTTTAGGATTTGGGTTTCCAGTTAGGGTTAGTGAAAGGTTCAAACGTAAGGGTTTACGTTTAGGGAAAGGGGTTGTGTTAGTCTTAGAGAAAAGTTCAGGGATAGGGCTAGCGTCAGGGTCATGGAGAGCATTAGGAGATGGTGGAAAGCCCAGGATGCTGTGAAATTTTGGGTTAGATTCGGGCCAGGTTTAGCCTTAGAAACAGAGTTCACGTTGGGGACAGCTATACGTTAGGGTCTAGGGAGGGTGTTAGTTTCAGGTCTAGGGACATGTAGAGCTTTCGCTTTAGGGTTAGAGGCAGTGTTAGGGGTACACTTAGGGATAGGATTAACGGTAAGTTTCTATGTAGCCAAGAAGGGTTCGTGTTGGGCTGCGTTCAGGTTAAGTGGAGGGTTAGGCTTTGGCTGGGAAACAGGGTTCAAGAAGGGCGGGAAACACTGTTAAGTTCAGGGTTAGGGACAGGGTTAGATCTAGGGTGAGCGAGAGTTTTAGGGGTAGGCTTGGGGTTCAGAATACAGTGAAATTTAGATGAGTCCAACCGTTAACATTATGGTATGGGGCAGTGATTGGATTAGGGTTCGAGACACATAAAGGGCTAGCTTTAGGGTTCCTCACAGTTAGAGTCAGGTTTAATTTGAGAGACAAATTTAGAGACAGATTTAGGGTTAGGTTGCGGGAACGCTATAGGTTACGGAAGGAGTTACGGTTATGTATATAAACAGAGGGAAAAGTAGGGTACAGGTAGGGTGAGGGGTAGGGTCGGCGACAGGAACAGCTTTCTGGTTAGGGACTCTTCCAGTGTTAGGGTGAGATTTAGCAACAACGTTAAGGTTAGTGTTAGTAACAGCGTGACATTCAGCTTCTGGTTAAAATGAAAACAGGCTTACCGTAAGAGTCACGTGCAAGGCTAGGGTTAGTGTTAGACACGGTGTTAGGCTAGGGTTAGGGAAAGGGTTAGATTTCGAATTAGCATCTGTGGTAGGGGTAGTTTCAGGCAGAGGTTTAGCATTCAGGTAACGGCCATGTTTACCGACATGGCTAGGAAGAAGGCCGCAGTCAGTGTTAAGGTTAGGATTTGGGTTTCCAGTTAGGGTTAGTTAAAGGTTCAGATTTCGTGGGTTACGTTTAGGTAAAGGGGTAGGTTTAGCCTTAGGGAAAGTTCAGGGACAGGGCTACCATCACCGTCAGGGAGAGCATTAGGAGTTCTTGGAAAGCTCAGGACACTGAAAATTCGGGTTAGATTTGGGCCATGTATAGCTTTAGAAACAGTTCAGGTTAGGGACTGCTATAGTTTACGGACTAGGGAGATTGTTAGGTTAAGGTCTAGGGACATGTAGACCTTTCGCTTTATGGTTAGAGGCAGTGTTAGGGGTAGGCTGAGGGACAGGATTAATGGTAATTTTCGATGTAACCAGGAAGTGTTCATGTTGCGCTGAGTTAAGGTTAGGTGGAGGCTTACGGTTTGGCTGGGAAACAGGGTTCGCTTTCGGGAGGGAAAGACTGTTGAGGTCAAGGCCGGGACACGGTTAGGACTAGGGTGAGAGAGATATCAGGAATAGGTTTGCGGGTCAGTTTGAAACAGAGAGACAGGTAGGCTTACGGCCATCGTCAGGATTATGTTATGGGACAGGGTTTGGATTAGGGATCGAGACAGATTAAGGGGTAGCTTTAGGGTTTCTGACAGTTAATCAGGTTTACATTGAGAGACAAAGTTAGGGACAGAATTAGGGTATGTTGGCGGGAATGCTATGGGTTCAGGGAAGGATTTAGTTTTAGGTTTATGAACAGGAGTAGCGTTAGGGTTCAGATTGGGTGAGGGGTAAGGTGAGTGATCAGGACATCGTTCAGGTCCGCGACAGGCACAGTGTTAGGGTGACGTTTGGAAACACCGTTAAGTTTAGTGTTAGTACGTGCGTGACGGTTGGATTTTGGGTTAGGGTGAAAACAGGCTTACCGGAAGGGTCACCTATCTGGCTAGGGTTAGTCTTAGAGACGGTGTTAGGCTAGGGTTAGGGAAAGGGTTAGGTTTCGAAATAGTGATCATGGTAGGGTTACTTTCAGGAAGAGGTTTAGCATTGAGTTGAGGGCCAGTTTTACTGACTCGGTTAGGAGAAGGGCTGGGTCAGTGTTAGGTTTAGGATTTGGGTTTCCAGTTAGGGTTAGTGAAAGGTTCAAACGTAGGGGTTTATGTTTAGAGAAAGGGGTAGTGTTAGTCTTAGAGAAAAGTTCAGGGACAGGGCTAGCATCAGGGTCAGGGAGGTCATTAGGAGTTGTTGGAAAGCTCAGGACACCGTGAGAATTAGGGTTAGAGTCCAGCCAGGTTTAGCTTTAGAAACAGAGTTCAGGTTAGGGACAGCTATAGGTTAGGGTCTAAGGAGGGTGTTATGATCAGGTCTAGGGACATGTAGAACTTTCGCTTTAGGGTTAGAGGCAGTGTTAGGGGTAGGTTTAGAGACAGGATTAACAGTAAGTTTCTATGTAGTTAGGAAGGGTTCGTGTTGGGCTTAGTTAAGGTTAGGTGGAGGGTTAGCGTTTGGCTAGGAAACAGGGTTCAGGAAGGGCTGGATACACTGTTAAGTCCAAGACTATGGACAGCGGCAGATCTCTTGTGAGCAAGAGCTTTAGGGGTACGTTTGAGTTTCAGAACAGAGTGAAACATAGGTTGAGGGCAACCGTTAACATTTAGGTATGGGACAGTGTTTTGATTACGATTTGAGACACGTAAAGGGCGAGCTTTAGGGTTTCTTACAGTTAGAGCCTGGTTTACGTTGAGAGACAAAGTTAGAGACAGAATTAGGGTTAGGTTGCGGGAAGTCTATAGGTTTAGGGAAGGAGTTACTGTTAGGTCTATGAACATGGGTAGAGTTAGGGTTCAGGTAGGGTGAGGGGTAGGGTGGGCAATAGGGACAGCTTTTGGGTTCGGGACACTCCCAGTGTTAAGGTGAGGTTTAGCAACAACGTTAAGGTTAGTGTTAGTAAGAGCGTGACATTGGGTTTCGGGTTCAGGTGAAAACAGGCTTACCATAAGAGTCACGTGCAAGGCTACGGTTAGTGTTAGAGACGGTGTTAGGCTAGGGTTAGGGAAAGGGTTAGGTTTCGAATTGGCGTCCGTAATAGGGGTAATTTTAGGCAGAGGTTTAGCGTTTTGGTGAGGGACAGGTTTACCGACTCGGTTAGGATGAGGGTTGGGGTCAGTGTTGGGGTCAGGATTTGAGTTCCCAGTTAGGGTTAGTGAAAGGTTTAGACGTGGTGTTACGTTTAGCGAAAGGGGTCTGTTTAGGCTTTGGGAAATGCTCAGGGACAGGGCTAGCGTCAAGATCACGGAGAGCATTAGGAGTTGGCAGAAAGCTCAGGGCACTGTGTGAAATTGGGTTAGGTGGTGGGCCAGGATTTGCTTTAGAAGCAGAGTTCAGATTAGGGACAGCTGTAGGTCAGGTTCAAGGGACATGTGAGCGTTTGGTTTAGTGTTAGGTTTAGGTCTAGAGACATGTTGAGTTTTTGGTTTAGGGTTAGGGCTAGGATTAGGGACAGGGTTAATGGTAAGTTTATACTTAGCAAGGAAGGTTTTGATTTGGGCTCAGTTAAGTTTAGGGTTGAGGGTTAGGGTTCAGGTTGGCAAGAGGTTTAGGGTCGTGTGGGGAACAGCGTTAACTTCAAGGCTAAGAACAGGCTTAGTGCCAGGGTCAGGGACAGCATTAGGGATAGGATTTCGGTTTGAAACAGGGTGAAAGGCTGGGATAGGGACACTGTTAGCATTAGTGTAAGTGACAGGGTACGGATTAGGGTTCAAGACAGGTTTCGGGCTACATGTAGGGTTTCTTACAGTTAGAGACATGTTTATGTTGAGACAGAAAGTTAAGGACAGATCATAGGGATAGGTTGTGGGAAAGCAACAGGTTTAGGGAAGGAGTTAGGGTGAGGATTATGAACAGGTATAGAGTTAGGGTTCAGATAGGGTAAGGGATAGGGTGAGCGATAGGGACAACGTTCAGGTTAGCGATAGGCTCAGTGTTAGAGTGAGGTTTAGAAACACCGTTAAGGTGAGTGTTAGTAACAGCGTTACAGTTGGGTTTTGGTTAGGGTGAAAACAGCATTACCCTAAGGATCTCGTACAAGGCTATGATTACTGTAAGAGATGGTGTTAGGCTAGGGTTAGGGAAAGGCTTAGGTTTAGAATTAGCAACAGTGTGAGGGGTAGTTTCAGGTAGAGGTGTAGCGTTCAGATGACAGACAGGTTGTCCGACTCGGTGAGGATGAGCGTTAGGGTCAGTGTTAGGGTTAGGATTTGGGTTCCTAGTTAGGGTTAGTGAAAGGTTTAGACTTAGGGTTAAGTTTAGGGAAAGGGGTAGGGTTTGGCTTAGGCAAAATTCAGGGACAGGGCTAGCGTCAGAATCAGGGATGCATTAAGAGTTGGTGGAAAGCTCAGGACACTGTGAGAATTCAGGTTAGGCGTCGTGCCAGGATTCGCTTTAGAAGCAGAGTTCAGATTAGGGACAGCTATAGGTTTGCGTCTAGGGAGAGTGTTAGTATTAGGGTTTGAGGTATGTTGAGGTTTAGTGGTAGAGTTCAGGCAGTGTTAGGTGTAGGCTTAGGGACAGATTTAAAAGTAAGTTTATATTTAGCCATGAAGGGTTCATGTTGGGATGAGTTAAGGTTAGGAGGATGGTTAGGGTTCGGGTTGGAAAGAGGGTTAGGGTTCTGGTGGGAAACAGGTTTAGGGTGGAAAACACGGATAAGGTCAAGGCTAGGGACTGGTTTTAGGTCCAGCGTAGGGGGAGCTTTAGGGATAGGTTTTTGGTTCAAAACAGAGTGAAAGGTAAGATATGCGACACTGTGAGCATTGGGGTAAGAGACAAGGTTTACTCTAGGGTTAGAGACATGTTTAGGTCTAGCTTTAGATTTTCCTACAGTTAGCGACATGTTTACGTTGAGACACAAAGTTAGGGACAAAATTAGGTTTAGGTTGCAGGAACACTGTAGGTTTAGAGTAAAAGTTAGGGTTATGCTTATGAACAGGTGTAGAGTTAGGGTTCTGGTAGGGTGAGAGGTAGGGTGAGCGATAGGGACAGCCTTCGGGTTAGCGATAGGTTCAGTGTTAGACTGAGGTTTAGAAACACCGTTAAGGTGAGTGTTAGTAACAGCGTTATGGTTGGGTTTTGGTTAGGGTGAATACAGAGTTACCGTAAGGATCTCGTACAAGGCTAGGAGTACTCTTAGAGATGGTGTTAGGCTAAGGTTAGGGAAAGGGTTAGGATTAGAATTAGTGACAGTGGGAGGGGAAGTTTCAGGTAGAGTTCAGGTGACGGACAGGTTGATCGACTCGGTGAGGTTGAGGGTTAGGGTCAATGTTAGGGTTAGGATTTTGGTTCCCAGTTAGGGTTAGTGAAAGGTTTAGATGTAGGGTTATGTTTAGGGGAAAAGGTAGGGTTTGGCTTAGGCATAATTCAGGGACAGGGCTAGTGTCAGGATCAGGGAAGCATTAGGTGTTGGCGGAAAGCTCAGCACAGTGTGAGAAATCAGGTTAGCCATCGGGCCAGGATTCGCTTTAGAGCAGAGTTCAGATTAGGGACAGCAATAGGTTTGGGTCTCGGTAGAGTGTTAGTATTAGGGTTTGAGGTATGTTGAGGTTTAGTGGTCGAGTTCGGGCAGTGTTAGGGGTAGGCTTAGGGACAGGTTTAAAAGTAAGTTTATACTTAGCCAGGAAGGGTTCGTGTTGGGATGAGTTAAGGTTAGGTGGATGGTTAGGGTTCAGGTTGGAAAGACGGTTAGGGTTCTGGTGGGAAACAGGGTTAGTGTGGAAAATACAGATAAGGTCAAGGCTAGGGACAGGCTTAGGGCCAGGGTTATGGAGAGCTTTAGGTATAGGTTTTCGGTTCAAAACAGAGTGAAAGGTAAGGTATGTGACACTGTTAACATTAGGGTAAGAGATAGGGTTTAGTCTAGAGTTCGAGACAGGTTTAAGGCTAACTTTAGGGTTTCTTACAGTTAGAGACAGGTTTACGTTGAGACAAAGTTAGGGACAGAATTAGAGTTAGGTTGCGGGTACACTATAGGTTTAGGGAAAGAGTTAGGGTTACGTTTATGAACAGGTGTAGAGTTAGGGTTCAGGTAGGGTGAGGTGTAGGGTGAGCGATAGGGACAGCATTCGGGTTAGCGATAGGCTCAGTGTTAGAGTGAGGTTTAGAAACACACTTAAGGTGAGTGTTAGTAACAGCGTTATGGTTGGGTTTTGGTTAAGGTGAAAACAGAGTTACCGTGAGGGTCACGTAAAAGGCTAAGATTACTGTTTGTGTTAGAGTTAGGGTTAGGTTTATGAACAGGTATAGAGTTAGGGTTCGGGTAGGGTGAGGGATTGGGTGAGCAATAGGGACAGCATTCGTGTTAGTGATAGGCTCAGTGTTAGGGTGAGGTTTAGAAACACCATTAAGGTGAGTGTTAGTAACAGCTTACGGTTGGGTTTTGGTTAGGGTGAAAACAGTGTTACCTTAAGGGTCAGGAAGAAGGCTAGAGTTACTGTTAAAGATGGTGTTAGGCTAAGGTTAGGGAAAGGGTTAGGTTTAGAATTAGTGACAGTCGGAGGGGTAGTTTGAAGTATAGGTGTCGCGTTCAAGTGAGGGACAGGTTGACATACTCGGTGAGGATGAAGGTTGGGGTCAGTGTTAGGGTTAGGATTTTTGTTCCCAGTTAGGGTTAGTGAAAGGTTTAGACGTAGGGTTATGTCTAGGGAAAGGGGTAGGGTTTTGCTTAGGCAAAATTCAGGGGCAGGGCTAGCGTCAGGATCAGGGAGAGCATTAGGAATTCGCAGAAAGCTCAGGACACTGTGAGAATTCAGATTAGGCATCGGGCCAGGATTCGCTTTAGAAGCAGAGTTCAGATTAGGGACAGCTATAGGTTAGGTTCTAGGGACATGCTGAGCGTTTGGTTTAATGTTAGGGATAGGTCTAGAGACATGTTGAGCTTTTGGTTTAGGGTTAGGGCTAGGATTAGGGACAGGGTTAACGGTAAGTTTATACTTAGCAAGGAAGGTTTTGTGTTGGGCTCAGTTAAGCTTACATGGAGGGTTAGGGTTCAGGTTGGAAAGAGGGTTAGGGTCATGTGGGTAACAGTGTTAAGGTCAAGGCTAAGGACAGGCTTAGTGCCAGGGTGAGGGAGAGCAGTAGGGATAGGTTTTCGGTTCGAAACAGAGTGAAAGGAAGGGATAGGGACACTGTTAGCATTAGTGTAAGGGACAGGGTACGCATAAGGTTCGAGACAGGTTTAGGGCTAGCGGTAGCGTTTCTTACAGTTAGAGACAGGTTTACATTGAGACACAAAGTTAGGGACAGAATATAGGTTTAGGTTGCGGGAAAGCAATAGTTTAGGGAAGGAGTTAGGGTGAGGTTTATGAACAGGTGTAGAGTTAGGGTTCATGTAGGGTGAGTGGTAGCATGAGCAATAGGGACAGCATTCGGGTTAGCGATAGGCTCAATGCTAGAGTGAGGTTTAGAAACACAGTTAAGGTGTGTGTTAGTAACTGTGTTGTAGTTGGGTTTCGGTTAGGGTGAAAACAGAGTTCCCATAAGGATCACGTACAAGGCTAAGATTACTGTTAGTGTTAAAATTAGGGTTAAGTTTATGAACAGGTATAGAGTTAGGGTTCGGGTAGGGTGAGGGGTAGGGTGAGCTTAGGGACAGTGTTCGGGTTAGCAATAGGCTCAGTGTTAGAGTGAGATTTAGAAACACCATTAAGGTGAGTGTTAGTAACAGCATTATGGTTCGGTTTTGGTTAGGGTGAAAACAGGATTACCATAAGGATCTTGTACAAAGCTAGGATTACTGTTAGAGATGGTGTTAGGCTAGGGTTAGCAAAAGGGTTAGGTTTAGAATTAGTGACAGTGGGAGGGGTAGTTTCAGGTAGAGTTTTAACGTTCAGGTTACAGACAGGTTGAATGACTCGGTGAGGATGAGGGTTGGGGTCAATGTTAGGGTTAGGATTTGGGTTTCCAGGTAGGGTTAGTGAAAGATTCAGATTTTGTGGGTTATGTTTAGGGAAAGGGGTAGGTTTAGCCTTAGGGAAAGTTCAGGGACAGGGCTAGCATCAGGATCAGGGAGAGCATTAGGAGTTCATGAAAACCTCAGGACACTGTGAGAATTCAGATTAGGCGTCGGGCCAGGATTCGCTTTAGAAGCAGAGTTCAGATTAGGGACAGCTATAGGTTAGGTTCTAGGGACATGTTGAGAGTTTGGTTCAGTGTTTGGTTTAGGTCTAGACACATGTTTAGCTTTTGGTTTAAGGTTAGGACTAGGATTAGGGTCAGGGTTAACTGTAAGTTTATACTTAGCAAGGAAGGTTTTGTGTTGGGCTCAGTTAAGCTTAGGTGGAGGGATAGGGTTCGGGTTGGCAAGAGGGTTAGGGTCATGTGGGTAACAGTGTTAAGGTCAAGGCTAAGGGCAGGCTTAAGCCAGGGTGAGGGAGAGCATTAGGGATAGGTTTTCGGTTTGAAACAGAGTGAAAGGAAGGGATAGGGACACTGTTAGCATTAGTGTAAGAGACAGGGTATGGACTAGGGTTCGAGACAGGTTTAAGGCTAACTGTAGGGTTTCTTACAGTTAGAGACAGGTTTACATTGAGACTCAAAGTTAGGGACAGAATATATGTTTAGGTTGCAGGAAAGCAATAGGTTTAGGGAAGGATTTAGGGTTAGGTTTATGAACTGGTGTAGTGTTAGTTTTCCGGAAGGGTATGGGTAGGATGAGCCATAGGGACAACGTTCGGGTTAGCAATAGGCTCAGTGTTAGAGTGAGGTTTAGACGCACAGTTAAGTTGAGCGTTAGTAACAGCGTTAAAGTTGGGTTTTGATTAGGGTGAAAACAGGGTTACCGTAAGGGTCAGGTAGAAGGCTAGGTTTACTATTGGAGATGGTGTTAGGCTACGGTTAGGGAAAGGGTTAGTTTAGAAATAGCGACAGTGGTAGGGGTAGTTTCAGGTAGAGTTTTAGCGTTCAGGTAAGGGACAGGTTTACCGACTCGGTTAGGATGAGGGTTGGGGTCAGTGTTAGGGTTAGGATTTGGGTTCTCAGTTAGGGTTAGTGAAAGGTTTAGACGTAGTGTTACGTTTAGCAAAAGGGGTCAGGTTAGGCTTCGGGAAAAGTTCAGGGACAGGGCTAGCATCAGGGTCAGGGAGAGTATTAGGACTTGGCGGAAAGATCAGGGCACTGTGAGAATTCGGGTTAGGGGTGGGCCAGGAAGCAGAGTTCAGATTAGGGACAGCTATAGGTTAGTGTCTAGGGACATGTTGAGCTTTTGGTTGAGTGTTAGGCTTAGGTCTAGGGATACGTTGAGCTTTGGGTTTAGGTTTAGGGGTAGGATTAGAGACAGGGTTAATGGTAAGTTTCTACTTAGCCAGGAAGGTCTTTTGTTGGGATGAGTTAAGCTTAGGTGGAGATTAGGGTTTGGGTTGGCAAGAGGGTTAGGGTCGTGTGGGTAACAGTGTTAAAGTCAAGGCTAAGACAGGCTTAGTGCCAGGGTGAGGGAGAGCATTAGGGATAGTTTTTTGTTTTGACACAGAGTGAAAGGTTGGGATAGGGACACTGTTAGCATTAGGGTAAGGATTAGGGTACAGGTTAGGGTTCGAGACAGGTTTAGGGTTAGCTGTAGGGTTTCTTACAGTTAGAGACAGGTTTACGTTGAGACACAAAGTTAGGGACAGAATTAGGGTTAGGTTGCGTGAACACTATAGATATAGGGTAGCGTTAGGATTAGTTTCAGATAAGAGCTATGGTTAGGGATAAGGTTTGGTTTAGGGTGAAGTTTAGGGAGAGGGTTAGAGTTAGGAACAGGATTAGGTTAGGGTTCTTTTCAATATTAGGAACAGGATTCCGGTTAGTTTGAGTGTGAGGGAGAGTGTTAGGGATGGTGTTAGGTTTAGGTTTAGAGTTTGGCTGAAGAACACGGTGAAGATTGGGGTTAAGTACAGGGTTAGCGTTAGGCTTAGGATTATGGTGAGGGGCAGCGTGAGTGTTAGGGTTAGTGTTTAGAACAGAGTTAGGGTTATGGGTAGGGACAGGGACAGAGTTGGGTTTGGGTTAGAATTAGAGATGGGATTAGGGTAAGGTTTAAGGCTAGGGACAGGGGTAGGGATGAGGTTATGGTTAAGGACAGGTTTAGGGTTCAATTTAGGACAGGGTTAGGTTTAGGGACACAGGGGTAGATTTTCATTAGGAACAGGTTATGGTTAGGACTAGGGTTAGGTTCAGCTTTAGGGTGAAGGACAGGTTATGGTTAGGACTAGGGTTAGGTTCAGCTTTAAGGTGAAGGGCTTTAGGGTTATGGTTAGGTTTCGGTTTAGGGTTGAGGTCAGGGACAGATTTAGATTTAGGGTTAGGTTTAAGGTTAGGTTTATGGGTATGGTGAGGGGCAGAATTCGGGTTAGAGTCAGGGTTAGGACTGGGTAAGGGACAGTATTAAAATTAGGTACAAGGTTAGGGTTAGGGGAATGTTTAGGATTAGCCCTAGCATTAGGGTGAGGCTTAGGGAAGGTTCCAATTAGCATTAGTTAGAAACAGGGCTAGGGTTAAGGCTTGCATTAGGGACAGAGTTATTTTTAGGGATAGGGATAGGGAAAAGAAAATTTGGTTGAAGGTTATGGCCAGGGTTAGGGAGAGGTTTAGGTTAGAGTTAGGGTCAGAAAGAGTTTTAGGGTTGGGACATGGTTAGGGACAGCGTTAGGGCAGGGACACTCTTAGGGTAGAGGTAAGGACAGGGATAGAGTTGGAATTTGAAACAGCATTAAGGATAGGGTTGGGGTTAGGGTTAGGTTTCGGGACAGGGTTTGGTTTAAGTTTAGAAACAAGTTCAGGGTTAGGGTTCGGTTTAGTGTTAGGGAGAGGGTTAGGGTTAGGGACAGTGTTCGAAAATAGGGCACTGTACGGGTTGTTGTTAGGCTTAGAATTAAGGACAGGGTTAGAATTCATGTTAAGGTTAGGGTTAGGGCCATGGTTACGGTTAGGGTTATAGTTAGGTGTTGGGGGAAGGTTCGGGTTAGGGATAGGATTAGGATTAATGACACGGTTGGTGTCAGGGTTAAGCTCAACAACAGGGTTAGGGTAAGGCCAGGAACAGGTTCAGGTTAGGATTAGGGTTAGGGACAGGGTCAGTGTTAAGCTTAGGCTTCAAGATTTAGGTTAAGTTTAGCGTGAATGTTAGGGTTAGGAACAGAGTTAAGATTAGGGTTAGGGATAGTACTTTGGTCAGGGTTCAGTTTAGATTTAGGTTTAGGGTTAGGGACAATGTTAGGGTTAGTGTGAGGGTTAGGGAGAAGGTTGAAGTGAAGGACCGGTTTTGGGTTAGGTTTGAGTTAGGGACAGGTTTAGGGTAGTTCTTAAGTTAGAGACAGTGTTAGGATTAGGGCTATAATTAGAGTTAGGGTTAGGGACAGAACTAGGGTTTAGTGTAGGATCTGAGATAGTGTTTGGGTTAGGGTCTGGTACATTGTTAGGAACAAGATTAGGGTTAGTGTTAAGGTTAGAAACAAAGCTAAAATGGGGTTGGAAACAGGGTTAGGTCAGGGACAGTGTAGGGTTAGGTTTACGGTTAGATTGAGAAAGAGGGTTCAACTAGGATTACAATACAAGACAGAATTCGGGTTAGGGTTAGGGTTAGGAACATGGTTCGGTGTAAGTTTCAGCTTAGGGTATGAATTGAGTGTAGGATTCAGGTTAGGGATAGGCTTAGGTTGATGGTTAATTTTAGGGACACTGTTAAGGTTAGGTTTACAGTTAGAGACAGGGTTACGGAAAGGGTTTGAATTCGAATTAGTCTTAGGGTTATGCTAGGTTTAGGGACAAGGTTAATGTTAGGGTTAGGGTTAAGATTTACGGTTAAGTTAAGCAGTAGAATTAGGGCTAGGGACATGCATTGGGTTAGGGACAGGGTCAGAGTTAGGGTTCGGTTTTGGTTTCAGTACAAGATTAGGATTAGGGTTAGTATTAAGGTTCGGTCAGGGACACGCTAAGGGTTAGCATGCAGGCTAAGAACAGGGTTAGCTTTACTGTTAGAATTAGGAAAGATTTTAATGTTAGAGCTAGGGTAAGGGACAAGGTTAAGTTTAGGGATCGCGGCAGGGTTAGTGTAAGTTAGGGAAAGGGTTAGTGTTAGGTCTATGAGCAAATTCAAGGCTAACTTAGGGACAGGGTAGGGTTATGGTTAAGTTTAAGGACAGGTTTTGGATTCGGTTTATGGTTAGGCACAGTGTTGGGTTTAGGGTTAAAGTTAGGGTTAGGGACAAGGTTAGAATTAGGCATTAGGACAGGGTTCAGTTCTGGGAGAGTGTTAGTGTTTAGAGTTATGATTCGGGAATGGGTTACAGTTAGTGTTAGGTCAAAGGACATGGTTAGGGTTAGGTTTACAGTTAGGCACTGTATTAGTAGCAGGGGTAGGGTTAGGGTCAAAGTTTGGGTTAGTCTGAGAAACCGGTTTGGGGTTAGAGTCAGGGGAAGTTTTAGGGACAGGGTTAGGTGTAAGGAGAAGGTTCTGTTTACTGTTAGGGCTAGGGTTAGAATGAGAATTAAGGTTTGAGACATGGTTAGGTTTAGGGTTAGCCTTAGGCTTTTAGTTAGGGTTAGGGTTCTATTCAGGGACATGCTTCAGTGTAGGGTTCATGTGAGAGACACGGTTAGAAACAGGGTTAGGGACAGGGTTAGGGTTAGGTCAGGTTTAGGTATAAGGGGAGGGTTAGGATATGTGTACGATTTAAGGTTAGGTTAGGGACTGAGTTAAAGTTAGGGTTAAAGACAAGATTAGGGATAGGGACAGGGTTATTGTTAGGGATGTGGTTAGATTTCAGAACACAGTGTTAGGTTAGGGCTAGGGACAAATTAGGGTGAAGATTAGGGTTAGGGATAGTATTCAGTTTAGAGACAGGGTTAGGGTTAGGGTTAGAATTAAAGACAGCGATAACGTTAGTGGTACATACAGGGTTAAGGGAAATGTAAGGGTTAATGTTAGGGGCGAGGTTAGGGTTATTGTCAGGGATCTGTGTAGGGCTAGATTTAAGTTTCGAGTTGGTGTTAGGGTTAGGTTTAAAAACAGGATTAAAGGTATAGTTAGGGTTAGGGTAATGGTTACGGAGAGTGTTAGGGGTAGGGTTAGGTTTGAGTTGAAAGTTGAAATTAGGGTTATGTTAGGAATAAGTTTAGCGTTAAGTTTATAGACAGGGTTAGGTTTAGGGTTATGGTAAGGTGTAGTGTTAGGATTATGGTAGGGACATGGTTCGAATTACATAAGGCTTAGTTGGAGAAACAGGGTTAGTGTTCGTTTTAGAGACAGAGTCATACTTAGAGTCAGTGTTAGTGGGAGTGTTACTGAATGGGTTACAGTTATGGTTAGGGACCAGGTTAGTGTTTGGAACAAAGTTAAGATTAGGTTAGGGTCAGGGACAGGATTAGACATAAGGTTGGGGTTAATGCTAGGGACATTTTTAGGGTTAGGGTTAGGATTAGGTTTAGGGACACAGTTAGGGTTATGTTTATGGTTAGGGTTAGAAACAGGGAGTGGTTTAGTATTAGAATTTTAAACAGGAAGATGGCGGAATAGACCAACGCTGTGCCGACTGCCTCCCAGGATCACACCAAAATTACAAATAATTTACAAGATATTCAACCTCGGAAGTTCCCTAGACCCTAGATGAGCAGTACCTCTAAATGAAGGACTTGAAGAGGAGACCACATAGAGTCTGGTAGGAGGGGCGGAGGCGAGAGAGGGCAAACCCCATCAGGGACACCTCAGCGGTGGGGAGGCTTCTCCAGTTGGTGGCAAGACCCTCGGGATCCACACCACACTCACCACCCCAGAGTTACTTTACCAGGAAGAGGAGTTCTACAATAGCTGGAAGTAGAAAATAGTGAGGACTCTCTTTGCTCAACTCGGAGAGGCTGAGGGCACCTGGAGAACTGGTGGAGCCGGCAAACAGACTCGATCGCTGGTGATCTAATACATAGAAGCAATCAGAGTGACAGCCAGAATGAAGAAACAAAGAAACATGTCCCAAGTAAAAGATCAGAAGAAACCTCAAGAAATGGAACTAAATGAAACAGAGGTATCCAACCTTTCAGAGACAGAGTTTAGAACACTGATGATAAGAATGTTTAAGGAACTTAAAGAAGACATAAAGAAGG
>NW_017732973.1:35334-46949 GCF_001890085.2 Hipposideros armiger | reverse complement strand
CTGCACTGTACACCTGAAGCTGATGTTGTATAATATTGTATGTCAACTATAAGTGAATATATATATATATATATATATATATATAGTCATGGGATGTGGAGTATAATGTGGGAGTGGAGTCAAAGTAATTGTAATAGATATGTATGATATTGGGTGGCAAGTGGGGTGGCGGATTGGGGGCGGGGGGTTGTCACCTTGAGGGGTAACAAGTATAACTATTGCACTGTGTTGTACAACTGAAACTAATTCTAAAAAATGTGTATTTCACAATAAAAAATAATTTAGAAAAAGAATTATAAACAGGGTCAGTTTTAGAACAAGGGAATTGTTAAGTTTGAAGACACCTTTCTTTACCAAAGATAAAGGAAATGTTCAAGGGAATTTTTTTTATGATATTCAGGACATCAAGGGCAATATGACAACAACTTTGATGGCTATTCTAGAAAAATGGTTCCAATATTGCTTTAAAGGTTAAACTAGGAGCTGGCATCAGTGCATAACTTCCAACGGGAGTACTATGAAAATGACTGTAGTGATATTCAATAATGTGGCATGTAGCACTTTTTCTAAGATAAGTTCATGAATGTTATTGTTAGACCTTGTATGTCTATTGGCCATCTGTATGTGCACTATGGAGAAATGTCAATTCAGGTCCTGTGTCCATTGTTTAATTGGATTTTGTTGTTGTTGTTGTTGTTGTTATTGATTTGTATGAGTTCTTTATATGTGTTGGATGTTAGCCCCTTATTGGAAAGCCATGTGCAAAAGAATGAAACTACACTGCTATCTGTCACTGTGTACAAAAATTAACTCAAAATAGATCAAAGACCTAAACATGAGACCTGAAGCAATACACTGCACAGAAGATAACATAAGTACTAAACTTATAGACCTTGGGTTCAAAGAGGATTTATGAATTTTACCTCAAAGGCAAGGGAAGTAAAAGCTAAAATAAATGAACAGGACAGTATCAAACTCTAAATCTTCTGAAGAGCAAAAACAACCATGGAAAAAATAAAGAGGCAACCAACCAAATGGGAGAAGATATTAAAATATTGTTAATGTGCAGACACTTCCTTGAAAATCAAACTCCTTGTTTTAGCCAAGAAATTCCAATTTCTTGAAAAAAGTGTTTCAGTGGTTTTGATTTTTGTATCACAGGTAGATCATAATTTTGAATGCTAAGGCAATGGATTCATGGAATAAAGCTATAAAACATTTTTTAGGCATTCATATAATAATCAGCATGTTTTTGAGAGATGGTTCAGATCCCCAGAAATAACATGTGACTTAAATTTTTAAGAGCCCATGTAAGTGAAGGTTCACTTCCAGAAAACACGGTGCTGTAGGAGAAGGTGTCAGACTCCTTCTTCCCATAAATTTCTGGATTGATCAGAGAAATAAGATCAGCATGAGCCAAGATGTCATCCTAAATGTCCCACATTTTGTAGTCTAAACTGAAGGAAAATGCCAAGAGCTGACTCGTATGCATCCTGCTATGAATAAAAAATGGTTCCATGGAAAGCAGAAGCAGGCCTTCCTCTGGGTTCTGCACTCAGTCTGGTACATCCATGGGCAGATCAGCTCATGAAGATTAGAGGAATCTCCACATAAGCGATGATATTTGGGTGATATGCATTTATACCAGCAGATAGAACCTTTTAGTCTACACTGATACAGTGATTTACATAATGTATATTTAAACTCGATATGACACATCAATATTAACCATATTTCCCCATATATAAGACACTCCCATGTATAAGACGCACTTTAATTTTGGGGTCCAAAATGTGAAATAAAATGTATTACATAAAGTTACTGAACTCAAGTTTTATTCATCATAAAATTCATACAACTCCTCATCACTGTCAAATGCAAGTAAAAAACTACAACCACTGTATAAGACACACCCAGTTTTTAGACCTCAAATTTTTCGAAAAATGGTGCATCTTATACACGGGGAAATACGGTAATAGGAAACACTTTCTTACTTTATAGGAATAAAAAAGAAACAATACTTGCCTAACGAAATTGTTGGCAGGAAGGATGGCAATCAAAATAAGAGAGGACTTGGAGGCTGACTATGGAGTTGGCCACAGCAAGGACAGAAAGACAAATGGAGAATGAGAAAGTCTGGACGAACGAGAGAGAACAAGAAGCTGTTACAGAAGCATAGGGCAAAACTGCAATGATCGCATATGGCTGAGCAGAGGAGAATAGTAACCATAGATGCCAACATCTCTTGGATACCTGCCATATGCCAGCTAGAATATCATGCTCCGATTATGCATCATTTCATGGAATCCTCTTTAAAAAACAAGAAAAAATTAGGGTAGCTTCCCCATACTACCAACTTTGCATGGCTTAAATGGGATTTTCATTGTTTATAGATTTTTTTTCTAGCTTTAAAAATCTGCACATCACTTTTAATATGTATGGCATTCTCTTCATCAGTACCTGGCAGTGTGCCCTTCATTGACTAATCAAATATACCAGACACATTTTTAAAGGAGAGGCAGAAACTTTAGTAAAATTATACACTGTGAAAGAAAATGGCCATATAAGTACGGATTCTTGAAATGTCTTTGGAAATATTTTGAAATCATGATTAAATGAATTAAAAAGAAGATATAGCTGAGTGGTGGGGCTTTGCCCAAGGGTGGGAAGGAAAGACAGGTGTTCTCTAGAGCCCTCTGGAGGAAGGTAGGAACGTGCCCCTCAGCTGGTCTAGGAACCTGGCTGGAAGGGTGACACAAAACTTCAACTGTCCCTGGTTCTAGCCTATAAATGGGGGGTATTGCCCTGGGGCAGTAACAACTGGAGCTTGGCCTGAGGAGGCAGAGGAAACTCGGTCCTCATGCAGGCACCAGAATTGAGGGTTCCTCAGAAAAGGGACCTGTCCAGCCCCTGGCAAGTGGACTAAGGCAAGTAAGGATTATGGCCTCCTGCTCCTGCTTAAGGAGAGCATTCAATGTGACAGAAGGTTGGGGGGTTCAGGAGAGTTTACTGGAAGATTTGTGCGTGTGCTGGATCAGAATCTGATAGTTCACTTCTGCCTGGTTCTCTGTTCCTGAAATGTCACTGCTTGGTTTTACGACATTCTAGGCTGCTTTCCTTTCATTTTTAACCACATAAGTTTTGAATGCTCACCCGCTTAAGACCCTGCTTTGTATGAATATAAATGAAAGGAGTCAGACCACCCTACAAAAAAATAAAAAGAGAGAAAGAAAAAAGAGTGAGGAGCATGTCTTCCATGCTGAAGCTAGAAACAGGTCCAATCTTCTACTACAAATCTTGCACCAAATTAACTTAGAATACCAGGAAGAGAAAACTAACTCACTTTGTAGAGGAGTGTATACACAGCAACAGAAAGTGGGGGGAATTCTGGAAATCCCCACATAGTGTTGGCAGTTCAAGGGGCAAAAAGGGCATCCTGGGTCCCCAGCCACTTTCCCAGCCTCTTGGAGGTAAAGAGTTCAAGGCCTACACTGGAAGAGCTGCCAAGTTGTTCCTCCACTTGGGCCCAAAGAGAAAACAATAAAGGGCCAAAGTCTCATCACCATTTGCATACACCTGGCAATGGCAGTAGCAAGGATTCAGCTAAGAGAGAAAATGCAGGGATTTTATTCTTCACATTTTAATGTTTCTGTAATCCAGCTGCTTAAAAAGCTTAAGCAAAGAAAACTTTCCATCTCCAACATGGAAGTTAAGCGATAATATAACCACCATTTTTTGTACATCTCTCCTTCCCTCTGAATAGACGAGTTATTGTGACTACTTTAAAAAATGTATTCTCAGTGAGGGTCTGTGTTTTTTAGACATTCTCAAAAGATTACCTGATCAGGTATCATTAGCATAGAACTGTGGTAGATACATTTATCATAGTGAAGAATATCTGTTATAAGAAAATATCTGCCCTCCTGTACTAATTTCTGCATTATTAATCCAAAGAAATTAAAGTTCCAAATCCAAACTGAGAGTTTAAAACCATTCTCCTGGACTTCTCATTGTGCCTTGTTTCAATCAGATGAATTGCCCATGTCTGCATCCTTTTAGTAGCTGTAGCCTAGACTGGGTGCACTTCAGGGCACCACAATTTTGTGTGTTTAGTTCCAAGCAACCCAGGAGTTTAAGAATTCAAGCAAGTTTTGATTCAAAACAACTACACGGCAATTGTTTCCATACCTTACACATTTTAGAAAATTTAGCAATCCCTGACACCTAGTAAAGTTATCCCAAAACTAATTATGTTCCTAAACCCAGTACTTATTGTTGTCAAAGGCCATAATAAAGACTCAGAGGTATCTAAAACACATTGGTTTCAGCTATACTAGCAAGCTGCTCAACCCAGGATGCGTGTTTGGGATCTATGATCATGACCCTGAGAACCAATTAGAATTACATACCCATGTTCATAGCAGCATTATGCACAGTAGCCCCAAATGGAAACAATCCATGCCCATCACCTGAGAAATGGGTTGACAAACGCTGTACATCCATACAATGTAATACTATTCAGCTCAACTAAGGAATCTTAATGCTACTTGTTACAATATAGATGAAAACTGAAAACATGATGCTAAGTGAAATCAGCCAGTCATAAGCAGCCACATACTGTATGGTTTGAAGTATGTGAAATGTCTGGAAGAAGAGAATCTGGAGACAAAAAGAGGAGTAGTTGTTACCAGGGGGTTGGGGAGAGGAGAACTGGGATTGACTGCTAATGTACAAGGATTCTTGTGCAGTAACGGAAATATTCTGGAGTTAGACACTGGTGATGGTTTTACAACATAGGTAATATACTAAAAATCACCGATTTGTACACTTTTAAACAGTGAATATTACGTTCCATTCCACTTTTTGAAAAGCAATTGGGTGAAACTTCCCATAAGACATTCAATTGGACACTATGGGATTTGCCATATATGTGGAAGCAGGATGTGGTAGGGGTTGGAATTCACTCAGCTTCTTCCCCAGGGATTGTCACTGAAAAGAGTCATACCTTTTTTTCTTTAAAGTTTGCAGTGAAAGCAGTCCCAGCTATCAGGTCCTCACTGAGAGGAAGTTCTGTTGTTTGCCGGATCTGAATACATTCCTTTTCTTTCCATTGCTTTCTACCCTGTGTTTCTAATATATCCTCTAAGATCTTGTTTTATGCAGTTTTCCATAGTGAGATGTGTGAAAACAGAAACTTTGAGGTCTGCCAAAAGCATCTGCTGTTTAAACAAATTTCATCCATGTTCAATTTTCCTGGGTTACATAATCCCTCCCAAAAGAAACCCTTCTATCAGACCAACCTCCACTACAAAATCAGTCAATAGTTTAGTCTTTCTACCTCTCTCTAATATATCTCATCTTTTCTGTGCCTTACTGCAAATCCTAACCATTTGTTGGGCATCTTTTCCCAGGATACAGCATACAATAAGTGCGTCTCCTTAAAAGTCATTCACTAATTTTTTTTAAAGTTTTTTGCTAATGAAGATTTATCTTTTTATTCAAAAAGGTGAGCTCTTCCTAGAGATCCCTCCTACATCTCATTGACCAGAACTGTGTACATGTCCGGCACATGCAGCAAGAGAATGAGAAAAACAATGAGTATTTTTAGCTGGACACATGGTCTCCTGAACAAAAAATAAAAATGGTATTCTGTTTATAAAGAAGAAGGAAGTAGAAATTAGGTAGGCAATTAGTAGTTACCCAAATAGTTTTGGTTTTTTGTTTTTTGTTTTTAATTTATTTTTTATTGATAGTTTCAGGTGTACAGAACAATGCAATAGTTACCCTTTTCACCCTCACAAAGTAAAAACCCCCCTCTCCCCATGTATTGCCCTCCCACTCCCGATATAATGCTTATCTATTACAATTCCATTGATTCCATTCCCACTCTCTACACCATGTCCCGAGACTATATGTATATATAATTATAGTTGACATACAATATTATTCAACATCAGCTTCAGAAATACAGTGCGGTGGTCAGGCCTCTACACCGACTATGAAGTGGTCTCCCCAACAGGACATGAGTCCCTCTGGCCCCCTAAGAAATATTTACAACATTATTGATTATATTCCTCAGACTGTCTTTTTCTATCCCTGAGGCCATATTGTAGTTACTAATTTGTATTGTCTCATCCCTTCCCCTTCTCCTTCATCCCCACCCCCTCCCAACTAGCAACTCTCAGTTCTTCCTCTGTGTCTCTGAGACTATCTCCATCCACTTCTCCCATCCATTCAGTTCCTTAGAATCCACGTATAAGTGAGATCATATGATATTTGTCTTTCTCTGACTGATGTATTTCACTTAGCATAATGTTCTCTAGTTCCATCCATATTGTTGCAAAGGGTACTATTTCCTTCTTCTTTATAGCTGAGTAATACTCCATTGTGTAAATGTACCAAAGTTTCTTAATGACATGATACTATATATAGAGGACCCCAAAGTCTCTATCAAAAAGCTATTGGATCTAATAGACAAAATCAGTAAGGTAGCAGGATACAAAATCAATACTCAGAAATCAGTCTCATTTGTATATACCAATAACAAGCTATCAGAAGGAGAAATCAAGAAAACAATTCTGTTTACAATCGCTTCAAGAACTATAAAATACTTAGGAATAAATTTAACCAAAGAAGTAAAAGACCTGTACTCTGAAAACTATAAGACACTGAAGAAAGAAATAAAAGAAGATACAAACAAATGGAAAAACATTCCATGCTCATGGATAGAAAGAATTAATATAGTTAAAATGTCCATATTGCCTAAAGCAATATATAGATTCAATGCAATTCCCATCAAACTACCTAGGGCATTTTTCTCAGAAATAGAAAATATAATCCAAAAATTTATATGGAACCAAAATTTATATGGAACTAATTTTTTTTTACACTGATCTGACCTGACTTCCTCTCTCAAACCTGCACTGGTATTCTGTAACCAAGTCACAGTGTTGTCCCGATATTTGATTTGAGGGTCCTCCTTGCTCTTATTAGGCAGTGTTTCTCCAGCTTTCAGACACACCCTCTCAGGGATCACTCTGGTAAGCTGAGATCCTGCCTCCTTTTCTTTCTAAAGTTTTTGGGGCCCAGTCACTCTATCTGATCTAGTACCAAGGAAAACACAACCCCTGTTTTGAAACCCTTTTTAAGAGCAAACAAATCACCTACTTCTGACTCTCCTGACCTATGGAGCTCAATTCCCCTTCACATCTGTTGAATCTGACACTCAAAATCTCAGCCTTTTTCATGAAGCCTTTCTCATTTTGTTGCTTACTCCAACAAAATCAACCTGAATGCCTTTATTCTGTTGTTATTCTATTGAACCTATTCTTATAGCAAGGTTGAAGCACACTTTTCAAACCATCCTGGTTTCTCCTTGTCCTCCTAAAAAGAGCTGATTCCTTGAAACTGAGCCCTCCTGGTACAGGCTTTCTAAATTGCTTTCAGGAGAAACAGGTTATTGCAGCTTCTTTGAGATGATTTCCTCCCTCACCCCAAGAATGTGCCAAGGTTTATTTTTTGTTGGTTTTTTTTTGTTTTATTTATAATAAGGCCCACATCTTTTTGTTTGCTTGTTAACAAAATTCTACATCCCTTCTATGGTCAAAGGCATAGTTTAAGTCTCAGTTGTAGAAAAGCAAGATAAGGGTTTATTTAAATAAAAAAAATTCATAGCCAACTTAAAACTACAAAGTGGACAGTGGCTCCTAAAAGCCTGTTTATAAACCGCATGTATGCATGGGTTGGACCTTCCATAGATTCTTCTCTTGCTTGTTATTTCAGTTCAAAGCAACATCAAAAGGGAACAACCTGCACACACAATTTAAAACTTATTTACACACTACATGTTAACCTCATACATGGAATTTCTTCACTTAATATCTAGCCTGCAGACCTGGTTAAAATTCAGATTGTAAAAGCAGCAAATAACTACCCCCAACCAAGAACCTCTTCTCCTCAGAAGTGAGTCCACACCTCAGCTGCACTCTTTACTTAGACCCAGATGGCCTACTATCTGAAGACCCTGTAAAGCTTGTTAAATATAATTGTAGTTCAAAATAAAACTGTAGCAATTCAAATTCTAAAGCCAGCCCCGCTGGACACCATGACCTACCACACCAATAGGTAAGACTAGCACCTGTCACAGTATCTGGCTGCATAACAACAACCACTCCACCATGGTCAGTGTGCCCATAAATTACAGTGGTCTCCAATGTCAAAATCACATTGCTTATGATGGAAAGTGTTTTCCAGGAGTCATGAAAGGTCAGAAAGAAAAACAAAGTCTCCACAATCACATAGCACAAAATAGGCCATTCCAAACTTCTAAAGATGCGAACCCTCATGACCTGGCCCTACAACAGCCCCAGTCTCTGGTATTCTTTTTTTTTTCTAAAACATGAACCAAAAACAAAGGGTAAAACCTTAAAAGTAACAAAAGACAGGGGCAGGAGGCAGAATTGATTATGTTCAGAGGAGGAGCAGTTGGAGAACCAGTTGCTCATCAGCAATCATGGAAGCCAAAGCCCAGCAGAACATCATCTTTCATATCATCAAAGACAGTAACTACCAACTTAGAATTCTCTATGCAGTGACATGTGTGCCAAGAGTCAGAATAAATAAAAACCTTTTTAAACAGAGATTCATGACCAGGCAGTTCTCACTGATGAAAATTCTAAAGGATGTCCACTATAAAATAAAGAAAAACTACCCGAGATGGAAGTTCTAAGAAGTAAGAAAAAAACACAGGAAATAAAGAGTTAAAATGTACATACATTTAAATGAACATTGACAGTATCATGTGAAAGTTGTAAACATAACTTGTGTTTTTATAAGATACAAGCGATAATTCAAATACAAAGGAGCAATATACATGTGTTTGGAGGAGTGTAAAATGCTAGTAAAGTATTAAAAATTCCTTGTATTGTATTATCATTTTCCATGAACAAATGTGAAAAAGTCACCACCAAATATTAGCATACCAAGAGTAGCAATATATAAACCAAATCAACAACATAATATTATAACCAGGCTCAGTTTACCTGAAAAATCCAGAATTCATTTAATTAGTTCAAACAATGTAATTCACATTAACAAATTTTTTAAAACTCTGAATCTCAGTAGATTCAAAATTAACATCGAGGAAAATTCAACATTCATTCATGATAAAACTGATAAGAAAACTTTCGAGGGTGGGTGGGTAAGTGATGTTGTTTTTAACTAGCATGTTAGGTACACTAGGGTGGGTGGAAGGGTTGTTAGTATTTTTTTTTTAATGAACCTTGTTGAATACTGTCCATTAGCTGTCATGCCCGGTCAGCAAAATGCTTTAATTTTTAAGTGTAGAACACGACTCAGTTGAGTTTTGTTTTTCTTTTTTCCTTTTTGGGGGTGAGAAAGGTAAATGCCAAGTTGGAGAAATTAACATGGACGTGTTGCCTGATGTTAGAATGACTAAGTAAAACCTTTTATTATTTTAAGTTTTTTTTCCAAGGCAGACATGAGGTAAGGGATGTGCACCCCTAGAATAACTCCCTGGGCCACAAAAACCATCCGCAAGCCCATCTGGGATACTGACTGCCTCTGGATGCTTTTTAAAATGGGCATTGCAGTGGTGGTTCGGATCCCATCAATTAAGTGGAGAATGGGGAAGCAAAGGTTTCCTCCCCCCCCCAAACCTTTAAAGTGGGTTTTTGTTTGGGAGCGGGGTTGGCTCCCCCGCTCCGTGGGCTTTTACTTTAAATCTTAAATGGTATACTGCAGGCCACAGGCATGACAGGCAATGCGCAGATGAAAAACCAATGGAAAAGTGTTCAAAAACTCCTGTGCAAGCTAACAGGTTTCTGAATGTATCACTGTGGTCCACAAAGAAGACTGGGGAAGGTAGCAAGGAGATGCTGTATCAGCTACCACAGCCTTAAAACAAAGTTGGTGTCTCTTTGGACTTTAAAATTGTTCCTATGCAGCTTATTTTATTTTTGTTTAATCAAATAAACAAGAGGGTTTTTCCATGGAAAAAAAAAGAAAATTTTCTTAACAAAATTGTAGCACACAGACCTTACAGTGACATCAAAACAATCTGCTTTTTGGTGTTCTCGCCTTTTAGAATCCTTTTCTTTTGAGCTTGGGCAGGATCTGTTCCTTGTCTCTAACCATTAGAATATGGCCAATGTAAAGGACTTTTGCAGATGTAACTAATTCAGTTAATTTTGAGTAATCAAAAGGGGAATTAATTGGGTGAACCTTAAAAAAAAGACTGAGGCCTCCCTGAAGTGAGAGATTCTCCTGGCTGGCCTCGTGAAATATCAGCCATACTGAGTGAGTCCATGTGGCCAAGACCTGTAAAGGGCCTTGCAATAGACTGAATGATTGTGTCTCCCTCAAATTCATATGTTAAGTCCTAATGCCCCATGTGCTAGATTTTGGAAGTGGGGCCTTTGGGAGATAGGCCATGAGGATGGAGCTTTCATGAATGGGATGAGACTGTTAAGAGAGGCACCTGGATGATCAGGCCAGGAACCCACCGAATGGTCCCTCAGTAGGATTGAACAGCGCAAGGAAATAAGAAAAGAAAGAATGTCATAGACACCAAAGTTGGGATTAGGAGGTTCACTGACTGCAGATGGCAGCCAGTGACAAACTTTATTAAAAGGCATATTGCTTACACAGAAAGTAAGTTCCTCTTTTACCAGGAATAAATCTTATCTAAGCATAGGGAGTTTTGGGGAATGAGGAACCAATGTTCCTGACTTAGGGATTTGGAGGTGAGATAATCTCTTGGCAAAAAGTTACATGATTACATAGCATAGACTAATAATATATTTTAAGTAAAGTGAAACTGAGGAAAGTAGCAACTGTCAGCAAGTCCATGGTGAAAAAGTCACAAAGTTCATAAGTCCATGGTAGAAGGTCTCAAAGTTCATAAGTCCATAGACAGTGACATCCGAGGGTCTGGTGGTTGTGGTTTAGGAACTTCTGCTTTTCCAGAGCACAGGAGATGAGCGAGGCATTGTTGAGTTACTTGTTTTAGCAGTTCCCTTTTTGCTGTTAAGCTAAAAAGCAGTTTTGCAGTCTTTTCTTCAGCACACAGAACTTGGGGGTCTTTAGCCACCTGCCATTCTCTACCTGTAGTCAGCCCAGAGTCTCAGTACTCTGAGATGGCTCCCAACAAGGGCCCTTATAAAAGAGGCCTAAGATAGATCACTTGCCCCTCTGCCATGTGCCACAGCAAGAAATCCAATGTCCCTGAACCAGGAAGTGGGTGCTACCAGACACTGAATCCGCCAGTGCCCTGATCTTGGACTTCCCAGGCTCCAGAACTCTGAGGAAGAAATGTCTGTTGTTAGTGAGTCTTGATATTTTGTTATCGCAGCCCAACCCAACTAAGACAAGGCTCTTAAGAACTGTAGGCAACCACTAGGGCCTGAAGGGAACCTCCCACTGACACCCAGAAAGGGAATATAAATATATAGTCAAAGAGTCACAGGGGGCCGGCCAAGTGGCTCAGTTGGTTAAGAGCGCGCTCAAGAGTTTGAGCTCTGAGCAACAGCGGTTCGAGTCCCAGCCCGAGCTGAGCAGCCGCTGAGCTGCCAACAGGTGGCAGGATGGCTCAGCTA
>NW_017732973.1:23584-31080 GCF_001890085.2 Hipposideros armiger | reverse complement strand
ATGAAAAACCTATATGAGGCAACAGTACACAATAGGAGATTACTATTCAATATAATTTTCCCTTGGTTGCACACTGAATTAACTTCTATTCTGGCTAAGTATCAGAGCTTCAGGTTGTCTAATTCTTTATTCATTTATTTAACAAGCATGTGCTAAGGTAGTATGACAAGCACGGAAGTTACAAGATGAAGATGACACAGTCCACACCTGAACCATCATCTACTACAAACTGAAAGAGCAGGTGAACTGGTAATTTTCATTCAGAGTCACATATGCCTTACAAATACAAATCAGGACATGATTGGAACACAAAGAAGGGACATCCTGGTTTTGTGTCAATATTGTCAGCTCCTTGTTGGGGGGTGACATGGAATTTGATACCTGAAGGATAAGGACAAATGATGCCAGGTAGAGGGAAGAAGCAGATGCAAAGACCAGAGTGGGGGAGAACACTTGTGGAATGAGAAGTAGTTTAGTTTAGCTAGATGCTAGAGCAAAGGGCAGACTAGGGTTAGTAGCAAGACATAAGGTTGAATTATTTGGCAAGAACTAAATTGATTTTGGTGTTTTTATTCCATGCAAAGGAATTTGGAGTTTCTCTTGAAGGTACATAGTAAAACAATGATTGGAGGTGAAAATGTCACCCATCAGGTGACAGCTATATGAATTGTAATTGCCTAAGTATCCCTAGATGAGTCTGGTTATTGAACTTCATATCACTGGCAAAAACATGAGATGTTGATAAGGCCCAGTTTTCAATGTGCAGGTGGACAGTTCTGTAGGGATGGCATAGGAAAGGAAGGGGACAGCCAGAAATAAAAAGAGATATTTAAAGGATTTCTGTTAAGATGGTGGAATAGGCAGACGCTGTGCCAACTGCCTCCCAGGATCACACCAAAATTACAAATAATTTATAAAATATTCAATCTTGGAAGTCCCCTGAACACTAGCTGAACAGAACCTCTAAATGAAAGACTTAAAGAGGAGGTCACATCGAGTCTGGTAGGAGGGGCAGAGACAAGAGAGGGCGAACACTGTAAGGGACACCTCAGCAGTGGGGAGGCTTCTCTGGTTGGAGGAGAAATTCGCTGGTCCCACACTGAGCTCACCAGCCCAGAGTTACTTTGCCAGGAAGAGAAGTTCTACGATAGCTGGCAGTAGGAATTAGTGAGGACTCTCCTTGCTCAACTTGGTGAGGCTGAGGGCGGCTGGAGAACCAGTGGAGCCAGCACACGAACGCACTCAGTGGTGAGCACTCACCCAGTCCCTGGTGGAGGGAGTAGCTGTGTGAGCAGGGCCCAGAAGCCTGTCGGGAAGGACTGAACTAAGCGCCTTTGGAACGGGAGCTGGAGGTTTTGGGACCATTGTTCCCCTGATGTGGAGCTTGCACGTGAGTAGTATACAGGAGGGTGCTATATTTCCAGGGCTGGGCCTTCCCACAGAGGCTCAGGTCCGGGGCCGCATTGGTCTGGTGGAATTGACGCAGGAGTGTGTGTGTGTGTGTGTGTGTGTGTGTGTGTGTGTGCATGCCTGCGCATGCGGACTTGAATCCCCACCCTCCACACTGCTTGTGCTGCATAGCCAGAGAAATGGCTGGCAGACACGCTCCG
The DNA here is from genome assembly GCF_001890085.2 of Hipposideros armiger. NCBI lineage: Eukaryota > Metazoa > Chordata > Mammalia > Chiroptera > Hipposideridae > Hipposideros > Hipposideros armiger. The sequence goes on along the minus strand of NW_017732973.1, from coordinate 29,470 downwards.
GCTCCAACAGGCTGTTCATTGCGATGCGGGAGTGCACGAGTCACCTTGGGTCCCTGTTCTTCACACTGCGCATGCAGAGTGCCAGGGTGGTGATTGGCTGTTGGGCTGCTCGGCCTGACCTGCGAGCAGCTGATTGAAACAGGCTGAGACTAAGAGTTTTCCTGGGAGTGTTGAACCATAAGCTGTGCACCTGTGTGATCCAACCGGGGCTTTCCTGGCAAATGTGTGAAGGCTGGTTATCAATGCAAGAGTGCATGCTACTCTGACAATGGGGACCACTGACCACAACTTGTGGTGCCTTGGGGGCCTGCCCCGCCCAACTAGAACTGTGTTGCCAGGGGCACCCTGAGTCCCTTGTGCCTGGCCCCACCTCCACAGGCTACAGAGGGCTTTTTGCAGAAGCAGACAGCCCACAACAACCTGTGAGGATTTTTTGTGGGGGAGTACGGTTTCAGAACACACAGCAGCTAATTGCGGGAAGCTCACTGCAAGCCTGAGAGGGAGGCCGGCACATGATACACTGAGCCCTTCCCCCCAAAAGCTGGTGCTGAGTTGCCCAGGGTTTCTCTATTGCTGAGTAAGTGGTCTGCAGATTAAAGCGGGCAGAGAGCCCCCTTTTTCCTTTCATTCTTTTTTTTCTTTTTTCTTTTTTTCCCTAGGTGATCTATCTAATACATCAAAGAAATGACAGATGACAGCCAGAATAAAGAAACAAAGAAACATGTCCCATGTAAAAGATCAGAAGAAACCTCTAGAAATGGAACTAAATAAAACAAAGGTATCCAACCTCTCAGAGACAGAGTTTAGAAAACTGATGATAAGAATGTTTAAGGAACTTAATGAGGTCATAAAGGATAGAAAAATCATAAAAAAACAGAACTAAAGAATACAATAACTGAAATGAAGAACGCACTCAAAGGAATCACCAGTACATTAGATGAAGCAGAGGATTGGATCAGTGATTTAGAAGACAAAATAGCAAAAATCACCCAGTTGAAACAACAAAAAGAAAAATAAATAAATAAAATGAAAATAGTTTAAGAGATCTGTGAGACAACATCAAGTGCAACAACATTAGCTTCATAGGAATACCAGAAGGAGAAGAGAAGAAGCAAGGGATTGATAATGTATTTGAAGAAATAGTGACAGAAAACTTCCCTACTCTGGTGAAGGAAATTGACATACAAGCCCAGGAAGTGCAGAGAGTTCCAAACAAGCTAAACCAAAACAGGTCCACACCAAGGCACATCATAGTTAAAATGGCAAAGGTTAAAGACAAAGGCAGAATCCTGAAAGCAGCAAGAGAAAGACAGGAGGTTACATACAAAAGACTAACAGTTGACTTTTCTACAGAAACTCTGCAGGCGAGAAGGGAGTGGCAGGAAATATTCAAAGTGACACAAAATAAAGGCCTATTACCAAGATTGCTCTCCCCAGCACAGCTACTTAAAATTGAAGGAGAGGTAAAGAGTTTCTCAGAAAAGAATAAGCTTAAAGAATTCATTATCACCAAGCCAGCATTGCAGGAAATGTTAAAAGGGTTTTTTTTTAAACAGAAGAAAGGGAAAAACAAGCTAACCCAGGAAGATCAGAAATACAAATGACAAAATGGCAATAAATATGCACCTATCAATAATCACTTTAAATGTGAATGGATTAAATGCTCCAATCAAAAGATGTCGAGTGGCTGAGTAGATAAGAACATGCATATGCTGTTTACAAGAGACTCATCTCAGATCAAAAGACACACACACAGACTGAAAGTAAAGGGATGGAATAAGATATTTCACGCAACTGGAAGTGAGAAAAAAGCAGGAGTAGCAATACTTATTTCAGACAAAATAGACTTTAAAATGAAGACTACAATAAAGGGCAAAGAAGGACACTACANAGACTGAAGAACAAAAGGACAGCAACTTGTCTGTTCCCCTTCCCCCAATTCCCCAGCACTGTTCCCATCCCCCAATTCCCCAATAAAAATCTTTTTAAATAAATAAATAAATGTCTTTTCTCCACAGTTTGTTCATAGATTCAATGCATTCCAATAAAATCTTTGTTTTCTATATTAAGAGCTTGACAAGTGGATTTTAGAAGGTACATAGAGCCCTTTCCCAGTTATCCTTTCTCTTCCCCAACAGCTTAGTTCACATGCATGGGGACAAAAACAGAGAGCTGTGGGGCCCAGAGTGAGGTGTGGGAGCCTGGATGGAAGAGGAATGCATAGGTGTGGGAGGGCCCCCTGCACAGTTGAGGAGCTCAAAGCTGAGCATCTCTGAAAGGTGAGGAGCAGAGGAAGATGGAGCAGAGGCTGAGCAGGGTCAGGAGGCATCCACACAGGAGCACAGGGACAGCCCAGATGGGTTTTCAGGGCCTGACAGGGAGTCACCTGAAGAAAAGGGGGCCCAGCACAGGGGATCTGATAGAAGATGTGGTGAAGAAGACACACACGGGGAGGGACAGCAGTGGGGTCAACAGTGGAGATGACCCATTGTGGGGTGCTAGAATCCAAGTGACAGTGAGGAGGATGTCCACATGGGGACATGGACAACAGAGCCTGGTTCCATAGAAGGAGATTGGTCAGGTAACTAAAGATACTGATGATTGGAGCCAGTGTCCTGACAGAACAGGGAGATAACAAATAGTGAAGGGAAACCTAGAATGATCCATGTGGAGTTTGATTGAAATTGGAAGAATTGGTAAGAATTCATGGTTTTCAATATACTTGATAGACAACCATAGACCAATAGTTCTATAGAACCACATATGGTAGTCCTAGAGTCTTATAGAACTGTACACTAATTACACATCCACACACATAATCCCTGTTGTTCACTGAGGGAGCTCATCAGCAATGATAACCCAATAGCAATATGCACACTGAGCACAACTTGTGCCCAGACCTTGGTTTCCTGATGTCACCCTCCCCTACAAGGATTTACAGCTTCTATGAAAAATTGCTGCTTTCAGGGCTGGGGAGGAAAACCACAAGATGAGCTTCGAATATCTTGTCCAGACAGTAAGGAAGTGCTCAAAGACTATTGGGGACATGTCAAAAGACATGAAGGGAACTTGAAATGGCTACCACTGACTAACTCTGGGGCGATGTAAGCACCAAAAATAATCTTTCCCTTCTCCCTCATGATCTGCTTGTTTTGTTTGGTTTGATATATTGATCAATGCGAGAGGGATGATAAAATAAGAATATCATGCAATGAGAACAGGACCACTTTTGTGATGCCCTTACAAAAGATGTATGATAGGAATCTTATCATAATGAAACATTACTAATTCCACATGGAAGGACATTCAACAATACTAGAATTTACACTTCAAAAGATTCAAGGTCATGAAAATCAGAGAAACACTGGGGATCTATTCCGGACTCAAGGATATGAAGAGACACTACAATTAAATGCAATCTATGTATCTGAACAGAACCTTTGTGCTATAAAAAGAATATGAGGATTAAATGATAGAATGTAGTAGTGTTAATTTTCCAATTGTGAAAGTGTTATGACAGTTAAGTGGGATGTATTGTCTTGTCAGAAATAACGAAATCAGAGATGATGGCATAATGTCAGCAATTTACTATCAAATGGATCATGGGGGAAAGTTTTTTGTGTTAAAACTTAGAGCTTTTCCCTAATTTTAAGACTGCTTCCAAAAACTAACTAAATAAATAAAAACAATCAATAGAAAATGTGAAAATCCTTAGACAAATCTTGTTTCTCTCTAAGGGCTGATAAATGAATGAGTGTCTAAAATCATATACGATGAAACATGAAAAATACAAAAAAGTTATCAGTTAACACCACCAAAATATTAATGACAATTTGGTGTTTGAGTTATGTAAACAGTTGCTTTTTGGGCAGTTTGAGTATGTAAAACTCAATACTGCTCATTTTCATTTCATTGTGAAGTAAGTTAGATGCCAAGAAAAAGTTTAAAATACTATATAAATTTTCCTATACACATATGATACAAAAATATTTTGGGGCTGGCCAAGTGGCTCAGTTGGTTAAGAGCTCACTCAAGAGTGCAAGCTCTGAGAAACAGCAGTTTGAGTCCCGGCCCGAACTGAGCTGCCTCTGAGCTGCCAACAGGTGGCAGGATGGCTCAGCTAAAAAATATATATGTTTTCCTTTAATAAGGATTTCACATGCCATATGTTTTAGGTACAATTAAAATGTTATTAAAATAGCCCAGTAAATACATTTGTACTATTTATATTTTAGATCATATGCTTTTTATTAAAACACTGGATGTAACCTTGTTTTGCATTCTTAACTAGATCATCAGGAGATACTGGAGGAAATGTTCGCTTGGATTCAGTTTAAATTCAAAAGCAGCTGGAATAAAAAAGAAAGAATTGGGCCGGCCGAGTGGCGCGATGGTTAAGAACTGGCTTGGGACGCCAGAGGACCCCGGTTCGGATCCCACATATGAGGACCAGTGACACTGCCCTCNAGTTTGAGCTCTGAGCAACAGCGGTTCGAGTCCCAGCCCGAGCTGAGCAGCCGCTGAGCTGCCAACAGGTGGCAGGATGGCTCAGCTAAAAAAAAAATAGAGTCACAGAGAATTCTGCCAACAAATTAAATGAGCTTCAAAGCTGATTCTTCCCCAGGTCAGCCTCCTAATGACAATGCAGCCCAGCTGACACTCTGACTACAGCCTGTGAGATCCTGAGCACATGACCCAGCTGAGCCATTCCCAGACTCCTGATCCATCAAAATGGAAAATAATAAATGTGGGTGGTTTTAAGGTGCTACAATGGTGGTTATCTGTTCTATAGCAATTAAAAACTAATAAATTAATAAAGGACAACTCTTTTTTAAAATGCCACTATTGACATAATTACAGAAAGACAGTTTGTTTCTCCTTTACAATTTCAACAGGACCTATACAACCAGTATCCCCATTTCTACTCAACAACATGCTTGCAGTAAGAAAGTAGAAGAAATAAAAACTCTAGGAATTAGAAAGAAAGGCACAAAATTGTCAGTATTTATAGATTATATGTCTGCACATGTAGAAATCCAGAAGAATCTGCAAATAAAACAATCAAGAAAAACTGTGAGACTTTTCCATCATAGCTGAATCCAAGCTCAAAATGCAAAATGTTAATTTTATTTCTATAAGTTAGCAATAAAGAGGAAATAAAATTGAGTTTTAAAATAACATTTATAATGAAAAGTATCAAATAACTGGGAATAAAAATTAAAAATATATGCTAGGGCCGGCCGAGTGGCACATTGGTTAAGAGCTGGCTTGGGACGTCAGAGGGCCCCGGTTCAGATCCCACATATGAGGGCCAGTGACACTGCCCTCTACAGCTAAGCTGCTGAACAACAGCTCAACCTGGAGCTGGACGGTTATGAGTCGCCAGTGACAGTGTAGGCTGCAGCCCCTGCTGCAGTGGGCTGCCATGGGCTACCATGTGTAGCCAGCAGCCAGCGTAAGCGGCCATCCAGAAGCTGGCGACTGATCTGCCTTGCCAAGGAAGAGTGCAATGATGGTGCCAACTTGGGCCAGTAAAGCGATGTCCTCCACAACTAGACTGAAGAACAAAAGGACAGCAACTTGACTGTTCCCCTTCCCTCAATTCCCCAGCGCTGTTCCCATCCCCCAACTCCCCAATAAAAAATCTTTTTAAAAAATATGCTAGTCCACTACTGGAAATATTTTAAATATTGAAAATCAATAAGACTATTAAAATATCAATAGTTTGGAAAACTCAATATTATAAATGTCTTTTGGGCCGGCCGAGTGGCGCATTGGTTAAGAACTGGCTTGGGACGCCAGAGGACCCCGGTTCAGATCCCACATATGAGGGCCAGTGACACTGCCCTCTACAGCTCAACCTGAAGCTGGGCTGCTGTGAGTCGC
>NW_017732973.1:19288-20432 GCF_001890085.2 Hipposideros armiger | reverse complement strand
AGAAGAATTAATATAGTTAAAATGTCAATACTACCTAAGGCAATATATAGATTCAATGCAATTCCTATCAAACTACCAAGGACATTTTTCTCAGAAATAGAATATATAATCCTAAAATTTATATGGAACCATAAAATACCCAAAATAGCCATGGCAATCTTGAGATATTAAAACAAAGTGGGAGGTATCACACTACCCGAAATCAAATCATACAACAAGGCTACAGTAATCAAAACAGTATGGGTACTGGCATAAAACAGACAGACACTTAGACCAATGGAACAGAATAGAAATCCCAGAAATAAACCTATACATATATGGTCATTTAATCCATGACAATGGAAGCAAGAATTTACATTGGAGTAAAGATATTCTATTTAATAAATGGTGCTGGGAAAATAGGACTGACACGTGCAGGAAAAAAAATGGACCACCTAATTACACCATATATGAGAACAAATTTAAAATGGATTAAAGATTTAAATGTAAGACCTGAAACCATTAAAGTCCTAGAATAAAACATAGGGAGTAAATTTGCAGACATTGCCCTCAGTAATATTTTTACTAATATATCCCCTCAGACAAGGGAAATAAAAGAAAAATATACATATGGGATTACATCAAACTTAAAAGTTTTTTCACAGCAAAGGAAATCATCAATAAAACAAAAAGGCAGCCTACTGAATGGAAGGAGATATTTGTCAACGATATATCTGATAAAGGGTTAATATCCACAATTTATAAAACATTCATTCAACTCAACACCAAAAAAACAAACAACCCAATTAAAAAATAGGCAGAGGATATGAAGAGGCATTTCTCTAAAGAGGACATACAGATGGCCAACAGGCATATTCAAAAATGTTCAACCTCACTAATCATTAGAGAAATGCAAATAAAAACCACAATGAGATACCACCTCACTCTGGTCAGAATGGCTATCATAAATAAATCAACAAACAACAAGTGCTGGCGAGGCTGTGGAGAAAAGGGAACCCTGGTGCACTGCTGGTGGGACTGCAGATTGGTGTAACCACTATGGAAATCAGTATGGAGGTATCTCAAAAAACTGGAAATGGAACTATCGTATGACCCAGCAATTCCACTCTTGGGTATCTATCCAGAGAAACCCAAGATGCTAATT
>NW_017732973.1:0-17773 GCF_001890085.2 Hipposideros armiger | reverse complement strand
TTGGGCCAGTGAAGCAACGTCCTCCACAACTAGACTGAAGAACAAAACGACAGCAACTTGTCTGTTCCCCTTCCCCCATTCCCCAGCACTGTTCCTATCCCCCTAATTCCCCAATAAAAATCTTTTTAAAAAATAAATAAATAAAAAATAAAAAAGGTGATAATATTACTGTCTTAATACTGATTTGAAAAACATTTATCAAAACACATGAAATTCTTAGAGTATTTCAGGTAATATCGGAGTTAACATAAAAATTTTAATTATCCCATATGCTTCAAATTTGTAAGTTCTACAAATTTTTATTAAGCATGTAATTAAAGAAGACAAAAAAGTACGGTGAACCATCATGAATTGAGGGCAGTATAGTTCAGTTAATTAATTGGAGTTAGCTTGACATAAGGACAAATGTCTTGAACTCAGAAGTCTCAGCCTTATGACCCACAGCTATACAGAGTTCTCGGACAAGACACTTCTCTTTGACTCAAAGTCCTCCACTGTAAAACAAGCATCTCACTGCCTTATTTTACCAGATTTTTAGAGGATTAAATGAGATAATGCACCAAAACAATGCTCAGAAAAATGGCAAGGCAGTGGAATAAGTTTTTTTTGAGTTTTAATTTTTGAAACTATTTTGGAATCCCAAATAAACCCCAGTGTGTGTTTTTCATAGGTTCTTACATTCAAATATTGCAGTTTTCAGAAAATGTTTTCAGTTTTAATTATTAGCTACTCTTTCTTTGTGGTTTGTAATTCAGGACATCTCAGCTATTATATAATTTGTAACTAAATGTATTTAGAAATATATTACCTCTTTAAATCAGATAACATAATTCTTGTAGCTAACCACACTGATGGCAGAAAACTAACAGAAGTAAAATCTGCTACTATCCTGTCTTCACCTCCTCAAACTCTGAACCAGCAGGTCTTCATTAGAATGATGCTTCACCTCCCAGTCCATCCCCAATTGACTTGGAAGATATAACTCTCCTTTTACACATGCATGCTGATGAGTCATGGGTGGGCTCAGCTATTCTAATGACAAATAACCTACTTTAGATTCAGATTCAGAGCTTTCTGTTGACTGGCTTCCCTGTGAGGCATAATTGAAAATATTTTGAAACCTGAGGGAGATTAAAGTCACTTGGGAGATTTTCATTATTTTGAAAAACAGATTACTTCAGGGACTTAACTACGGAATCAGGCAACTTGGTGCATATTACTCTGGAAAGGGCAATATGGGACCTTCCAGGACCTAAGAAAAGGAGCTCTAGGGGATATCAAGTGGCCTTGGGATCTGGTAACAAAGGAGAAAGGAGAGTCTGATCTTTTCCTGCAGCATTATTTGAATCTCTCTGACAGCTCAGAATGGTTTCAACTAACATCTGCTAGCAGAAGATACAAACAAAACCTCAAAGGGTAACTCATTGTGAAGGTCTGGGCTGAGATGTGGTCCCCACATAGGTTTCCAGCGTGGGGGGAAGGGTGTGTGGCTAAAGCTCAGAGGCCCAGCTGTGGGGCCAGGGTGCTGGTGCTTTGGAATAGGGGCTCAGCATACAAGCACGTGGGTGTAAACTAAAAAATGTTGTAGCTCTGGGGCCGGCTGAGTGGTGCGTTGGTTAAGAGCTGGCTTAGGACACCAGAGGGCCCCAGTTTGGATCCCACATATGAGGGCCAGTGACACTGCTCTCTACAGCTAAGATGCTGAACAACAGCTCAACCTGGAGCTGGGATGCTGTGAGTCACCAGCGATGGCGTAGGCTGCAGCCCTTGCTGCAGTGGGTTGTCATGGGCTACCGTGTGTGGCAGGCAGCCAGTGTGAGCGGCCAGCAGCTGCTGTGAGCGACCGTCCAGAAGCCGGCAACTGATCTGCCTCGCCTGGGAAGAGCACAATGATGGTGTCAGCTTGGGCCAGTGAAGCAACATCCTCCACAACTAGACTGAAGAGCAAAAAAGGACAGCAACTTGTCTGTTCCCCTTTCCCCAATTCCCCAGTGCTGTTCCCATCCCCCAATTCCCCAATTTAAAAAAAAATGTTGTAGCTCTGAAGTCAAGTAAGGAAAATCATGAACACCTAGGACTCTGGATCAGCAAGGGCAACCTAGGAGCAAAGGTCAGTCATGACTACAGGACCTGTTTCTATAGCAACGCTGCAGCAAAGAATCAATGGAAACAAGAGAATGATCAGAATGACCTTCTTTTCCTCTCCATCTGACTTGTGAAAGAGGATGGTCTCCCTTGATCTTAGGGAACCCTTTGCCTTCTTCAAAAATTCAAGGGGCAGAGTATAGCAGATGGTCTCCAGAAAATACAGGATTTCCTGCTAAACCAAACATTTCACAACCCCCAATAACTACTTGGAAAAATCAAAGAAGGGACAATATTTGTACCTCATGCACAAGGGTTGTAGTTGGAATGAAATGGAGAATGTTGGGATTCCTAAGGACAAAGGTCTTCAAATTTTGGGGATAAGGAATCTGTGCCCTTTCCTAATTCTAACTCATCTGACCTTTTGCTTGGTTTCTGGCTGGGGACATCCACTAACTTACTGCCATTTCCCAAATGCCTGAGCCAAACTGTGACATCTCACCTGTTACATAAGAAGTAACAGTTAGGGCCGGCCGAGTGGCGCGATGGTTAAGAACTGGCTTGGGATGCCAGACAGCCCCAGTTCGGATCCCACATATGAGGGCCAGTGACACTGCCCTCCACAGCTAAGATGCTTAACAACAGCTCAACCTGGAGCTGGGCTGCCGTGAGTCGCTGGCGACGGCGTAGGCTGTAGCCCCTGTGGCAGTGGGTTGCCATGGGCTACCGTATGTAGCCAGCAGCCAGCGTGAGCGGCCAGCAGCCGCAGTGAGTGGCCGTCCAGAAGCCAGCGACTGATCTGCCTCGCCCGGGAAGAGCGCAATGATGGTGCCAACTTGGGCCAGTGAAGCAACGTCCTCCACAACTAGACTGAAGAACAAAACGACAGCAACTTGTCTGTTCCCCTTCCCTCAATTCCCCAGCACTGTTCGCATCCCCCCAATTCCCCAGTAAAAATCTTTAAAGAAAAAAAAAGAAGTAACAGTTAAATTATTCTAAAGCCCAGTTTTGTGATAACTAGCATTTTAATGGAAACACATCTTCAAACCTGTAAAATGAGCATATTCTTCTGCAGTCCATCCACAGAAATCTACAGCAAAGACATCAATACCTTGTTGAAGCAGGAGCCTGACTGTGTTTGAGGATTTATCATTTACAGCAAGCATGAGGGACATTCTAAAATAACAGAGAGATAGTTTCACCTTTTGGAGCTTAAAGTTATGTAAGCAGCTAATTTGATACACTTAACCAAGTTCAATATATTACTTGTCTGTGTAGAATGGACTGTTTACATTCTTATTTGTTCATGTTTGTAAATTACCTCCAAGGTTAAAATGAAGGGACAAAGAAAAAAAAAGCCTCTTGCCCCACTTGGGTACTACACAGAAGTTGCTAATTTAAAGTCCTCTAATAGACAAGCAACTATGCTGAGGTCACTTATCTGAAGTAGGTGAAGATTTCAGTGGAGAATTTCCTGTTTCTTATGAAAGGCTAGAGAAAAACATTCCTCAGTTCCCCCTTACTCCCCCGCCTCTATGTTAACATTTCAGGAGGTCTTGAAGCAGCTAACCTTGGTTTCTCAACCCCCGCCCTTAGTTTCTAAAAATGATTACATACATATTTCTGAGAAACAGTTTATGCGGACAACTCAATCCGGTCACAATGTACTGTTAAGACAACTGGACATAACAGCACTGTTACAACAGCAGGATGCGGTTTTAGCTGAAGTAACTGCACATTCTTTTTGGCTTCTGTAATTTGCTTTGCATTTAGCCCTGCCTTATAAAAACCCTACCCACTGAGACCTTGGGGCCGTTTTTCCTTAGCAGGAGAGACGGTCGCTGAGCTCAGATCAATAAAACCTTCAGAACCCTAATATGACATCCAGCCTCTTTATTAATTATCCAGACTTAACACTTCCTTAGTCAGATATATGGTACTTCAAACTCAGCTAGAATTCAGGTAAGTTAAAGCTAGCTGGCAGGCTTGAAACAATAATATTAATAATAATTCTAGTCATAATACTCATAGTTGGGCTCAATGATGCTGATAAGCATGTGCTGGGCACTAAATTAAATGCTAGATAATCTTACATATAACCACCCATAAAGGATATATTATTATTATTATTATTATTATTATTGTTTTCATAGCAGGAAACATATTTGGTGATGATAAGTAATGTTCCCAAGATAACACATGTGACAAGTAGGAAAGCTAGGCATTGAATCCAGTCTTGTGTGAGTTGAAAGCCCATCTCTTTTTTCTTTATTACCCACCTATGACTTGTCTTCATTAAAGAAAAAGTTTATTCAGTTAAAGTTGTCTTTCTCCCTTTTACCCATACCAATGAAAAATAATAACATGAAAACAGACTACAAATGATAAAGGATACAAACTGATAGATGCCTGATAGTAGTCATTCATAGTCACGTAGGGAAAAACTATCATCAGTATTCTTCAAAGAAAATAGTTTAAAGCAGAGTCATCCAAAACACAAAATCAACTCCTATTTATGTTTAATGTGCATCTTTTTTTAAAAAAAACTGTAGGGCGGGCTGAGTGGCGCGATGGTTAAGAGCTGGCTTGGGACGCCAGAGGGCCCCAGTTTGGATCCCACATATGAGGGCCAGTGAACACTGCCCTCTACAGCTAAGATGCTGAACAACAACTCAACCTGGAGCTGGGCTGCCATGAGTCGCCGGCAATGGCATAGGCTGCAGGCCCTGCTGCAGTGGGTTGCCATGGGCTACCGTGTGTAGCCAGCAGCCAGCATGAGCGGCCAGCAGCCACTGTGAGCAGCCATCCAGAAGCCGGCGACTGATCTGCCTCGCCCGGGAAGAGCGCAATGATGGTGCCAACTTGGGCCGGTGAAGCAATGTCCTCCACAACTAGACTGAAGAACAAAATGACAGCAACTTGTCTGTTCCCCTTCCCCCAATTCCCCAGCGCTGTTCCCATCCCCCCAAGTCCCCAATTAAAAAAAGAAAAAAAAACTGTATACAGGGCTGTCTGAGTGGCTCAGCTGGTTAAAGCTCGCTTGGGAGCACCAGCTCTGAGCAGCAGGACCATGGTTTGGATCCTACATTAAGGGCCAGTGATGCTGCACTCTCTACAGCTAAGATGATGAACAACAGCTCGACCTGGAGCTGGGCTGCTGTGAGTTGCCAGCGATTGCGAAAGCTGCAGCGGGGCTTACAGCTAGTCTGCAGTGGGCTGCCATGAGCTACATGCGTGGCTGGCAGCCAGTGTGAGCAGCTGGCAGCCAGCAAGAGCTGCTGTGAGCCACAGTGAGTGGCCGACCAATGACTGATTGCCTCACCCGGGAAGAGCACAATGATCATACCAACATGGGCCAGTGAAGCAACGTCCTCAACTAGACTGAAGAACAAAACAACAATTTGTCTACCTGTCTGTTCCCCTTCCTCGATTCCCCAACGCTGTTCCCCTCTCCCAATTCCCCAATAAAATCTTTAAAAAAACTGTATACAAAGTAGAGGTTAAAAATCCTGTAAGAGAGACTAAGTCCAACGTTGTATCATAAACTAAAACTTAAGAGTCCATGCTATACAAAATTAGTAAAATTAACATGAAAATCCTTTAGCTAACATAATATCATATGACCAAAAAGTTTGATGACAAATGACACCAGTCAATATTATAAATAAATATGAATATGAATCCTGCAATATGCTGTTTTTCTGTTTCAAGTCAGAATAATTGCTTTTCTACCCAACCCGTTGATGTAGTGGTATTTTTCACTCTGTAATTATAAACTATTCCTCTCCTTATTAATTTATTTTTTCTCACTTGAATGATTGTTATCACTCTAGAACAATACTAAGGTCAAGAAAAAAAGAACAAACAACTATATCTTTTAAAATTATCAACGGCATGTATGTTTGCATTTTTTCTTATTAAAAATTTCACCATTTCCTGATTGTTTTCATGTACAGCAAGTAAAAGTGGTGTGAAGCCATACTGTAAAACAGAGAAAACAATTTATAAACTATAAAATTACATATTTCTAAGCTGAATTGTAAAACTCAAAAAAACTCCTCTGAACTTAAACATACACTAAAGAAAGTGAATAAAGACCAGCCCCCTGTGCTGTCATCTGCTGCTCCTTCTCTTTAAAATGCCCTCCTTCTACATCTCCAACAGATGAACTCTGCCCTCACTTTCCAGAGCTCCCTTCAAACACTGACAGCCCTGGTTCCAAGAATCTTCTCTGCTCCTATTACAGCCTCCATCATAGTATAACAGCCATTAGTTTATTATTCCCCATCTGAACTGAGAGCTTCTGGAGGGCAGGGGCTATTTTTCATCTCTGTAACTCCAAACTCTCAAACACAGCAGTAAATGCTTCCAGTATTTTTATTGAATTGATATCCTAAATGACTCTCTCTGGAGTAAAGTTCCTTTTTTTTTAAAGATTTTATTGGGGAATTGGGGGAGAGGAACAGCGTTGGGGAATTGGGAAGGGGAATAGACAAGTTGCTGTCCTTTTGTTCTTCAGTCTAGTTGTGGAGGACGTTGCCTCACTGGCCCATGTTGGTATTATCATTGCGCACTACCCAGGTGAAGCAGTCACTCACCGGCCATTGGACGGCCACTCACAGCAGCTCACTCCACTCGGCCACTCACAGTAGCTTACGGCAGCCCACTGCAGCCCCACTGCAGCCTATGCCATTGCTAGCGACTCACGGCAGCCCAGCTCCAGGTCGAGCTGCCATTCACCATCTTAGCTGCGGAGGGTGCAGCATTTCTGGCCCTCATGTGGGATCTGAACTGGGGCCTTGCTGCTCAGAGCTGGTGCTCCCAAGCCAACTCTTAACCAATGCACCACTCGGCTAGCCCTGGAGTAGTGTTTCTTAAAATATTCCTAGGAATATGTACTTTACTAGAAGTTAAGTACTGTTTCCAGTGGGAAGAGTCCAGAAAGATCACCTGTGTGTGAGAAATATTACAAAATTGTGCTTTACATGCCTATCTCTGATGAAATGTTTTTCTTTGCTTAATCCCAATTTGACAATACTTTTCTGTGTCAAACAAAAACATTTGAGAAATGATAGAATTTTAGGAACACAATTTTGAGAGCTTTCCAACAGAGGTGATAGGTTTGCTCCAGCTTATACAGACGTGCTTGCTTCTCTTCTATCAATGCTCTCAGACCCCAGATGTCACCTTCAAGCTCTCTTGCTCCAAAAAGGTCACTAAGGAAATGGACTCTAAGTTAAAAAAGAGATAGGCTTCAAATGAACTTTCAGAGCTTATGACTAAATAGCCCATTATATTTTATTATAAGATAACAGGTTTTTATCTTAGTTGTTGCAAAAGACAATATGAAAATTTTTTCTCAGTTATAATGATAATCCTGGGACCCCAATTCATATCTAATTTTGAAAAAAAAATTCTTTTCTTCTAGTTCCATTTTAATTGCTACTTAAAATTATTTTATACTTAAGGCAAAATATAAATCAAATGAAAATATCATCACTTATCAATCAACATTTTAATACTGATTCATATAGATTATTTTTAGCATAATGAAAGGCCTAATCACTTGCATTTTTAAGGAACAATGTTGTGGACAAAGATATAATGCTATCTGCAATATGCATAAACTCCAACTATAACCATGATTAATTTCATAAGACTTATAGACATTTTAATGGGAATATGGTTATTTATAGGACACAAAGAAATTATTTTTTAAAACAACTTAGTAATTCTAACTTGAAAAATCCAATCTCATTCTAAAGAGCCTAATATAAAATACACATAATAAGTCAACATAGACTGTCTTGAAAAACTTAAAATATTTATCAAAATATACTGTAAAATAGGAATTGTCAACTCCAGTGCTTACGGAAGCAAAGAAGGTGACCCAAGTAAGTGAAGAACCCAGGAGAGAACAGCAGCAAACTAGAGCACACAAGTCTCATATAAGAGGCACAGCCTCGCCACAGCATACCCACCTGTAGTCAGGGCTCAAGGGGACCAGGTTTGATTCTTTAAGAGAAGCTTGACATCCAGATTTCTACATGAGTCTCCAAAATGCTCCATGTTTACTCAATATATAAAGGCAAATTAAATATATCCAGGGGCCACATTTAGTCTATAGCCCACTTGAGATTTTCTATTTGCTTTTTCCAAATGGTTGTATATAATGTGAATATTTGTATGTAAAATCTTTCCTTTCTTTGGTATCATATTCATATGGTTTACCAAAAAATTGGACCCCACCATTCAATGAAAATGATCATTTAGACTCATTTTACCCACTAGATGAATTTTTCCAAAACGAATTCAAACCACAGTCTATTTCTATTGATTTTTCACAGATTGTTAATCCAATGGATAACTACTTCCTAGGACCACTGAAACTCAATTATTGAAACAGTTCCCATCCAGAGTGGTACTAACTTCAGGTTTTTGATGTTTTGATATTTATCCTGCCATCCTGATTTTGCCAGAGCTCTATGAATTGAACAGACATACTCAGACAGTCTATCACGCAGTTTCGACAAAACAAAGGTTCGTGATTTCCTACTATTGCAGGAAAACCCTGCTTGTAGTAAACATTTATTAAACTAACAATCTAAGCATGAACAAAGACACAAAATTCTTAAAGGGTCAGATTCTGCTTATTAGTAGACTACTCATCAGCAAATTTCTTAAGATTCTCTGAGCACCAGTGAATGACTGATGGCTAAAAGGAAACGTGTTCTTCTTTAAGCCAGCAGATACCACCAATGATATTTCCTTTCACTTCGCAAACTCATAGGTACAGACAATTCGAAGTCAGGCTAAGAGTGTTGGAAAGGAGAGAGCTGAAGGAAGTATCACCTCTCAAACTCTACCTCTTCTAGACATTTGTTAAGTTTTTGAAATCTGTGAAGTGATACATTACACTTATCCATTCAGTAGCTTTGAACTAAGAGTTGTATCAGAATCTCAGGAAACATTTTCTAAATACACAATGTCCAGGCCTTATTAGATTTACTCAGTCAAAACCTTCAGGGAAAAGCCCAGGCTTGTAAATGTTTTTCAAGTTCCTCAAGTGATTGAGATTCGCCAGCACAATTCTAGCTGAGAACTAGCGCAGTAGACAATCACTTCAGTCTGTTCTCTCACCTATGTGGCCAATTCCCTCTGTCATTTGAGGCTTTGTCCGAATAACAGTGTAAGAGATATGTCACTTATCAAAACTGTACTTAATTTCCTGGGTAGGACTGGAAAATAGACTAATTAACTCAAAATGCAACTTGATATCTTTATTGATAACGTCTCCATCAAGAAACATAAATTTCAGTGCAGAGTTTAGACTCTAGGTGGCTCTTTCTGCAAGAACAAGATTATATGTCAATTCATTATTTTTCCATCCCTCCTGCTTCTCGCTTAATAGCCACCATTCACTGCAATCTTATCACCTCAGAGCTCTCTCAAAATTGTCTCCAAGCAACTTTACATCTCACTAACTCTCTCTCCCAAACTAAAGATTATTATCCCTGAAAACTGGAGAGCCCCTTGCCTAAACATAGAAACTAAAGGAATATCTGACTTCTTGTTATTTCCTCTCCATGGCCAAATTTTCAAATCGATCTGCATAGCTCTCTCCTTGCCCCTCTTAAGCTTTGGCCAATGAGAACTAAATCACTTTTATATAAATCACCTTTTGATAATATAGGAACATGTTAATAGCAGAAACATTTCTGATACTGTAAAATGTTTTTGTTACTTTGGGTTTTAAGATAAAGCCTATTTCCAAGGGAAATTTTGCTTTCTGCAATGTTTTCCATTGATTGGAAAACATCTCCAATGGGAATATATTTGAAAAAGCAAGTTTTGTCTTTCACAAATTGTGTTTTCCCCAATATTTGCCATAAGTGCATAAAAGACAGCTGTGCCCTCAACTGCTTCTTTAGAAGTATCATCATGTAAAGTGCAACCTTCGGCAATTAAGTTCAAAATGTTTTCATTCAGGAAACTGCCTGACTTCCAAACATGTAAAAGTGATCCTACCTGTGTCTACCAAGAGCATTCCTGCCAGGGTTGCAGTGGTGAGAGACGATGTATGTCCAGGACCAAAAGCACGTGAATGTGTCCTCATCACCTGCTCCCTCTGTACACCTACAACCCACCCAGGACCTCCACGAGGCTGAGCAGGAGCTCCACTCTGAGGTGGAGACCCCGAGTGGGGCCATGGCTGGCAGAGTGGTTCTGAGCACAAGTGGATGCCCTTGCTGGATGTCCAGACATGACTGATCCTCCTGCCCCAATCTTCAGAATCCCAAAGTCCTGGGGTGCTCAGGGCCTGTGGCCTGCTGCTTCCCTTCCCCACTTGCACACCCTCAGTTCCCCCTGCCAGTACCAGATCTCCATTCCTCTTCCCACGCATCCCCAGCAACACCCACCTCCTAAGGTCCTGTCTGCACTGCAGCCACCCCCACATCGCTTCCCTCTCCGCAGGCCTTCAGTCCGTGGTGGGCTCTGAGCCTGGCACCCACTCCCTCACAGTAACAGCAAGTGCTTCTTTCTGGGGTGGAAGGGGAGCTAGGAGACAGAGCTGGGCCCTTTCTGTGGACACCCCATTTCCCCAGCTTCCCTGACTTGACTTTGGAGTCGTTTCCATGGTGACAGGGCCTGATATACAGTATGCAGAATGTATCTACTAGAAATGAAATGCTTGTGGCTAAAAAGACATAAATTGCAAACATTGTGTAAATAAAGTCTGTTGTCTATACCTTTGTCCTCGCTTCCATATCTGCCTGGTGTTGCAGCAGCTTTGTGACTATGGTTTCACTGTTACCAAAGGCTACATGGTGGAGAGTGGTGTAGCCATCTGCACTCTTTATATTTTGATCAGCTCCACGTTCCAGCAGGAGACTCAGGCACTCCTCTTCCTGCCACTGTATGGCCTGTCAGAATTATGCCAAGAAACAGATGGTAAATTCTGGGAAATCAAAGTAAACATTCCACAACTTTCCCCAATTAGTTATAGTTAATTGAGACAAATTCACTTTTATTCTAAATAACGAAATCCGTCTTGTGTTGACATAGCTGGCTACCGCATATCTTCATCAGAGCTGTCCGGTTCTTATTGTCACGCAGGTTCAGCTCACATTTTCTGTTAGGAGAGTCACCACTCCCAGGTGACCATAGGCACAGGCCAGATGCAGAGGGGTCCTGAGGGTGACAAGACTTTTTAGGGCATTACAAGGCACTGTCTCAGCCATGCAATTCCTCATCTCACTATGAATGTGAAATGCTATTCCCAGGCCTTCAAAACCAATATGTAATTTGCTTGTGGACAAAGTACAATATTAGCTCTTGTCACTCACCACATGAATACAAGAGCAGCCTATGTGACTAAAGAGGGCATGACCTGGGGATTCAGCTCAATTTGGGTTTGATCCTACTTTAACTCTGTCACTTGTTAGCTCTTTCTCAGCCTTTGTGGGCCTCAAATTCCTCATCAACAAAATGGGAATAAACACAGTAGTTACCTCACAGGACACCGCTGTTTGCTGAAATGAGAAGCTATGCAAAGTGTTGACTACACTTTCTAGCACAAAACTCAGCTGAATAATTGTTAGATAATATTATTATAATTATTACTATTACTACTACTTTACAAAGACAACACTTCATTTAAGTCAAATGATATTATTCTACCTACTTTGCAGATACGTTTTAAGGATCAGAAAGAACACTGTACTTCAATAATTCTAAGATGCTTGTTTTCTCACATTTAACATTTTTGAATTTGGAAGTCAGTTTATAGTTCAGAATGTCTTGTAACTATTATTGGCACCATATAAAAAAATTCTTACTGGCACATACAAGAGTGGGCAACCTACCATCCATGGTGCCTTACATGAAGTGAAATAATTGTATATACAACAGACCTATTGTCATTTTAGTCATGTAGTTGCCAGTGAAATAAATTCTGGTCTTTAAAAGCATTATGGAGAAAGAAGACTAAAATAACAAAACAAATCAAGGCAATAATTTTTTTAAGCAATTCTAATTTTGATTTTCAAGAAACTTTAAGCCAAAGGAAACTCAGAATTGAAATGAACAGGGGTGGATCATTTTATTCAATATTTAGTTTTATAGATTATATGAAAATCATATATTTCCACTGATCAGTATTAGTATTTAATACTATTTAATACTATTAACATTTAATACTAATAGTATTTAACGCTATTGAACATTACAAAACAGCAGCTTCTTTTACAATGTCATAACTGCAGAAATCCTTTTGTTTGAAAAAAGGGAGAAAAAGGTTCAATTAAGATTAGGTCCTAATGCTTCCATTTAAAATTTTCATTTGGCTCATAGTGGGCAACAAAAATTTTAAGGATGAAAAAGACATGAGAGATAGATTAAAAGGGTCCTGAGTACATTATGTCTGCTACATAATAGGTATTCAAGTGATATTTGATGCATAAATGGGATGAAAGAATGGATAACCACAGATGGAAAGTTCAATACTTTTAAAGAAAAATTTTATACAGTAAAGCAATACTTGTGCCATAGTAATCATACTTATATTTGCTATTTTTGATTTTTAATTTTCATAAGGACACAGCTAAAATTATTAACCAAAAATAATGTGTATATTATAGGCAATAAAGCCTATATAATAAAAATATATATAATAAAAAATGAGTGTATATAAAAATATATATATGTGAATTCAACAAGCAAGATAAAAAGGTTCCCTTTACTCCTGAAGGGGCTAAAAGTTTTCAGGAAATACCAACCTTCAAAAAATTTTAAAATAAAACAGAAAAGCAGGAAATTATTTTTATCTGTGCAAGATTCATATTCCTGGGAATAATAAAATATTCCCCAGGATTATTTCATTAATAATAAACATTTTTATTGAATTTCTATATATGTTCATTGTAGAAATCAGATTTTTAAAAAAGGAAATAAAAATTTCACTTATAATACAATACTCAGATATCAGTTTTATTCCATTTTGAACATATTTTTGGCTAACATAAGATAGATTATAGTCTGGTTGTGTGTGTGTATAATCAAACCGATTTTTTTTCTCCCTTCCTTTCCAACCTACCCAAGTACATCTTTAAATGTCAACATACACCTATTATCCATACCACCTTCAAATGGCCACATATTACTTAATCCTATGGATGCCCTGCTTATAGAGTCCTTCATAATGCATTGATGTTTTAAGCACTGTTGAGAAAACAAATTGTATGTAATTTATCTAATTCTTTCATAAAGATGTTTTAGTATTTGGAGTTGATGGATAAAGGCAATACATTTTTTAAACATGGTCCTTATCACCAAATGGCCCACTTGAAAAGCAAAAAGCAACTTCAACTTGAAGCAGCAACATAAGTGCCGAGGCTCCTCACCTTCACACATTTTGTGGATGGAAAAGGAAATTTCATTTCGGTTTTAACTTAAATCCCTTTTCTCACCAAGGATACCAAATATTTTCTCTATGTCTGTTGGTCATTTGTAGAGATACAAAAAGAAATTTTTCCAATTTCAAATTCAAGGGTTTTTTGTTGTTGTTGATCTCAGAGTCTTCTCTGTTAAATGAAGATACACTTTGGGTCTGATATAAGTACACTGTAAATAATTTGCAAGTACATTTTCTTTTATTTTCTTAACATTATTTTCTGGTATACAAAGTGTTTTGATTTTTTATATTGCTCAACCAAGCTCCAAAATTCTTGCTTTTGAAGTCTTGGTCAACATAAAAAAAAATGTGTAGGCATTTGTATTGTCTACTGGTACTTTCCTCATGTTGTATGTTTAAAATGTTTAATCGATAGTCCATCTGGAACTGATTTTAGTGATATAAATATCTAGCTAATTTTCTCCAAAAACTTAAGAATTTTTAACCCACAAGTTGACCTATGGTGGGAATTATTTTTCTCATTTTGCACTTTTCTATAGGATGTAACATTATGGTCTGAAGATGTGAACATCAAAAATGAAACGCTGTGTATACTTATTTTCATTTCTATGATTGATAGTAAGTTCAATGCTTTAAATGTCTCACTAAAGTGCTCTGTAGGGGGAATGATGAGTGGGTCCTTAAGTTTTTGTTTCTGCTGCTCACAGAGTCGGCCTGGGCACTGGACCTCAGATAAGGTCCCCACCATGGAGGGAAGACAGCCCAGTGCCCTCGGCTGGGCTTGCCTCCACCTCGATGAGCCCAGGCAGGTGAGTCCCTCTCCCAGGTACCCCTCCTCCTCCTGGCCCGCCTGTGGCCACTGGTCTCTCAGCCCTCTCACCGCTTCCTCCTGTCTCTGTCATTCAACCTCTCTGGACGGAGCAGGAGAAGCCTCTGCACTTCTGGTACGTTCCCCCTGCAAGCAGCTTTGTGGATTTTCCAGAGATCTCTCTCTCAAATGTGGTAACTCTCTCCAGATTCAATCTTCTTGCCAATACCATGGTTCTGTAAGCTGTTTAAGGAGTCCAAGGACAACATGAGCCTCTGACCCCAAAGCAAAAATCTTTTTTTTTAAGATTTTATTGGGGAATTGGGGGAGGGGAACAGACAAGTTGCTGTAGTTTTTTTCTTCAGTCTAGATGTGGAGGACGTTGCTTCATTGGCCCAAGTAGGCACCATCATTGCACTCTTCCCAGGTGAGTCAGGTCAGACGCCGGCTTCTGGACGGCCACTCACAGCAGCTGCTGGCTGCTCTCACTGGCTGCTGGCTACACAGTGTAGCCCATGGCAACCCACTGCAGCAGGAGACTGCAGCCTACGCCATCACCAGCGATCCACGGCAGCCCAGCTCCAGGTCGAGCTGCCATTCACCATCTTAGCTGCAGAGGGCAGTATCACTGGCCCTCATATGTGGGATCTGAACCTGGGCCCTCTGGCGTCCCAAGCCAGTTCCTAACCAACGCGCCACCTGGCCGGCCCCAAAAATCTTCTTCATGGCTGAGCCTAAGGGCTTCGGAACCTCCTCAGCACTCCCTAGTAGTTCAGTCTCCTGAGCCCAAACAACAGTAAGCTCTAGAGTAGCCAACTCCTCTCACTGCAATATCCCAGCAGGGCAGTGAGGCAGTTTGGCATCTCTCAGCTCAGAATGGCTTTAACCAAGCAATGGTGCATGGGTCAGAGGTGATGTCACTGTGCATGCACACAGAGGCCTGGGGGCCAAGGTCAAGGACACCCAGAGCTTAAGTGCATGACCCAAGTATCTGAAATCTAAGAGGTTGCTTGTGGGCAGCCCTGGGTTCCTTTTGCCTCATGATTTTACTCATTTATTCAATCTAGAATGCCCAGAATAGATGTATCTTTCCATTCTTTTACTTGGTACTATATTCTCTAGTAAATTTGTGACAACTTTACCAGTATTATTACAGCTGACCCTTGATTTTCATACCCTGTTTTTGCAACCCACCTTAAATTTGTCAATTAAACTTTTCACTTGTCTTTCCAAAGGTGAGTCTGGATTAAGTTAATCAGTTCTTGAATACAACACTACTACTAACAGTTCATTTCTGGCAGTGTCACAATATTTGTCTCTCTAATTATTTTTCCAATAATTGAATATTTCATCATATTTTGTCCTTATAAAACTGCATGGAATTTACCAACATCAAGAAGCATAGATCATATAGACACAATACAGTTATTAAACTTAGACATCATTAGACATTTTGAGCAAAATACTTACATCAAGTGAAATAATCAAATTAAAGAAAACATATAAAACCTTAGAAATAAATCATGGAAGATTATAGCTAAAAATCAAGGATAAATCAACAATGACTCTGACAACTTTCTTGGGATGAAACCCTTACATTATAACATGTTAGGACTATGATTTGGTATTTATGCTTTAAGCTGCATATACATCTGAAGATAAAGTGCTATGAACTAGTAAACAGTTCCCCTTAATAAATACATAAGCTTGCCATCTAGAGGAAAAGAACCTACTGCCTTTCCAGTCTACCATTTCAGAAGGAAACAATCCAATTCTTGCTATTGTGTTTTTCTGGGTTTTCAGAAATGGATTCCAGCAAAGAAAGACTATTTCTGTTGCTCTAGGAGACTATTTTGGCCCTTTTCTCACAAGCACTGAGTCCAAGTTTTAGGTAGTTCTTTTATATACTTTTACCTCCTACGTAGTATATATGATTGCTTCCAAGCGGAGGAAGGTTTAGACCTTCAAAATTTGGCAAGTGACAATTCCTACATTACACAATATTTTATTGTAGATGAAATTATGGTCCCAGGGTTGTGGTTATTTTTATGGAAACTCTTGACTCCTGGCATAAAGGTGCTAGGCAAAACACTGGAAAACATCTGGCTCATTTTTAAAACAATGACTATTTGGATAAAATCCTTACAGAGTTTTGGCTATAAGAATGTGTTCAATATATGGACGATAACAGGCAAGAGGTACATGAAAAGTACACTTTTTTAGGGCCGGCTGAGTGGCTCAGTTGGTTAAAAGCTTGCTCAAGAGTTTGAGCTCTGAGCAACAGCAGTTCCATTCCCAGCCCAAGCTGAGCAGCTGCTGAGCTGCCAACAGGTGGCAGGATGGCTCAGCTTAAAAATAAATAAAGAAATAAATAAAAAAAATTTTTAAGTACACTTTTTTATAAACAGTATTTTCAACTTTCATGGATTAGCCACCTTTATATATGATAATAATATTTCATCATCATATGAAATCTTTTCTTCTTGGGTCTTTCATTCAGACCAGGGGTGTTTCTTCTTCAACCCATAAGAAGATAATGCTTGCAGTTATCAGACTTGGCCAAAAAGTGTGAAATTTCCTTAATGGTGTATAAAATGACATTCATATATTTGGATCAGTATACTGCAATATTAGAAATCACTATTCGAAATGTCATTGTCGCATCAAAGCTATGTACCTTGTTTCCTTAGTGTTAATTCCTCATCCACTCTGTTCCTTGTGGGTAACTTTGCCATTGCTTCTGTGATTGTGGGATTCGCCAGTTTCATGGCATCTGGAGCATCAATCTCAATTCCATATCCATGATTAATGTTGCCATTTGTACAAGGTTTTCTTTCCATAATCTGCACACATTTCCTGTGCATCTGTTTACAATGCTAAGCCCTCAGTAAACCAAAAACAACTGAGTTATCGTGTATGCTAGGCTACCTACTGTTACAAAGTGCAACTTCCACAGTAATCAATGTGTGTGTTTTATCGGCAGCTAAAGCATATGTCTTCAGGACATTTTTTAGATTATGTTTCTTGTTATGGTATTTGGGGCTGTTTGTGGCCTAATTTTTATCCCAGCATTCTTAACCTCTTCTTGAAGGTTTGCTTGAATATCTACTACCAAATCAAAGACCAATTATGGAATTCCTGATTGCCCCAATTTTAACTGATAAAAATGCACGATTTACACTAGACTAATCAGGGATCACAGCAGAAATTGTATACATGTCTAACCATTATGCTGTACACTTGCAATTTGAATGTCAACTGTAACTGAGAAAAATGAATCAATAATTAAGAAAACAAAGAAAGAATAGTCAATACACTAAAAACAAAGGCATGTTTCCTTCGCTTGGAAATCCCATTTTAAAATGTTACTTTAAGCATGATATCGGGGGTGGGAGGGCAGTGGATGGGGGGAGGGGGGTTGTTACTTTGTGAGGGTGAAAAGGGTAACTATTGCATTGTTCTGTACA
>NW_017732972.1:136955-138814 GCF_001890085.2 Hipposideros armiger | reverse complement strand
AAATTTATTTCTTCTGAACACAGGTAAGTAGAACTTTTAGCAACTGAAAAGATAAATGAAGTTCTAATTATTAATCTTAAAATAAAACATTAAAAACTGAAAGTGTGGTTAAATCAATATAGAGATATCTAGACAGCAGGAATTCCCAGTCAGTGGTCTACTACAAATTTCTGATGTCATCTACTGGCTATGTAAGAAGGAGAACCACTTACTAAAAACTACCTGCTTGAAAATTGGTGTCATAGTGCAGAAATGTTTAAGAAATCAGTTATTTTCTCTTTTATCCATAACCCTTTACACTAATCGCTTGAAATTTAACTAATGCTCTATTCTCTTTGTCCTGTACTTATTAGTTCTATTTTATCTCCTGACATTATTCAAAATTGCTTTGATCTGCAATTTCATTTTCAAGTTTAGATTTAAACAAAAAATACTTTTTATTGTGACTTATAGGGTAGATTACTGACAAGAAAAATAGAGTTTAAAAATGAATCCCAGAAAAAAGATACAATTATTACATTTTCCAAATAATTCCATACACTGTAGATCTCGATCTCGGCATATTCCCTTATAGCAAAAGGCAGTATGATTATTACATGGTTCAAAATCAGCAGATGTTACATCACGTGGGCAATACTCAATGCTCCCATTGCAAAATTCTGTAAAATCACACGGATCTTTGCTTATCCGACATATATATCCTTTATCAGCCACCTGTGAAACAAAGAAAAACAAACATTATTTTAAAGTAGTACACCAAAGGATAAAACATTTAAATAGGAACATTGTGTTTATAACTATCATTTCCACTATTATTACATTTTTAACCACTTACAGATAATTATAGGGATTACCCACATTAAAATCTCAATGGCATTTTTTAAGGAAATAGAACAAACAATCATCAGATTTGACATAACCACAAAAGACCCCAAATAGCCAAAGCAATCCTAAGAAAAAAGAGCAATGNCAAGAATAACAAAATGTTGGACCAACCAGCATTACACGTCCACAAACCTGTTTTCATTCCAGTGCTCCTTAAACATCATCATTGAGGCAATAATAAACTAGACACTATTCACTGGGTTGTTTTTAGAGGGAAAATAAGCCAGAATATATTAAGACCGATGCTTCTGATATAATCCCCTTTAAGTAAACAGATCATTTTGTAGCTGGCTCTTTTGTAATGACAAGGAAAGCAAGAGACACCATAAAAATACTTAGCTCTCGTCAATGGCTGAGATAATGTTTTGAATATGCACTATTATATCATGTAAGACTTCCTTCTCTGAACAAGAAAAACAAATAGTAACTCAGATATTGTCACAGCAATTTAAAAAAAGAGAGGGAGAGAAAACCCAAATATAACTAAAGGGGAAATGCCTAAATTATGTAAGCATATTTGTTTATAGTCCTGTGTATAAGAATGGGTAAGAAAACATTAATTTTATTTATTCATTGATAAGCTTATCTGCTTGTATACAATTACATGCCCCAAATACCCCAAATATACATTTTTTTTCAAATTTGAAATGAATGTGCTGACATGTGCTTATCTCCCCTAGCATACCCTTGGATCAGTTTGATAAATTAATTTCCTGTTTAAGTCCTGTAAATAAAAAATTCAAAGATGCTCTCTATCATACCCAATATTAACCAAATTTGCATTGCTGGAATAATGCCTATCTCCATGTAGTATACTTTTTACATAGTATTACAGTATATAATATATGAGTGCTATATTTACAATTATTATTATATAATAAGGGAGACATACTTTCCTTCATGTTGATAAATAGGAAATAAACACTTTCTCTCTCTCTTTTCCTTCAATTGATCTATCAACCAATCCAGATACA
>NW_017732972.1:128415-136533 GCF_001890085.2 Hipposideros armiger | reverse complement strand
GTGTCACACATTGCTTCTGGTACAGCAATATCTGTCAAATAAAAACATTATGGTGTGTCCTCATCCACCTTATTCACTAGACCTGGCACTGTGTGACTTCTGGCTCTTCCCCAAAGTCAAAATGACCATAAAAGGAAAACATTTTGAATCAATTCAGGACATTGAGGCAACCATGACAGCGCAACTAAAGACATTCACAAAGGAGGACTTCAAGAACTGCTTCAGAAAGTGGCAAGAATGATGGGATAAGTGTGTTTGAAGCAATGAGGTGTATTTTGAGGGGGATTAATAGCAATGTGTCTTTTACTGTAGTATTTTTAGAATTTAAATATTCACTGTATTTTTTTTATCACATCTCATCGATAAAGGGGAATAGACTGTGTAGAAAATCCTTAACACTCAATCCCACAGATATAAAGACAAAGGTCAAGATGAGAACTCTGGTAAAGGGAAAAGCAACAGGTTTATTGCTCAGAAATGGAAACCCTATGCTGGCGTCTATATTGATGTGCCTTGAAAACAAATGTCCATTGGCTTTACTTACTAGCACATAGAATGAAAAATAATACATATAGAACAAAGTAGAATAATGTTAGAAGAGAGTTCCTTAACAGAAAAAAAAAATCTGTCAAGCAAAAATCTCCCATTAATCAGCTTTTATTTTTGTCATAGACTCCTGAAAGTGAGTCCACAAAAAGGATGAGATACTACAATGAAGCAATCTGCAGAAGACAAATCCTACCCAATGTCCTCTCTCAGATGTGAGAAAATTTGAATGGAAAACTTCCCAGGGGAAGTCAAGGATTCAATCCACTTCCAGGCTAGGAGTCCTTGCCAAAGTTAAACTTCACAATTTTATATGCTGCATATTACTGACTATTCTACATGGATTCCTTTTCTGCTATTTTCAAAATGAGATTTTCAAAAAAAAATTATTATCTTTTATTTGAATATTTCATGTCATGTGTTTTGGATGGCTCATTTATAATTTTGTCATAAGTTCTTTGATGATGAAGAGCTTCATCCAGGCATGACCAAGAGGAATTCACTGTCCAAATAGTTTGGCACTGGTATTGAATGCAGTAACTGGATGGGTCTTGAGTAGAGACTGAAATAATACAGTGAAAGGTGGAGCTGAGAAGTAGGTTGGAAAAAAACCTAAGGACATCCTCTGAATTCTGAAAACAGCTGTGAATAAACTGGGTACATAAAGTAACATTTAAAAAAAAAAACTAAAAAAAATGAATGCACAAGAACACACAAAAAAATCATGAAAGAAAATAATGTAATATTTTGAAAGTTTACCACACAAGTGTTTTTATCACAGCACGGTCCAGTGCCACATTCTGCTGAGCCAATCAGAGCACACTTTTGAGGATTACAGCATTTTTCATGACTGCATTTCTAAAAGCAAATACAATCAAATTAAATAATAGAAATTTTCAATCAAATAAATAATTTTGTCAAAATACACTAAAGCTTGTCTCTAAGTTAATTACAATCACAGTATTATTTTTTCTGTATTTACTTTTAACACCACTTTATTTAAACTTGATATATTTTCAGTATAGAAAAAATGGTAATGAAATCATTCATGAATCAAAGCTCAAGAAATTGAACTGTTAAAAATTAATGCAATTCCTTTCAACTGTAGGTTTTTTTAAACATATACACAATAAATTTTTAGACTTTTTTTCATTTAACAAATGAAAAAAATAGAGATTTATAAATTAAAATGTTTCAAAGAAAATTTTTATGATTTTTTTTAGCTCCAAAATTGTATATGAAAAATTATTTCAAGAAGTTATTAGGTTATGGAGTACAAAAATAGTAAGTGCTCT
Organism: Hipposideros armiger; assembly: GCF_001890085.2. Taxonomy (NCBI): domain Eukaryota; kingdom Metazoa; phylum Chordata; class Mammalia; order Chiroptera; family Hipposideridae; genus Hipposideros; species Hipposideros armiger. The sequence goes on along the minus strand of NW_017732972.1, from coordinate 134,692 downwards.
TTACAATATACTCTGATTTCCTTCTTTCTATACAGTTATCTATTCAGTGCAAGAGTGATGTTTAGTAGAGTAATAGTAATATTTAAAAATTAGTAAAGTAGATAAGCAAAAATAACTAAGCATTTATATCTGTTTCGATTTTATTATATTCATTATTAATGTGTAAAAATTTTACATATATGCACATTCTGGTTTATGTTATATTTCTATGCATATATTCTATTGAGGTATTCTGTTTATTTGCCTTATCTGTAAGCAGTTGTATATTAATGATATACAATTTAAAAAACTTGTCAAGTCAGAAGAAAACAATAGAAATTAATATAACTCAGAATGCTTTGGTGATCTTGTTCTCTAGATTATCCCTTCCCTTAACTGAAGGCTCGATACCCATTCTGTCAGAAAAACTTAACCTGAGACTTGTTTACTTTAGATGTAGACAGCTTTTCCCCAAGATAATCTTTTGAACATTGACATGGTTTCCCTTAGTCAAATTTTATTAAATCTGGAATCTGCCTTTATTACCTAAGAAAAAACAAAACTCTCTTGTAAACATTCCCGAGGCCCATAGCTTCTACTCTGATTGGGGTATCTATCATATCACTGACTCACTTGATGAAAATCATTAGCTGTTCCTTTGAACACCTCAGAATATTGATTCCCTCCTATAGGGTTCCTTTTTGTACTTGCCTCTTGATCACACTAATAATCCCTACTTTCAGCCTCTTAAGAATTGGATCTTGACCTCACATTAGTGAAATGCTGGGACTGAGGTAGCTCCAAATGTCTTGGCAGAAGTGAGTTTGCCCAAAGTAGACCAATGTAATGGATCTACACATGCTATAATAGCCAAATTGTGTTCTCTTCAGAAAAACAGCAGTCTGCTTGGCAGGAATATTTAAATTCACTCAAGGGGTTTGTTCATCACAAGAAACCCAGATTTTGTTCAGTTTTATGTTAATTTCTCATTTCTGCTATAAAAAATTACCATAAACTTAGTGGCTTAAAACTACTAGCATGTATTATTTTACAGTTCTGGAGGGCAAAAGTCCAAAAGAGGTCTTACTGGACTAAAATCAAGATTTTGAAAGTTCTGCATTCTTCCTGGAAGCTCTACAGCAAATGCATCTTACTGCCTTTTCTGTTTTCCAGAAACCATCTGAATTCCTTGGCTCATGGACTCTTTCTCCATCTTCAAAACCAGCAGTATAGCATCTTCAAATATCATTGTCACATATCCACTGAATTTGACCTGCCTTCCTCCCTCTAATAAGGACCCTTGCAATTACACTGGGCCCACCCACATCATATAGGATTTCTCTCCTTCTCAAGACCCTTAACTTGATCATAGTTTCAAAGTCCCTTTTGCCATGTAAGGTTACATATTCACTAGTTATGGGGATAAGGATATGGGAAACTTTGGGGGCGATATTACCATATCTCCCCATATGGTCTCTAAAGATTCATGTCCATCTCATACGCAAAATACATGCACTCCATCCCAACATCCACAAAAGCCAAAACCCACTGCAGCATTAACTTAAACGTGCTCATTAGCAGACTCATCTCAATGGTGTGAAGAAGCAATTGGATCTGCAATTGCTCTCCCTTTTTCCTGGATCTTCCTTCAGTTTATCTGACTCCTGATCTTGGTGAATGTGTGTTCAGTTTCATGACAAAGCCTCCATTATTGTGTGAGCCAATTTCTGTAATGTCTCTCTCTCTGTGTCCTTATTCATATATTACAAATATATATACATATATGTATATGTGTACATATATAATATTAACAAAATATATTAACACATAAATATAAAAATACCTTGATAATAATTTTTATATAGATGACATGTTGAAATAATATTATATGGGATATATTAAGTCAAAATATATTATTAAATTATCACCTATTTCTTTTTACTTTTTAAAAATGTGGCTACTAGAAAACAAGATATATATGTGACTCACATTATATTCTTATTAGATAACACTGGTCTAAAGAAACACTAATGAAATTAATAACTGATTTCAGCAAGATTGCTATAAAAAAGTAAAAATACAAATATCTAGTGCATTTTTATATCTCAATAATAGAGAAAACAAAATTTTAAATGTATGATTTACAATACCATGAAAAAAAAAACCATACAGTAAAAACTTTAAAGTTTATGGGTGAAAGACCTTTACACTGAATACTACAAAATACTGTTGAGGGAAATTAAAAAGAAATAAAAAATGGAGGCATATACCCCCATGTAATCCATCCAACCTCAAATTTATCTAAAGATTCAATGCAATGTCTTCTTTTTTTGGTGGCAGAAACTGAAAAAACAAATCAGAAATTCATACTAAAATGCAAAGGGCCAAGATTATTCAAGATAAACATCAATTTGAAATAACAATGCTGGGGTTTATGTAATATCATATTCCATGAATTAATAGAAACCTATAGTAATTAAAATAGTGTAGTATTAGCACAAGATTAGGAAAAACAGAAAAACTCATAAATGTTTACTTGATCAATGACTGAGACTATGATTCGGTACACTGAGGGAAGGACAGTCTTTCAATAAATTGTTACTGTTCAATTTGACATCCTTATAGTATATATAAAAATAACTTACAGGTGATTACATATCTAAAGGTAAACTGTAGAAAAAATTCCAAATATTTTTACAGGAACATATGTGAATATTTTTATGGCATGTAGATCAATACACATACAATGGTGTGTACTATCTGTTGCTTCAAAACAAACACTTAGTAGCTTAAAACAACAGTAATTCATTATTTTATGGTTTCTTTGGGTCAGGAATTTGGCAATGGCTTAGATGAGTAATTATAGATTTGGGTCTCCCACAGATTAACATGGTTGAAATCATCTGAACACTTGTCTTGGCTTGAATGCTCTGCTTTCAATGCTGCAGCCTCACATGGTTGGCAAGTTGGTGCTGGTTGAAAATGTCTTAGTTCTTCCCCTTATGGGACACTCCAGGGGTCTGCCTGAGTATCCGCATGACATAGTGGCTAATTTCTCCCAAAGTGAGTGGTCTAAGAGAGAGCAATGCAAATACCACTATTGTCCTTTATGGCTTAACCACTTAAATAACACACCATCATTTACACAGCACCCTAATAATCATAGAGGTGAGCCCTATTCAGTGCAGCAGGGTACCAAATAAGGGCATGAGCATCAGGAGAAAAACATCATTGGGGCAACAATGGAGATTGGTTATCATGGGTAGGACTAGGTTAAGGCAGGTGAGCCACCTAATACACAGATAAGAAGGCACTCCCTCTCAAACCTTGCAATTGGCGACTCTGTGTGTTTTATGTAAGTGACAATTCAAATTGGCTACCATGAGGGAGGTGAAGACACATTCCCTCTCTAGGGACTAGGCAAGACCATCAAGAGGATGGGTGGCAAACTGGATGCCTAAGGCTCCCAAGGTGCTAGGGAAGTGTATCAGCAAGGTTAGATAGCCACTAACTCCCAAAACACATGATCAGCCAAATTTTGAAGGTGCTGAACAGGGAAAAATAGTTTGGAGCAATTCAGGGATTTTTGGTTTCAGCTCTGACATGTAAAGAGTTTGGAAATTATCAACTCATTCTTAACAAAAGAAAAGAGCAGAACAAAGTCAAGTGAATAAAGAAGAACACTATTTTCAACAAATGTGGCTGGAATAATTGGATGTGTATGTGCAAAAAAAAAGAATTTGTACACAGATCTTATCCTTTTCACAAAAATCAACTCAAAATAGATTACAGGCATAGAAGTGAAAACAGAAGGAGAGTTGGGTAAGTGAAGCACAGAAGATACTTAGGGTGGCAACCCTATTTTGTATGATACTGTAATGATGAAAACACGTCATTATGAATTTATCAAAATCCATAACATTGTAAACATAAAGAGTGAACCTTAATGTAAACTACTGAATTTAGCTAATTATAATGTATCAATACTGGCTCATTAATTATAGCAAATATTGAGCTGTTGGAAAAGTCATGATGCATTTTTGCAATGAAAAACATAGAAAAAATACATCATGACTTTTCTGACAACCCAATATATTACACTAATACAAGATGCTAATAACAACAAACTGCATGTTACAGTTGGAGTAGTAGGTGGGGTGGGTATATTGAATTCACTGCATTATCTGTTCAATTTTCCTGTAAATCTAATATTGTCCCAAAAATTCATTATTTATTTTTTTTAAGTAAATAAATAAATAGATTGGGATTCTGGAGCCCAGTAATATGTTCTGCAAATGTGTTTGTTTAAGCTTATTAAACACTGGAACTAACCTGGCTATTAGTTGTTTTCTTTTTAATGCCTTCCACATATTTTTTCTTAGAGTTTATTATATGATAAATTTGTTTTTTTGTTCCCAGTTATGATGTATGTTGGTGACTACTACAATGATTGATAAACAGAGAACTACTTATACTCCCCTAAAGCGTTTCAAGGTTGTAAAATTTTGCATACCATGCAAAAACAATTAGTGCCTGGCTAAGGGAAGTCATAGGTAATTAGAGCCTTGTATTATACTACTGATTTTTTTTTAATTAAAGTTCATTGGGGTGACAGCTGTTAGTAAAGTTACATAGGTTTCAAGTGTACAGTTCTGTAATACATCGTCTATATATCATGTTGTGTGTTTACCACCCAGAGTCATTCTCCTTCCATCACCATATATTTGATCTCTTTTACCCTCATCTACCACACCCCTCTCTCCTTACCCTGTGATAACCACTAAACTATTGTCTGTGTCTATGAGTTTTTGTTTTTTCATTTGTCTTGTTCCTTTTTTGTTTTCCATTTTATATACTTCATATCAGTGAAATCATATGATTCTCGGCTTTTTCTGTCTGACTTATTTAACTTAGCATAATAATCTCAAGATCCATTCATGTTGTTTCAAATGGTACTATTTTATCATCAACAAGACAAACAATAGCAAGTGTCAGAGAGGCTGTGGAGAAAAAGAAACCCTCTTACATTGTTGGTGGGAATGCAGATCGGTGCAGCCACTATGTAAGGCAGTGTGGAGATTCCTCAAAAAACTAAGAATGGAATTACCATATGACCCAGCAATCCCTCTCCTGGGTATTTGCCCCCAAAATTTGAAAACATTTATCCGTAAAGATATACGTATCCCGATGTTCACTGCAGCTTTATTTATGGGGGCCAAGACATGGAAACAACCAACGTGTCCTTCAATAGATGATTGGATAAAGATGTGGTACATATACACAATGGAATACTACTCTGCCATAAGAAAAGATACTACTGATATATAAACAAGAAGTGGAAAACCATTCTTTGGTTGACAAATTAACAATTATTAAAATATTTTCCTACTTATAGCCTTTGGTATATAGAGCTGGGTACTGCTAATATTTTTTAAATTTTTATTAAATTTATTAGGATAACATTGGTTAGTAAAATAAGGTTTCAAGTATACAATTCTATAATATATCATCTATCGTTTTGCACTGTGTGCTCACCACCCAAAGTCAGTTCTTCCATCATCATATATGTGACCCCTTTCCCTCATCTACTACCCTTCCCCTGCTTCCTTACCCTCTGTTAACTGCTAAACTATTATGTGTTGTCTATGAGTTTTTGTTTGTTTGTCTTGTTCATTTGTTGCTTTCAGTTTTATATCCCACATATGAGTGAAATCACATGGTTGGCCACTGTTTCTGACTTATTTTGCTTAGCATGATAACCTCAAAATCTATCCGTGTTGTTGCAAATAGCAGTATTTCATCTTTTTATGGCTGAGTAATACTCCATTGTATATATGTAGCACATCTTTATCTAATCATTTATTAAAGGACACTTCAGTTGTTTCTATGGCTTGGGCACCACGAATACTGCTGCAATGAACATAGGGGTATATATCTTTATGGATAAATGTTTTCAGACTTATGGGGTAGATTCCTAGAAGAAGGATTGCTGAGTCATATGGTAACTTTATTCTTAATTTTTTGAGGAACCACCATATTGTCTTGCATAGTGGCTATACCAATTTACATTCCCACCAACAGTGTTTGAGGGTTCCTTTTCCTCCACACCCTCTTCAACACTTATTATTTGTCTTGATGATAGCCATTCTAACAGGTGTGAGGGGATATCTCATTGTAGTTTTGATTTACATTTCCCTAATAGCAAGTGAAGTTGAGCATCTTTTCATATATCTGTTGGTTGTTTGTATGTATTCTTGGGAGAAGTGTCTGTTCAGGTCCTCTGCCCATTTTTTTTTTT
>NW_017732972.1:123876-125665 GCF_001890085.2 Hipposideros armiger | reverse complement strand
TTAAAAGCATTTCAGGATAAACAGGAGTGGGATGGGGGAGACCTACCAGTGGGCACCATATCTGATTAGGACCTCATGCAATTGCAGGCATTTTTACCACTTGCACAGCTGATTTCATCTCCCTGAATTTCCTTTCATATTCAATGTTTCCTGGAACTTGGAATCAAAGAACTTTATCTCATAATTAAGTGAAGAAAAGGTATGATTCCAATGTTCCCATTTTGTTAATAGTCTTTTGTAAAACAATTCAATTCAATTGGGTTGGAAAATACCCGAAAAGTTTTATATAAACAGATTGGCATCTGATTCTGGTAAGCTCCACAAACAGGATACTGTCCATCCATAAAAAAACAGAAGTAGCCCACCTACTGCTTTACCTAAACTATGAGATCACTGGGGTAAAGTCCCTACAAGACTTGCCTCATGCCAAGAAAACTTAGTGTACTGGAGAAACAGCATACCTCTGAGCCTTCTACCATACAGATAAAAATACTTCACAGCAGTGAATGCTGATGAATGACAGAAAAATATGTAAAAGATATGAAAAGGCCATTGAAGCATAAGAAAACCCAAATCATTAAAATATCCTCAATTCAAAGTTTTACATACATGTACACCTCATGACATAGCACATTCACTTATTGGTATACACTCTAAAGAAATGCAGGCATATGTATAATAGGAGACATTTGCAAGTAAAGTCAAAACTGCATGAATCTTCATAGTCCAAAATTGAAATAAAATCAAATTTTCATTGATATGGAATGGATAAACTATAATATTTATAAAATTAATGCTAAGAGCAATGAAAACTATTGGACTATAACTACATTAAAAAACTGATGAACTTCAACAAGTACAATAGTGAATGGAAGACCAATTTAAATAATGATATAAACCATGTGATTTCTAATTATATAAAGGTAGAAAACAGTTAACCAAACTATACTGTGTAAGGATACAAAAAATAGGAGGTAAAACGTCAGTAAATAGTAAAGCACTAAAATGATTACCATTGAATTCTAACTGATGGTTGGAAGGAAGGGGCATGCTATTGAGAGAACACACAAAGAACTTCTTTAGCAGAAGAATAGTAAAATAAAGCAACTAATTTTTTAATAAAGTGTTTATAGCAGTTTTTCTTGTAAAGAGTAAAGGTGACAGAAATGAAATATTTACAAAAATTTTGTGTAAGCCAATTGGGTTGTAACCCTTGTTATTTGGCCCAGGTATGGTTAAAACTTAAATAGGTATGGTAAAAATGAAAAGATAATCACTAATGGGAAAAAAATACATATCCACTAAAATCACTGAAAGAAATAGTAGCGAAAAGGAAAACAAAATACACATGTTAAAAGAAATGAGCTAAAATTCAATTAGAAAAAAAACTGTGTAAAAATAAACATGGAAAACATAAAAAATTTTAGCACAAGTTATTTTTAAAATGAACTCTAGAGGAGTACAAGTACTCATAACAATTAAGTGTAATAAGGTATCCTGGAGGAAATCCTGGGACAAAAGAAGCCAAGGTAAAAACAAAAGAAATGTGAATGAACAATGGACTTTAGCTAATTTAAAAATATGCAACAGTATTAATCAGATAATATTTAAGGTGATAATCTTATAACTCAAAGACAGATTGAATAATGAATTAAAACTCAATGTAGATATTGAAGTTAATACCACAGAAAAAGTAAATGAGAATAGAGAAATATCAGGGAAATGCTACTTGAAGGAAGTGCTAGTGTGTGTAGGTGAGAGGGAGAGATAGAGAGATAGAGAGAGCGCG
>NW_017732972.1:57771-123665 GCF_001890085.2 Hipposideros armiger | reverse complement strand
AGGAAGATATAACAATTGTAAATAAGTTTGCACCATATAAAACAGCTTAAAATATTATTAAAAAAGAATTGAGTAAATTATAGTGAGACAGGCAAATCCAATGCATAGTTGAAGGTATCAATATTACTTCTCAAGTGTTGAGAGGTCAGGCAATCAAAATTAGTAAAAATACAGAAGATTTGAGTTATTCACTTATAATTATGATAACATAAAGCTATACAGAATTTTATTCCTAATAATTAGAGGGCTTTCACATTCTCTAGAAAACATAGATTAAAAAAAAATCACCATGCAACCATGCAGGCAGACACAACAAAATTCAATAATTAATTCTTACCAAGCACAGCTGAAAGAAAAAAGAGATAATAAAAAAAAGCTAAATATAACAACAACAAACCAAGGATTATGATTAATCCAATTCTGTGAAACCAAGTTAAAATAAATGAAGTTCCCCCAGATGCAAAGACTGAAATTAGGAGTTGAAGAGATAAACAACAACACACATTTTATAACTTAAAAAACCAATGAAGTCACTTGGGAGAAATTCAGGAGATGATTCAGATGATGATTATATTATTGATGGTACTGATATTTATGATACAGAAAGGTGGGTGTTGCTATTGATGGTTACACAATGAAGACAATCTTATTGAATCCATGCTGTATTTACTCTATACTTAAACTCTTAAAATGCTTTACATTTAGGATGAGTCAGATACTACATGCTCCATATCTCCATATCTTAGATATTTGATAAAATGGTGCAGCATTTGAAAACAAAGCTCTCCCCTTTGGTGTCATATCTATATTTATAATACTATATGAGAAACACAAAAACAAATATTTAGATAAGCTATTAATGTTTGTCACTAACCCCTGGAGGGCCACAATCACATTCCTCTTCTGGTTCCAGAATTCCATTCCCACAAACTGACGTTTTTCTTCCGGTGATCATTTCTGAAATTGTTTGATTCTGAAGACATTCAAATTCAGGCTGTGAAACTATGCCTTTAAATTCATCCACGCTGCAAGTGCTAAAAAACTTTACACCATGGGAACGTCTAAAATTAAATTATATTCATCAGATAAACGGAATACAATTATTTTCAAAGTAACACTCTTCAGTATAGTACTATTAATTCTGTACAACTTTAGTACAGAAAAGCCAGAAGGAGGGGAGAGTGTTTCATTTTTAATATGCCATAAATAAAAGCAATGAGTTTATTTCTACTGTAATTTCATATAATAGACATCTAGCAAGTAGAAGAAGTTTAGGTGAAATGAGTTAGAATATATTAAAACACAACAGTGCTTGGCATACAAAAAGCTCTATTTAAGTGTGTCTTATTATTTTCATTATTATTGTCAAATCATAATTATAATAATTATTATAAGAAGCACTAATTATCATTAAGAATATGAAATATACTAGGAAATTTATATGGAAAACTGAAAGAATAAATGATAGTGATTGTTTTAATGAAAAATCAGGAATATTTGTTCTTTGGTAACAAAATTAACCAATTAAAATGTCTCAACATTAAGTATATAAAATTTATTACCCTTAGATTTTTTGTTTTTAAATTTCTATGCCTCTAAGTGTACTGTTCAATGAATTTTTGTTTCAGTTTGTAACAATCTCAAACTTAGAGGAATAATACAAATATAGTCCAAGGAATAAATTTTGTTTCCTGAACCAGTTAATAGCAAGTTTCCAAAGGTTGTTTTGATAACACTAAATATTTTATTGTATAATTCTTATATAGAAATGAATTTTCCTAAAACAAATATTATATAACTAGGAAATAATGACACATTACTAACACCTAATTCTCAGATTTCATTCAGAATTCCCCTTCATCACAATATTGCCACTTTATCATAAAAGGATATGAGGTCTGACAATTAAGTTTGAGAACTCATCCTAGAAAAAGTGCTACATACCTCATTGCTGAATAGCACTATGGTCACCTTCGAAGTACTCCCCTTGGGAAGCTATGCACTGATGCCAGCACCTAGTCCACCCTTAAAAGCAATTTTGGAACTCTCTTTCTGCAATGGCCATCAGAGCTATCATTGTATTACCCTTGATGTCCTGAATGTCATGAAAATGTCTTCCTTTCAACATTTCCTTTATGTTTGGGTAAAGAAAGAAGTCATTGGGGGCCAGATCAGGTGAATAAGGAGAGTGTTCCCATACAGTTATTTGTTTACCAGCTAAAAACTCCCTCATAGACAGTGTCGTGTGAGTTGGTGCATTGTCGTGATACAAGAGCCATGAATTGTTGGCAAAAAGCTCAAGTCATTTAAGTTTTTCATGCAGCCTTTTCAGCACTTCCAAATAGTCAAGTTGGTTAACTGTTTTTCCAGTTGGTTACAAGTTCATAATGAATAATCTCTCTGATATCAAAAATGGTTAGCAACATTGTTTTCACTCTTGATTTGGACTGATGGAACTTTTTTGGTTATAGAGAATTGGCTGACTTCCACTGTGCAATTTAATGCTTTGTTTCATGGTCCTATTGGTACACCCATATTTCATCACCAGGGATAACATGGCCCAAAATATCCTCTTCCCTCTGTAAAACATCTTGGCAAACTTTGACTCTCCTTTGCTTTTGTTCATTGGTTAGTTCCTTCGGGACCATTTTTTGCACACACCTTTCTCATGCCAAGATTTTCATTTAAGAATTTTTTGTTTCTCTTTCGATGTTTACTTGGTCTGCTATGCTTTTCACAGTCAGCCAATGATTTTGACACACAATTCAACAAATTTTGTGCAACGTTTTCATCAATTCTGCTCGTTACTAACTGCCCTGATCTCTCTTCATCAGTGACTCATTCTCTCCTCTCAGAAAAACATTTAATCCATTTGTACACTGCCATTTTCTTCATGGTCTTATCCCCATATACTTGGACTAACATGTCCCTGATTTCACTTCCATGCTCGCCAAGTTTAACAAGAAATTTAATGTTTGTTCATTGCTCTAATTCAAGTTCAGACATTCTCATGATGGCACACAAAAACATGCAACAACAATAATGAATGGCACTCAGCAAGACACGCCACATGTCCACACAAACACAGCTGTGAGACACTGATATACCAAAGTTATGAAACCTTACTGTGCTGTTTGTACAATGCTGCCAATGAAAGCGCACGGTGGCAAGTTTGCAAACTTAACTGTCAGACCTCAAACAGCTCAGAATCAACCATTGCATTTAGTTCTCATGTCTCCTTAGTTTAGTTACTTATGTTTTTTGTTGGATTTCATGACCTCAAAAGTTTTATGATTACAGGCTGATTATTTGGTTAAATGTCCCTCAATTTTGGTTTGTGAAATGTTTCCTCATAATTAGAATGAGGTTATACATTTTGCTTGGCAACATCATCACAAGAGTGTTGCTGAGTTTATTTCACTTCCTTGTAACTATTGGCACATAATTTCAATTTGTTATATTACTAATAAAAGTCAGTCTGATCAGCTGATTAAAGGTATATCTGCCAGTGTTCACTCTAAAACTACTTTTTTCCTTATCAGTTAATAATTATTTGGAGAGAAATATTTTGGTTTTACATAAATATTCCATTTCTATCTTTCCAATTTATTCACTCATGTATTTATATGAATTTGGAATTATATTTTCCTATTATAATAAATGGGTTATAATATATCACTATCATTATTATTATTGACATTCAAATTGTCACATATTTGGTTATAGCCCTGGTTCTTGTGTCCCTTTGACAATTAGCCATCATTCTTCGAACACCATCTTATGTTCTGACACAAGATGTTCCAGGCTCATTTATATTTTCTCTGCCTTAGCCCTGGAATCAATTATTTCTCCAAGGTGACTCAGCTCCTTTTAGTGGAAAATAGTATTTTAAAAATATTATCTGGGCGTTATGTGTTCTCATTGTTATTAGATTTTTAAAGAACAGAGGCCAAAGCCAAACCAGCATCTTAAGAAATGGTCAGTCCCTTTGCTCACACCTGCAATTTGCAATATCCCCACCAATTTTGGCTCCTGTAATGGCATGAGCTAACTGATATTTCAGTCTCAGTGGGGATAACTTTGTGGCGAGTAAATTAGTGAACGATTTTTGAGCTCCGAGGTCTGTAAGATTTTTAGAGGTCTCGTGTTCCTTCTACACAGCTACTTACTGCATGCAGGTATTATTTTGTCAATGTATTGGCCCCACCTGCTGGTATCTTTGGTGCATTCCAGTTTTAGAAATGTAGAATATGCTTTTGCTCTTTTTTTTTGTATTCCAATTTTTACTCTCTATTTTGTTAGTGAATTGGGGAAGACTAAAATACCATGCTGACATTTTACCATTTGACTTCTATCCTCTCTCTTATTCTTCAAAAAAAATTTTTATTAAATTTATTGGAGTGATATTGGTTAGTAAAATTATATAGGTTTCAAGTGTACAATTCTATAACATATCATCTATATATCCCATTGTGTGTTATCTACCCAAAGTCAATTCTCTTTCCATTTCCCTTATTCTTAAAACACAGTCCACCCTAGCTAAGACTCCATCCTGTCTTCGTTGTTATCCCAATATTTTCTTCCTTCCTGTTCCCACTCTTCCATGTCACTGCTTTTTCCTCAATTAACCTGTAAATATGAGAAGTATGCAAAGCTACAACTTAAGGCACCCCTATTCACTCTTTTTAACTTTTTTCTAAATGAGCTGTTCATGATTGTAATTCTCATCAATATGCTGATAGCTCACACATTCTAGATACATTGTCCTCTGAGAGCCTACCCTACAAGGTGAGACAACTAAGTTCACGAACTCATTCTAGAAAAAGTGCTATAATACCTCATTGTTGAATATCACTACAGTCACCTTTGAAGTACTCCCCTTGGGAAGCTATGCACTGATGCCAGTGCCTAGTCCACCCTTCAAAGCAATTTTGGAACTCTTTTTCTAGAATGGCCATTAGAGATGTTGTCATATTATTCTTGATGTCCTGAATGTCATACAAATGTCTTCCTTTCAATATTTCCTTTATCTTCAGGTAAAGAAAGAAGTCATTGGGGGCCAGATAAGGTGAGTAGGGAGGGTGTTCCAATACAGTTATTTGTTTACTGGCTAAAAATTCCCTCACAGACAGTGCCATGAGAGCTGGTGCATTGTGATTCAAGAGCCATGAATTGGCAAAATGTTCAGGTCATCTAACTTTTTCACTCAGCTTTTTTCCAAATAGTAAAGTTGTTTAAATGTTTGTCCAGTTGGTACAAATTCATAATGAATAATCCCTCTGTTATTAAAAAAAAAGGTTAGCAACAGCGTTGCAACAAGTCCACGAACTTGTCAGACCATGTGTGCATCTGTAACTGTGCACTTAATAACAGATGATGACTTAGACCCCCAATGTAACATAAACATTTCCTCAAGATTTACCCCCATTTTTCTCCTTTCTTAAATTATTTGCCTGTTTCAATATCTGTTAATGTTATTTAAAAAATAAGTTATGATATCCAAAAACCTACAAATAATTCTTGACATTTCCCTTTCTCAATTTTAATAAACTTCTGTAATTATTCTGAGATTCATCTCCCAAATGTTGCTATATTGTTGATCCCTCTGATATCATTTACATTTATTTTAAGATAATTCTATTATCCATACTGCATAAATGAATTTAAAATGTGTTTTGTTACATTGATAATAAAATCCCAAATCTTGCATCATGATTACATGATCAGGCTCTATCTTACATATCCCATGTTACCTCCTGGACTTCCCCTGATTCATTGTTCTTTAGCCTTATTGTATTTTACTTTCTTTCCCTTATGCTTTATATATTCTTTCTTATAATCCCAGCTGTTTCTTCCCTCTTTTCATTTTTAACCCCCATTCCAAACTCCTTATTCCACCAATCTGTTGAGCTTCTCAAGCTTCTTGTGATCCAAGTATCACTCATTTGCTTACCAACAAAAGTTTTCAACAAGTTCTTTACTAGACCAGATTCATTCCTTCTCTTTCAAGTCCCACATAATTATTTTTTTAGAAACTTTCTTAGACCATTTTGTTAGAATGTTTCCTCTCTGCATGTATTCCCTATTTATTTCCTTCTTGGCAACTATCATAAGCTGTTTATATTTTGTTTATTCTTATGACCACTTTTAAATTCTCTGTCCCTGAAAACTAATATAAGATATTTAAGACTTATATATCTTGTTAACCATTGGTAAGAAAACACAATCCCATGACAGAGTAAATGCTTATTACATATTTTTAGAATGAACAAATGAGTCTCACCACACACTGCAGTAAACCCCAAAAAGTCATTATCAACATCCACTTTCTCTGTATACTACAACATTAAATATAAAACTACTAATAACATTTTTTACAATGTCAAATACTCATTTTCTTTAATAAGCACCAAATAAACACATATGTATTTAATAAAAATAGTCTTATTCAAATTATATTGTAAAATATTATACATCAGGGACTATTACAAACATTTCCCAAGATAAAATATAGATTTGATAAAAATAACACCTTACATTGCTTGAGGATTCATAATGCATGTAGTTCCTGGACAATAACAATTATAGATGTCATCATATGTTAATCCAAGATTAATTCCAAGCAACTGTGCCAGAACAACTGAAAATGCCTCTAAAGTTATCCTCTTTGGATACTAAACACAAAAGAAAAAAAATTGCTGCCTAAGTTATTCCTTCACTTCTTTGATCTTTTCAATAACTTGTGGGCATGTTACCTAAATGCAAATACAAAGTTAAGAAACGAGTACACCAAAGTTCATTATCTTCTTAGAAACAAGGAAAACAAAAAATGATTAAATTTTATGTTTTTTGAGAAACAGTATTTTTAATCCAAATGGCACTGATCTGTAACAAAATAAAATTAATGCTATTATGTCTTTATTATGTTACTAATTTAAATTCTAATAAACCTAAAATTTTTTTTGAGAAGAATAAGCATTGTTTCAGTAACCATATAATTTTGCAGGGAAAACTTGGAAAAAATACACAAACTCTTAAGAGTTGAATTGAAAGTTTTTATTTCAGAAGTATTTTTAGGAGAAAAAGTCAAATTAATTTTTTTCTAAAGGCAAGTAGCATTTCTTTTATCTTAAATTAAGCAATAAAGAAAATGTTATAATTAAGAGAGCAGTAAACACAAGATGTATAAGGCTGCTCTGGTAGTGTAACACAGCATAATGTTTTACAGCAAACTTATTTTTATAAGTAGAAAGAGTACATCCTCTAAAATAATAAAAAGTATAATACAGTAAATACAGAAACCAATAACATGGGTGTTTATTTTTATTATCATGATTTATGTACTGTATTGCTATACTTCATGCGACTGACAGTGCAGTAGGTTTGTTTATATCAGCATCACCACAAACACATGAGTAATGTCTTGTGCTGTGATATTACAATGCATACAACCTTACTAGATTATGGTAATTTTTCAACTCCATTATAATCTTATGGGACCGCCATCATATAGGCAGTCATTAGCTGACCTCAATGACATATTGTGGTGCATGACTGTATTCACTACATTTGAGACCAAAATTCAATACCTTACTACATTCAGGTTATCAATAAGGTAGAAGAAAATGATAAACTGCCAGATACACAAAACTTATCAAGACTTAATCATGAAGAAACATAAAAGATGAACAGATCAATTACTATTGGGTCATCAGAAAAGTCATGATGCATGTTTGCAACATATGGCACTAGTTCATTTTGGAAGTACTAGAGTCATTCACATCTATGTTATTGCTATGTCATTTGACAGCTGACAGTTCTAGCTTCATTCTAAAAAAAAAGTGACTGATTTGGTTGAGTTTTGGAGATTTTGCAACAAGTTGAAGATGGAAGACCAAACTGTGCATTTTTACCATATTTTACTGTTTTACTTCCATAAAGGGAAGAAGGTGCATCAAGCTTGTGAAAAGTTGCATAAAGTTTATGGTGACAATGCTCTACAAGGACGTCAGTGCCAACGGTGGTTCACGAAATTCTGTGCTGGTGATTTTGATCTCAATGATGCTTCTCGTTCAGAACCACCCCCCGAGGTTGATGATAACAAAATAAAGCCATTGCTCAAGTCAAACCCACATTACATGACATGAGAGATTGCTAAAACATTGAACATCCATCATTCAAGTGTTCACGACCTCCTGAAGAAGCTGGGATACATAAGCAAGCTCAATATTTGGGTTCTGCATCAACTCAAAGAAGTTCATTTGATGGCGCGTATAAACATCTGCAATACGCTCATTAAACATGAGAAAAACGATCCTTTTTTGAAGCAACTGATAACTGGTGATGAGAAGTGGATTGTTTACAACAATGTGGTGTGCAAACCATCTTGGTCCCAAAGTGATGATTTGCCTCAAACGACATCGAAAGCAGACATTCATCAGAGGAAGGTTATTCTCTCAGTGTGGTGGGATTTTAAAGGTGTAGTGTTTTTCAAGCTCCTACCAAGGAACCAAACAATCAATTTGAATGTGTACTGTCGGCAGTTGAACAGTTTGAATGAACACATCATCCAGAAACGTTCAGAGCTTGTTAATTGTAAAGGAATTGTGTTCCATCTCAACAATGCGAGATCACACACAAGTTGGATCACCCGTCAAAAATTACTGGAGCTTGGATGGGATGTGTTGCCACACCTACCATACTTACCTGACCTTGCACCATCAGACTTCCACTTGTCAGGCTCTCTTCACAACTCCTTGCGTGGTATAATGTTCAATTCAGATGAGGCTGTAAGTGAGCACCTTGTTCAGTTTTTCACAAATAAAGACAGGTTCTTCTATGAACGAGGAGTTATGAAGCTCACTGAAAGATGGCAAAAGGTTATCCAACAAAATGGGCAATGTGTCATTGATTGATCTTTGTTCTTTATATAAATAAATGACGTTTGAAAAACATAGACAAAATACGTCATGACTTTTCCGACAACCCAATAGTAAGGAGATTAAAGTAGTAATTAAAAACCTCCCAACAACAAATAAAGCACAGGACCCAATGGTTTTACTGGTAAATTCTACCAAACATTTAATGAGGATTTAATACCAATCTTCCTCAAACTCTTCCACAACATTGAAGGACAAACACTCACAAACTCATTCTATGAAGTCAGCATTACCCTGATACCAAAACACTCAACATGAAAAAAATTACAAACCAACATCCTTAATGAATATTGATACAAAAATCCTCAACCAAATACTAGCACACCAAATTCAATAGCACATTAAAAGGATTATACACCATGACCAAGTGGGATTTTTTTCCTGGAATTCAAGGATTATGTAACATACAAAAATCTATCAATGTTATATACCATTTTAACAGAATGAAAGGCAAAATTCACATGATTATCTCAGTTAATGAAGAAAATACATTTCACAAGATTCAACACAATTTTTGTGAAAAACAACACTCAACAAAATGGAAATATGAGAAAACTACCTCAACATAATAAATGACGTGTATGAAAAGCTCACAACTAACATGATACTCAATGGTGAAATCTTGACTGTTTTTCCTCTAAGATCAAGAATAAGACAGGATGTTCTCTCTCACCATATCCATTTAAAATACTATTGGAAGACCTAACCACAGCAATTAAGCAATAAAATAAATAAAAGACTTCTATCTTGGAAAGGAAGAATAAAAATTATCTTTGTTCACAGTTGACATGATCCTAGATACAGAAAACACAAAACAGTCCACATAAAAGAAACTCTTAGAACTAATAAATGAATTGCAGGATATAAAATTAACACAATTGATTGTATTTCTATATACTTACAATGAAAAACCTGAAATTTAGAAAATACTTCCATTTAAAATATCATGAAAAAGAGTGAAATACTTAGGAATAAACTTAAAGAAGGAGGTAAAAGACTTGTATATTGAACACTGCAAAATATTGCTGAAACAAATTACAGAAGACATAAATAAATGGAAAGGAAGTCCATATCCATGAATTGGAAGACATAATATTGTTTAGATGTCATGAATACCAAAAGCGATCTGAAGATTCAATGCAATATCTATAACAATATAAACAGCATTTGTTGATAAAAATATTTTTAAAATCTCCAAATCCACATGGAATCTCAATGAACACTGAATAATCCTAACACTTTCAAAAAAGAAGAACAAACTTGAAAGACTCACATTTACTGATTTCAAAACATAGTACAAAGTTAAAAGAATCAAAACGGTGGGGCTAGCCTAAACACAAGCCGATAGATAATCGGAGTACAATAGAGAGCCTAGAAATTAGCCCTCACATATATGGTCAAATGATCTATGACAAGGGTTACCAAGACCACAAAATGGGGAAAAGATCTTTTCAACAAAAATACTCAATAGAGAAAAAGATAAGCCTCTTCAATAAATGGTGATGAGACAACTGGATACCCACACGGAAAAAAATAAAGTTTGATCCTTATATTACACCATACACAAAAATTAACTCAAAATGGATTAACGATCTAAATATAAGACCCAGAACTGTAAAACTCATACAAGAAAACATAGAGGATAATTTGATGACATTGAGTTTGACAATGATTTCTTGGATATAATGTCAAAAACACGGGCAACAAAAGCAAAAAAAAAGACGAATGGGATTACACCAATAAATTTTTTTGCTTCAAAGGACACAGTTAACAGAGTATAAAAGCAACATACAGAATGGGAGAAAATGTTGGCAAATCATATATCTGATAAAGGGTTAATATTTATAATATAGAGAGCTCCTACCACTTAACAACAAGAAATAAAATAGCTCAATTAAAAAAGGGACTAAGTATAAAATTTTTAGCTATTTTAATTCTTTTTAAAATTTTATTTTTATATTAGTTTCAGGTGTATAAAATAGCATAATGATTAGACATTTACACCCCTCACAAAGTGATAACCTCCCCCAAGTCTACTACTGCTCTGACATCATATATAGCTGTTACAATACCAGTGGCTCTATTCCCTATGCTGTACTTTACATCCTGTGACCATAACCATATATATAATAAATATATAATATATAATATATAATATATAATATATAATATATATAATTATAGTTGACATTCAACATTATTCTACTTCAGCTTCAGGAGTACAGTGCAGTGGTCAGGCATCTACACAGTCTATGACGTGATCCCCTGATAAGTCCAATACCCATCTGGCATCTTACATGATCTTTACATTATTGATTATATTCCCCATACTGTATTTCAATCCCGGTGACTATTTTGTGACTTCCAATTTGTACTTTCTAATCCCGTCACCTTTTTCCCTTCCCCCAAACCCCCTCCCATTTTGCAACCACCATTTTTTTCTCTGAGTATCTCTGAGTCTGTTTCTGTTTTGTTTGCTTGTTTATTCTGTTCTTCAGACTCCACATATAAATGAGATCATATGGTATTTGTCTTTGTCTGACTTATTTCACTTAGCATAATATTCTCCAGGTCCATCCATGTTGTTGCAAATTTTATACTTAATATTTTCTCATCTAAAAAACATTGCATAAATATTAGTTTTTGTTATTATTATATATTTTGTAACCTAAAGTAAACATCACAAAATATATTTGGTCTCTTTTTCCCTTTTCAATTTTGTTCTTCTGTATAAATTATAATTTCTGCTAGCTTATACTTATTTCATCTTAGTTTTTTCCTTATTTTTCCCTCCAATGTTTACAACGTTTAAAAGAAAGATGTGTTTATATATTAAGCAAGGTGGAAACCTGGAATACAAAAATGTTAAAATGGACAATTTAATAAAGATGATAATAATGAGAAAGAAAGGGGGAGCTAAGGATTTGAATAGACATTTCTTCAGAGGTAATATATAAAAAGTCAAAAAGCATATGAAAAGATGCACAATATCACAAATAATTACAGAAACACAAATCAAAACCACAGCAAGATATCACCTCATACCAATTAGGATGATTGCTATTTTTAAAAAAAAAACCAGAAAACAACAAGTGTTGATCATATTTTGATGAATATAATGTGAACTGTTGGTGGGATTATAATATGGTGTAAGCAATATGAAAATCAGTATGATGGTACCTCAAAATATTAAAAACAAAACTGCCATATGATTAAGCTAACCCAGTTCTGGGTACATAACCAAAATAATTGACATTGGTATCTCAAGGAGATATCTGCATTCCCATGTTTATTGTAGCATTATTCACAATAGCCAAGGTATGGAAACAACCTAAGTGTCCATTGACAGATGAATAGATAAGGAAAATATATGTATATACATACATGCATGCATACATGAACACATGGAATATATTCAGCCATAAAAATAACGAAAAAAATCATGGATGTACATGGATGGTACTACGCTAAGTGAAACAAGCTAGACAGAGAAAGACAAATATTGGGTCATCTCCCTTATATGTCGAATCTAAATATGTCATACTCATAGTAGCAGAGAATAGAATGGTGGTTGCCAGCAGTTAGAAGGGTTGAGAAATGGAGTCATGCTGCTCAAAGGCTACAAAATTTTAGTCATGTAAGATGAAAGCTCTGGAGATCTGTTTCACAACTATGTAAATAAGCTTACTACTGCACTGTACTCTTAAACATAGTTAAGATAGTGTATTTTATATGTATTTTACCATAATAAAAATCCTTTAAAAATTATGACATTTCAGTTTCAAAATCTATAAAAATGCATTTGTTAGAAATCTGTCAAGAGTATGGTAAATACACTATATGTACTTTCATTCCTGGAAGTGGATATTGACTTTCAAAATGTTATATAGCTACTAAAGAGATGGGAATAAAATGCATACCAGAGCAATTCCTGCAGCATGCTTTGGATCACATGTCGTTCCATGATAGGTTGCTCCCACATAATTAGAATAGTTCCTATAACTAAATAACAAAATTTTTCTGTGGATAAATGTATTTTAAATTATTAATAACTTAATGACCTTTTATGAATTGGATTCCTCAATAAAGCTATGTTTACTTTAAAACATGAATATTACATATGTCTGATACTGTCAATCATTTTTTATTTGCATAATCTCTCAATTCTACAAAGTTAGGGTCTAAAGGCTACTTTAACATTATTTGACACACCGCCCTGAACCCGGAGACTACTCTTTCCGAAAAAATTGATCAACACTGTTGTTACCACTGGATCTATATAATTGTAAAGATAGCTTACTGCCATGATTTGCACATAGTGAACCCTTAAAGTATGTAAAAATGTTGGATGGAGGACGAGTAGAGAAAGAGGCACAATATGCAGTAGGCTCACATAAAAGAAAATAATAATAATAATAAGAGAGAGCGAGAGATAGGATGTACAAAGTGTCCTCACTCATTTTAGTTCTTAATGTTGCTCCTGAATCCCAAAATCTGACCTTAGATTCCACCAGGAACACAAGAGATTTATCAGTGTATTCCATATTGTTTAAGACTTCAGAACTGTGTTTTTGGCTTCTTTCATCTAAAATAATCAAATTACTAAAACAAAAATCTATATAAAGACTCTCAAACAATATAGTGCAAGTAATTAAATAGCTACACCTTTATTTATTTTTTTAACCGTTCAAGACAGTATTTAATGAAGTGTTTAAATAATTCCACAGGCATTCAGGGAGAAGGAAGTACCTTTGATAAACATATTTCACAGTTGCAATAATCATGTTCTACTCATTTATTCACAAGCAAGGTTTGCAAATTTGGTTTGCTTCATGTACTCTTTAAATTCTGATTTTGTTGTTGTTGTTGTTGTTTTCCTCTAGAAAAATGGCAACTAGGCTGCCAGTGAAAGTCAGTGTTGTGCTCATACGGTGTGATGAAGCCATCTGCTCATTACCTGTATTTTTAGGTTTTCACAAGAAGCCCACCACAAGTCCTGACAGTTTTAAAAATTTAGTTTCAGCATTTTTAAAGATAGAGGAGCTTGTCATTATGTTATTAGTTTATTTCTCTGAATTCAAGTTTCGTTTTAAAAGGCTTAATTAAGAAAACTGATGTTGGCTCAGCTAGTTTGATTTATCAACTCATGTTCTCCAAAGAGTCTTATATTCTCTGTGGTACAAATGCTACAGGCGTGCTCCCTAGGTTTATTAAGTTCTTATACTTGTTAAATTAAAATAGACCTATCATCTCTAGCATGTTTGAGAAACCATTAAAGTAAAATATTGAAAAATAGATTATGTTTCTTTGGCTTTTGTCCTCCTCAGGGGTATATCTCATTCCAGACCCCTAGCAACTATGTATTCTTTTCTTCTCTACCCCTAGTAAGTCTTGCATTAATATAAAAAAATATGGAACCCTTCCTGAATTTCATATTACCGTTGTGCAGGGGCCATGCTAATCTTCTCTGTATCATTCTAATTTTAGTATACGTGCTGCCGAAGCGAGCACTAAATAGCTACACCTTCAGTCAATGTAGAAAAACCAGACTGTAACCACATTACTGTTTTAATGTTTTGTATTGTAACCAGCTTTATATGCAATTATTGCATTTTGTTAACTTATTTTTATTTTATTTAATGTCAAAATTATGGTTTTAATTAGTTACACCTCTGAGAAAATCATTAAAACCATGGGGCCCCATGTTTCTCCCTAGACTTTCTATATTTTCTAGTTCATTGCATTTCCATAGGTAAATAGACTACTCTGAGAATAATGGCCTACCATGATTTAGCATCTTACCTTGTTACCTGATTTTTATATTTTGTGCTTTGTCGACACAATACTCATATACTCCTTTTTTGAGGTGTCTTGTCATTATACATAATAAATTTGTACATAATTTTGATAGCTAACATATCAAATAATTTGATAAACCCTATATCATTGCAAATAAGGTACTTACATTAATAATAATGCCATATCATGGGACCTTTGAAACAAAAACTTTTCTTTCCATGACACAAAATTTTGTAGTACTTCATTAGCATCCCCGTTAGATGGAATCTTATTTTGATCTGACCAGAGCTCCAAAGATGTTAAATTAACAGTCAATTTAAGCTGGGAAAACATCTGTAAACAGAAGATACATGACATACAATTTAGGTAATTATAAATATAAATTATATCTCTATACATAATGCTAATAGAGTCAATTTACTGTTATTTGGAGATGAAATCCATTGGTGGGTGAAACTGGTTGATAGGACTATACTTTTTATAAAAATGTAAATGCTATTTATATAAACAATGTTATTGTATTCATAGGAATGTTTATTATTTAAATGTGAAACACAAATACTTACAGTATTGATAAGGCTAAAGATATGGACAACATTTTCAGTTGCAACTGCCACTTCAGAGCCCATATAATCAAACTGAAAGACAAATTCAGTTTCTTAATCACTAGCAAAAATTACTACTACATTTTAAATGGATAAAAAATGTTACAGTAATGCAGTGCTCAAATGAAAGGACAAAAGTAAAATTTAGATGTATCAAATGATTAATAAACCTAGGGCCTTTTTGTATTAATCAATAATATTAAAATGATATGGTTGTGATTATCTTCTTCTTTACACATATAGAAATTGAGGGTCAAAAGTTAAGTTCCCAAGATTGCATAAATACTAAAGGTAAGAACCGGGAATCAAGTCTCTAACTAACTAAGCTACTAAGTATTTTTGGTATAAACACAGAGCTCTGAGTAATAATAGTGAACAATTTCAAAAATATGTCCTCATTTAAAGGAACAAAAATCATCAGATTTTTTCTGAAATCTAATTGCGTGTGCATACATGTTTCTAAGTATTTGCAAAAAGTGTAAAAAGTGGAAGCTTGGGATCTTCAATAGTCTCCTGTAAGTCTGCAGAAGACTACTGACAGAAAATAAAATGTAATGGATAGAGTTCTCTGTTATAGACAAGAGAAGCTATCCTCCTAGCTCTTTAGAGACTGTTTGTGCTTTGGAATTTTTCTGTATGTAACATTTCCCAAGAAACTATATGTACGTTTACAAAATGCAGTGTGTGTGACATGAATAACCAACTTGACAAATGATACACCAAAAGGGTAGAGCCCTGTCAAAGCAAATACCATAGGTTCAGTTCTTGCATAGCAGTTTATTTGCTATAGCCACAGCCATTCCTCCTAGCCAGTTACCCTGGAGTTCAGTCCCACCCTCTGACACACCAAGAGCAACCAAGGATCAACTACAACAGAAGAGCACACACAACCCACACAAGGGAAACACCTGGAGCACCCAGCTCAGGTGACCAGGAGAACTGCACCACTGGGTCTCACAGGACATCAACTACATAAGGCCACTCTCCCAAGAGCAAGAAACTGCTCTACCTAAAACATAGAAACACATGCAGGGAGTCAGCCAATATGAAAAGACAAAGAAACAAGTCCCAAAAGAAAGAACAGGACAAAACTCCAGGAAAGGAACTAAACGAAATGAAGACATGCAATATACCACATGCAGAGTTCAAAACACTTGTTATAAGGATGCTCAATGAACTAAGGGGAACAATAGATGAACTCAGTGAAAACTTCAATAAAGAGAAAGGGAGCATAAAAATGAAAATAGAAAACAAAAAAGAACCAATCAGAAATGAAGAATAAAATAACTGAAATAAAGAATACATTGGAGGAATCAACAGTAGATTATGTGAAACGGAGGATCAAATCAATCATCTGGAAGATAAGGTAGCAGAAAACAGCCGATGAGAACAGCAAAAAGGAAAAAGAATTTTTAAAAATGAGGATAGTTAAAGGGACCTCAGGGACAATATCAAGCATACCAATATTCCCATCATAGGGGCACCAGAGGGAGAAGAGACAGAGAGCAAGGAATTAAAAAGCTTTTTGAAGAAATAGTGATGGGAAATTTTCCTAACCTGGTGAAGGAAATAGACATTCAAGTCCAGGAAGAGCAGAGTCCCAAACAAGATGAACTCAGTGAGGCCCACACCAAGACACATCATTAATAAAATGCCAAAGGTTAAAGAGAAAGAAAGAATCTTAAAACCAACAAGATAAAAGCAGTGAGTTACCTACAGTGGAGCTCCCATAAGACTGTCAGCTGATTTTCAACAGAAACATTGCAAGTCAGAAGGAATTTACACAAAATATTCAAAGTGATGAAAAGTGAGGACCTACAACCAAAATTACTCTATCCAGCAACACTATCATTTAGAATAGAAGAACAGATAAAGAACTTCACAAACAAGAAAAAGCCAAAAGAGCTCATCACCACTGAACCAGTATTACAACAAATGTTAAAAGGTCTTCTTTCAGAAGAAAATAAAAAATAAAAAATATGAATTAAAAAATATAGAAAATTTCTCACTGACAAAGGCACACTTAGTAAAAGCAGTGTTTCAACCAATGATAAAGCTAGTACAAAAGTTAAAAGGCAAAAGTAGGTAGATCATGTATAATTACAACAATACATTAAGGAATACACACAAACACATATGCACAAAAGTAAAAAATAATGATGAAAACATAAACATGGAGGGGGTGAGCAAAACTGTAGTAATTTAAGATGTATTCAAACTTAAGTGACAATCAAAATAGACTGCTAAAAACATAGCTTGCTATAAGAAAGCACAAGGTAACCACAAACCGAAAATCTACAAGAGATATACAGAAAACAAAGAGAAAGGAATCCAAACACAACACTATAGAAAGTCATCAACATACAAGAGAAGTGAGCAACAGAATAACAGAAGAACAAGAACTACAAAAACAAATATTATGCTAAGTGAATAAGTCAGATGGAGAAAGGTAAATACCATATGATCTCACTTATATGTAGAATCTAAAGAACTGAATAAATAGCAAACTAAACAGAAATAGTCTCAGAGATACAGAGGAAAAACTTATGGTTACTAGTTGGGAGGGGGACGGGAATGAGGGAGAAGGTGAGAGGATTAGAAAGCACAAATTGGTAGTCACAATATTGCCACAGGGATATGAAAAACAGTTTGGAGAATATAATCAATAACGTTGTAAAGATTTTGTAGGGTGTCAGATGGGCACTTGTCTTACTAGGGAGACCACTTCATGGACGGTGTAGATGCCTGACCACTGAGCTGTACACCTAAAGCAGAAGCTGAATAACATTGAATGTTAACTATAACTATATATATATATATATATATATATATTCATTCACGGGATATGGAGTACAGCATAGGGAATAGAATCAATGGAATTATAACAGCTATATATGATGTCAGAAGGGTAATATATTGGGGGAAAGGGGTTATCACTTTGTTAGGGGTGTAATATTTAACTATTACATTGTTTTGTACACCTGAAACTAAAAATAAAATAAAATAGAAATTAAATTAGAAAAAAAGAACTACAAAAATAATCAAGAGGCAATTAGTAAAATGGCAATAACAACTAATCTATCAATAATTACTTTAAATGTAAGAGGACTAAATGGTCCAACCAAAAGAAATAGTGTGGCTGAATGAAAAAACAAAACAAAACAAAGCAAAAAGACAGACCCATACATATGCTGCCTACAAGACACCCACTTCAGATCAAAGGTAAACACAGACTGAAAATAAAGGGATGGAAAAAGACATTTCATTCAAATGGAAGTGAAAAAATAGCTGGGTAACAAAATACTTTTATCAGATAAAATAGACTTTAAAACAAGGGCTGTAACAAGAGACAAAAAGGGACATTTCATAATGATAAAGGGATCAATCCAACAAAAGGGCATAAATCTTATAAACATCCACACACCCAATGAAGGGGCATCTAAATATATAAAGCAAATATTGATGGACATAAAGAGAGAGATTGGTAATAATATAGTCATAATAAGTGATTTTACCACCCCATTGACATCAATTCATAGGTCATCTAAAATGAAATCAACAAGGAAACAGTGTCCTTAAGTGACACATTAGACTAGGTGGACTCAATTAGTATATTTAGGCCATTTCACCCAAAAGCAGCAGAATATCCATTTTTCTCACCTGCACATGGAATATTTTTCCAGGATAGACCACAAAATAGGTCTCATTAAATTTAAGAAGACTGAAATCATATCAAGCATCTTCTCTCATCACAATGATATGAAACTAGAAATAATTAGAAAAAGAAAACTAAAATACACACAAACAAGTGCTACTAAACAATGAATGGGTTAACAAAGAGATCAAGGAAGAAATCAAACAACACCTTGAGACAAATGAAAATGAAAACACAATGACCCAATACTTATGGAACACAGCCAAATCAGTTCTAATAGGTAAATTTACAGCAATACAGGCCTACCTCTAGGAACAAGAAAAATCTCAAACAATCTAACCTTACATCTAAATGAACTAGAAAATGAACAACAAAGTCCAAAGTGAGTAGAAGGAAGGAAATAATAAAGATTACAGTGAAAATAAAGTATAGTCTAAAAAACAATACAAAAGATCAATGAAACCAAGGGCTGATTCTTTGAAAAGATAAGCAAAACCGATAGACCTTTGAGCCAGACTCATCAAGAAAAAAGAGAGGGCTAAAATAAATAAAATAAAAAATGAAAGTGGAAAAGTGATAGCCAACAGCAGAGAAATACAAAAGATTATAAGGAAATACTATGAATAATTATATGCCAACAAATTGGACAACCTAGAAGAAATGGGTAAAATTCTAGAAACATAAATTTTCCAAGCCTGATTCAGTAAGAAACAGAAAACCTGAACTGATAACTACTAACGAAATCAAATCGGTAATCAAAAACTATCAACAAATAAAAGCCCTGAACCAGATGACTTCACAGATGAATTTCCCCAACATTCAAAGAAGAATTAATACCTATTCTTCTCAAACTATTTCAAAATATTGAAGAGGAGCGAAGTATCTAAAATGCATTTTACAAGGTCAGCATTACCCTGATACCAAAACCAAACACATTACTAAAATAAAATAAAATTAAGGGCAATATCCCCAATTAACATAGCTGTAAAATCCCTTTACAAAATAATAGTAAAATGAATTCAGCAATTTATTAAAAAGATCATATACTGTGATCAAGTGGAATTTTTCTCTGGGATACAAGGCTGGTTCAATAAATGTAAATCAATTAACATGATATACCACATAAACATGATGAAGGCTAAAAATCATATGATCATATCAATAGATGCAGAAAAAGCATTTGACAGAACTGAACATCTATTTATGATAAAAACTCAGAAAACTGGGGATAGAAGGAACATACCTCAATATAATAAAGGCCATCTATGACAAACCCACAGCTAACATTATACTCAATGGTGAAAGCTGAAAGCTTTTTCTTTAAGATCAGGAAATAGGCAGGGAAGTCTACTTTCACCACTTTTATTCAACATTGTATTGGAAGTCCTAGCCACAGACAGGAAAGAGATATAAAAGGCATCTAAATTGGAAAGGAAGAAATAAATTGTCATTATTTGCTGATGACATGATACTACTATAAAGAACCTTAAAAAAACCACCAAAAAAAATTAGAGCTAATAAATGAATTCTGTAAAGTACCAGGATATAAAATTAATATTCAGAAATTGGTTGCATTTTTATTAACCAATAACAAACTAACAAAGAGAAGTTAAGAAAACAATCCCATTAACAATTGCATTACAAAAAATAGAATACGTAAGAATAAACTTAACCAAGGAGGTAAGAGACCTGTACTCACAGAACTGTAAGACATTGAAGAAAGACTCTGAGGAAGATACAAATAAATAGAAGGATATACCATGGTCATGGATAGGAAGAATTAATATCATTAAAATGTCCATACTATCCAAAGCAATCTACAGATTCAACACAATCCCTATGAAAATACCAATGGCATTTTTCATAGAACTAGACTAATCCTAAAATGTATGTGGAACCACAAAGGACCTCAAATAGCCACAGCAATCTTGAGAAAGAAGAACAAAGTTGGAAGTGTCATACAACCATATATCAAGCTATACTACAAGTCTACTGTAATCAAAACAGTACAGGGCCAGCTGAGTGGCGCGATGGTTAAGAACTGGCTTGGGACACCAGAGGGCCCCGGTTCGGATCCCACATATGAGGGCCAGTGACACTGCCCTCCACAGCTAAGATGCTGAACAACAGCTCAACCTGGAGCTGGGCTGCTGTGAGTCACCAGCGATGGCGTAGGCTGCAGCCCCTGTGGTAGTGGGTTGCCATGGGCTGCCGTGTGTAGCCAGCAGCCAGCGTGAGTGGACATCCAGAAGCTGGCAACTGATCTGCCTCGCCCGGGAAGAATGCAATGGGCCAGTGAAGTAACGTCCTCCACAACTAGACTGAAGAACAAAAGGACAGTAACTTGTCTGTTCCCCTTCCCCCAATTCCCCAGCACTCTTCCCATCTCCCCAATTCCCCAATTAAAAACAAAAACAAAAAACAGTACAGTACTGGCATAAAAGCAGACACATAGATCAATGGAACAGAAGAGCAAACCCAGAAATAAACCCACACCTATATGGTCAATTAATCTGAAAGGAACCAAGGATATACAATGGAGTAAAGATAACATCTTAAATAAACGGCGTTGAGAACTCTGGACAGATACATGAGTGAAACTGGACCACTTTCATACATTATATATAAGAATAAACTCAAAATGAATTAAATATTTAAATGTAAGACCTGAAACCATAAAACTCCTAGAAGAGAAGATAGGCCACAAATTATTTGAACACTCTTAATAATATTTCTTTGGCTATGTCTCCTCAGGAAGGGAAACAAAAGAAAAAAATACACAAATGTGACTATATCAAATTAAAGAGATTTTACACAGCAAAAGGAACCATCAATAAAATGAAAAGACAACCTACTTAATGGGAAAAGATATTCACCAATGGTACATCCAATAAAATTAATATCCAAAATATATAAGAAACTCATACAACTTAACACCAAAACAACAAACAATCTGATTAAAAAATGGACGTAGGACCTGAATACACATTTCTCCAAAGAGGACACACAGATGGCCCATAGACATATGAAAAGATGCTCAATGTCACTAATCACCAGGAAAATGCAAATTAAAACCACAATGAGATATCACCTCACACCTGTCAGGTCAACTATCATCAATAAATCAACAAACAAGTGTTGGCAAGAATGCAGAGAAAAGGGAACCCTCATGCACTGTTGATGAAATTGTAAATTGGTGCAGCCACTATGAAAAACAGTATGGAGTTTCCTCAAAAAATTAAAAATAGGACTACGTTATGACCCAGCAACTTCACTCCTGGGTATGATAAATGAAATAGCTTGTTTTAAAATGGAAATCAACTTGAGAAAGAATTTCACCACAATTTGGGGTGGATTCAGAAATATCTGCAGCTAGTTATAATCCAATAGATTATAGTGTAGTAGAAGCCTTCCATACATGCAGAGTTATATTATACATTGTTACTAGGATTCCATACTGATTTAGAAATCAATACCATAAATACTGTTCCCCCTGTTTCAATGTAGAGGCAATTGACATTTCTTTATGTCTTGCTATATGGAGACACATATTTTGAACAGAGTAAAATACATATGTATTGCAAAGAAAGGAAGTTTCTTTTTCTTATTCCCTTTGAATTTAATTGCAAAACAACGATATGTTGAAATATATCAATGATGCATACCAAAGCTTTATCCATAATGATTTGTATTTTCAGAGTTCTTTTCAATAGCACAACATCTGAATTTTTCTGTGAAACAGAGGACATGATTAAATACGACATTTTAAAAAATATATTATATTGTTTGTGATTATCATGTACATTATATATGTACACACAGAAATAGGCATAGCTAGATAGACAAATTGATAGATATAGATACATAAAGATATATAGATAATAAGAAAATAAGAGGATGGATGCTGACTGAGTAAATAAACAGGTGAGATTCCAAATAAATGTTTTAGGAACAAAACAGAAGCTTTTACTTTATATTCTTGATAATTAGAATCCTCACAAAACGTGACTGCAATGAGGGAGAGCTCATACGAGGCCTGACAATTAAGTTCGTGAATTTAATTAAACAATTAAGTAAACTCATCCTAGAAAAAGTGCTACATACCTCCTTGCTGAATATCATACAGTCATCTTTGGAGTACTCCCCTTGGGAAGCTATGCACTGATGCCAGCACCTAGTCCACCCTTCAAAGCAATTTTGGAACCCTTTTTCTGCATTGGCCATCAGAGCTGTCGTCGTATTACCCTTGATGCCCTGAATGTCATCAAAATGTGTTCCTTTCAATATTTCCTTTATCTTTGAGTAAAGAAAGAAGTCATTGGGGGCCAGATCAGGTGAGTAGGGAGGGTGTTCCAACACAGTTATTTATTTACTGGCTAAAAACTCCCTCACAGACAGTGCCGTGTGAGTTGGTGCATTGTCATGATGCAAGAGCCATGAATTGTTGGCAAAAAGCTCAAGTCGTTTAAGTTTTTCATGCAGCCTTTTCAACACTTCCAAATAGTCAACTTGGTTAACTATTTGTCCAGTTGGTACAAGTTCATAATGAATAATCCCTCTGATATCAAAAAAGGTTAGCAACATCGTTGCAACAAGTTCACAAATTTGCCAGACCTCATATTTCCTTCCTCTCCAAAACTTCTTCTAGGATCCTCTCCCAAACTTCAAGCTAAACAAACTCCCATCAACTTTCCCCAAACATTGCATCTATTTTACCATTATTTTAATACCTTTAATTGTTCATATTAACTTTATTGTGGCTTACAATCAATAAAATGCATTCATATTGAGTATACAGTTATATGAATTGGTATTAATGTATACACCCATGTAACCATTTCCATGAATAAGACAAAGAATGTTCCCATCACCCTCTTCCAAGTCAATAGCCCTCATGGCTCAAGGCAACCAATGAACTGCTTTGTTTCAATTTTTTCACTCAACATTCATTCATATTGTTGTGATTATTAATTTATTAGTTTTTATTGTTAAGTAGTGTGCCATTGTAGAAATACATCATAATTTGTACATTTACCTGTTGATTTGGCTTATTTAGATATAATTAAAGCCGGTATAAATATTCATGTACAGATTTTTTTTTTTTAAGATTTTTATTGGGGAATTGAGGGATGGGAACAGCGCTGGGGAATTGGGGGAAGGGGAACAGACAAGTTGCTGTCGTTTTGTTCTTCAGTCTAGTTGTGGAGGACGTTGCTTCACTGGCCCAAGTTGGCACCATCATTGCGCTCTTCCCTGGTGAGGCAGATCAGTCGCCGGCTTCTGGAAGGCCGCTCACTGCGGCTGCTGGCCCCTCACGCTGGCTGCCACAGGGGCTGCAGCCTACACCGTCGCCGGCAACTCACAGCAGGCCGGTTCCAGGTTGAGCTGTTGTTCAGCGTCTTAGCTGTGGAGGGCAGTGTCACTGGCCCTCATATGTGGGATCCGAACCGGGGCTCTCTGGCATCCCAAGCCAGTTCTTAACCATTGTGCCACTCGGCCGGCCCTCATGTACAGATTTTTGTGCAGTTATATTCTTTCATTTTTCTTGGTAAATACTTAGAAATCGAATACCAAGTCACATGGTAATTGTGGGTGTGTAAAGTAGAACAAAAGTTCCAGATTGTTTTCTAAAGTAGTTTGATCATTCTGCATTTTCACCAAGATTTAATGAGTGCCAATTGCTCTACATTTTTGTCTATACTTGGTATTGTCAGTCTTTATCATTGTATCCATTCTTGTTAGTCTGTGTTGATATCTCATGAGGTTTTAATTTGCAGTTCCTTGATGATTAATGATGTTGAACATCTTTTCACATGCTTACGAATCATTAACTTGATTTCTCCTAGGCTTCCTACTAGAAGTTTTATGTTTAGCTTTGATTTTTAAGTCTAGGCTCTAGTTTTTTGGGGGTTTTCTGTTGTTGTTGGTTTTTTTTTGGAATAAGAGCCAAGCATCACTTTATTATATATGGATATCCAGTCTTCTAGCATCATTTGTTGAAGAGATCATTCTTTAACTTTTCAAACTCTTTAGCATCTTTGTGGAAAATCAACTAGCCAATAGCATGTGGGTCTTCTTATCTATTCTGTTCCACTGTTCTATAGGTCTGTATTTATATCAATAACACAATATGCACTTCTGTAACAGGGATCAACAAACTACGTCCCAAGACATGGTCACCTGTTTTGTAAAAAATATTTTGCTGGAACACAGCCACACCCATTTGATTATATACTGTCTACACTGCTTTCATGCTACAAAAGCTGAGTGTAGTAGCTGCAATAGACCATATGCCCCACAAGTCTAAAATATTTGTTATCTGTTCCTTTAAGGAAAAAACAATGTAAGTCCATCTTATTTTTTTTTAAACTGACTATTCTAGGATATTTGCATCTCCTTATGAATTTCCAAACCAATTTTTACAAAATGTTTTCTGGAATTTTGATTGGAATTAAACTTACTCTACAGATCTATGTGGGGGAAATGAACATCTGAACAATGTCGATTTCTTTTTTTCCTGTGACTCTTCTTTTCTACTTGATTGAAATTTCACTGTATTTAGCAACTATTATTTGTGAATTTGGTTGTGAATTTGACTGGCTACTATTCTCATTCATGATGAGATTAGAGTCTCTTTTTATTTTTTAAATAACTATAGTTTGCTTATTTTATACATTAGGGAAGACATTTCATATTAGGAAAGAAAAAAACGGTTTCAATAAAAAAATTTTAATTATATAGTTCTGGCTGAGTACAGAATTATAGATTGAAAATGACTTTGCCTCATTTTAAGTAACTGTGGTATTGCCTTTCAACTTCCAGTATGGCTGCTGATATATTTAATTCCATTCTCTATCTTATTCATGTATAAGAAAATAGAGCTTTTTCTGATATCAATCAAGAAACTCATCTTAGATAATTTTTCTTGGATTGTTTTGTGATTTATTTAACTCAGTTTTCTCTGTTTATTCATATTGGAACTCTTCTTGTATCACCCATATTTATATTTTAATTTTTCATCTGTCAAATTTCCCTGGCATTTGTCTTTGTACTTTACTTTTTGTGTAATTTCTGCAATTTTGTCTTATGAACTTTCTATTCATTTCTTACATTTTTGTTACTATGCTTTTAATTTCAAAGAACTGTTATCTGCTGAATATTATTTTTAAAATAGCAATCTGAAGATTCCTCCATGTTGTTGCAAATGGCAGTATTTATGCTAAGCAAAATAAGTCAAACAGAAAAAGTTGAGAACCATATGACTTCACTCATATATGGGATATAAAACTAAAACAACAAATGAACAAGACAAACAAACAAAGAAAAAAATCTCACAGACACAGACAACAGTTTAGTGGTTACCATAGGGTAAGGGGGAGGGGGTGGTAGAAGAGGGAAAAGGTTGTCAAGTATATGTTGATGGAAGGAGAACTGACTCTGGGTGGTGAACACACAATGCAATATATAGATGGTGTATTATAGAAATGTACACTTGAAACCTGTATAATTTTACTAACCAATATAATCAAATAGATAGATAGATAGATAGATAGATAGATAGATAGATAGATAGATAGATAGCAAACTGTTCTTATTTTGTACATATTTTCTCTTATCTCTCCAAGGACATTGTCATTTTTGTTTTCTTCACTTTCTATATTTTTTGGTGTTTCAACCTTTAAAACTTTGATTTTTTTCATATATATCTATCTCCCATGTTAAATTGTTTCATCATATGTCTGCTGCCCCTACATATTAGGAATTGAGCACTTAACATCTTATTCCAACATCTGTGACCTCATATGGCATTTAGGGGTTGTTTTCTTCACAGAGGGTAATTTGTCTGGATTGTTGGTTGGAAAAACCCTGCTGTCAATATGGTTAATTTTTATTCTTTTGGCTGATCTGATTCCCTCCTGAAGAGGCATCTTCAACACATTTCTTAGAATGCATAATCCTGGTTCCCAATATCTAGTGTGCCAAATTTAACTTAGTCAAATCAGTTTCGGTATTGTATTCCTCTATTGTGGCATACAATAGAATATCTGTGCCTGATGGTCCCTTTCACAGACTTCTCAAAGAAAATAGACTTCAGTTATCTGTTATAATGATCTACAACAGAGACAATCGATTAGGAGAGGAAATCAGAATTTCTAAATACTTCTGCAACTTATTTTCAACAAATTCTCTTCATAGGTTCACCTTTAAAATCACTTCCTATGATATGTGGACATGCAATTCCAGAAATGTTTGGGTACTACTGCAGTATATATCAAGTTTCCTATAGCCTAACACAATTACCAGTTTAGGATTCAGCTAAATCAGCTGGTTAGCTATCTGCTATTCAACTTCCTTTGTTATTACTCCTCTCCAGTTGTCTGTGTTTGTATGTTTCTGTCATTTTAAAAATCCCTTTTCACTTTAGTGAGGTTCAAGGAAAGGGCAGGGGTAAATGCATGTGTCCCATGTGCTTTTAACAGGTAAGCCTTTTCTTGTATTTTTTTTATTTTTTTAAATATTTTTCAACTTTGGCTATAATGAAGATGCTCATCTTATTTATAAGCTTATTTGTTTACTTTCATAAATGTGCCTATGTACTTTTATATTATTTTTCGGTTCCTTCCAATATGAAAGAACAAAATTCACAAACACATATCAATACCCACTTATCTTCATTCCTGTAGTGACAACCCTGGTTTCTTCTTAGGTTCTGACATTTGTGTCTCTATTTTATTTCATTATTGAATTTTGTTTTGTATCCAAAGTTTCTGTATTTACTTCCAATTACCTAGATCTTCTATATTAGAAAATATGGTGAACAAATAGTAATAGTAGTAGCAGCGATATTTACTGATCACTTATATTTCTCTACATATTATGCTAAATAATTTCTATTTGTAAACTTATTTTATCTGTGAAATAATTGTAATAGTTACATATTGTTTTCATTATTGGCTTTTTGCACATGAGAAAATTTAAACACAGAAAGGTTATGTTACTCGTCCAAGTTTTTATAGATTCAGGCTGACAGACTTGGATTTCAAGCCAGGCGGCTAAGACTGTGTGCTATTTCTTTCTCTTCCAGTACCTCTGTTATTGCTGATTCATTGGAGGGGGATGGCTGCAAGTGCAGTGTTATTTGTCTTTCCAAAGCAAGTGCATCCCTTCAGGTTATCCCTCTGCCACAAAATAGTATTCATGGAATCCTTTAAATTTTTTCAATTTACTTCATGAGATAGTACTCAGTTGCAAAAATTGTCTTAAGTTGTGTCCAATGTTGTATTGTAACATGTAGATGGTTTCCAGAGCTGGCATAAATTTTGGGATCACATTTTAGTTCCATTATACATATAGGAATACTACTTGCAATTAGGGAAATGTGAGAATTTTCATTTTTTAAAGTTTCATTTCATTAAATTTACTGGTGTGACACTGGTTAGTAAAGTTACATAGGTTTCAAGTGTACAATTCTCTAATATATCATCTATATATTGCATTGTGTATTCACCACCCAGAGTGACAGAGGAAGGTAAAGGGTGGCAAATAATGTGGTAATGGAAGAAGAACTGACTCTGGGTGGATAATTTTCATTTTTGAAGTATGTGTGTTCATATCTATTACATGTTCATTTCTATAACTTTTAAAATAAATATCTTACAAGAGGTTTTAATATAATCAATATCCGTTTAACATTATTTTCCAAATGTAACACATATCAATATGAACAAGTTTTTCAAAAGTAACAAAAATGAAAATCTCAGAAAATGTGTTACTTACTTCTGACTTCACAAGAATCTTGTAGGACTGATTCACCAATGGGGTTATAGTATAATTTTCTTGTAAAGGGAGAAAATGAATTTCATTATTCTTTATTTGATAAAGCATATGCTCATATGTAGATGAAAATTCCAATGGTTCAATTCCATAACTGACATTCTCCAGCTGCAATAATCCCCTGAGTATTTAAAGACATAAAAATAAAGTCAATTAATATAGATAGTATTTTATTAATTATATAAAATTAGAAATATAAATATATATGACTATGTATATGAGAAACGTAAATTCACATTAAATAAAAATATTTATAGAAATTTGATAGTGGTTTTTATGGTCTATTTAAGCTAAGAATCATACTTAAATTAACCTTCAACAAAATTTTATACCATCTGTCTATTGTGGCATTTAGGAGTCACTGTGGTTCTAGTATGGCTAATAACTGTGAATATTCTTTATACTAGTGGGCTTTTTCTGAATAAATTTTATGACTGCAAGCCTAGGATAGAGACAATAAGAATAAGAAAAACGGTAAGAGGAGTAGGAAAAGAAAGTATATGAGAAGAAACACAATCAAAGCCTATACTTTCTTTGCTTTCATTCTACCATTCAAGGAATTTCTTAAAAATTAAAGGGTGCACAAGATTTTCAAGCACGCAAATCTCTGGAATATGCCATTACCTGAGTCCAGAACAGATGTTAAGTGTCACAACTGATTTTGGAAATTCTGCGGCATATCCTTGATAAAAGCAATGGCCCTAATCAGGAGTACATAAAGATACATTCATGAGTGGTTTGAATATAACATTTTGGGTTTTATCTTTATTGCCTAGATATCACGAAACATTCAGAGTTAGCCATTACCATATTATTCACCAGACATCCCATGTTCTTGTTATCGCCCTACAATCTCTTCCTCTTCACCCTCTTCTGCCCATGAATAATCATGACTCCTATTCTTTCCCAATAATTGTTGCTACACAGTTATTTCTAAATTCTAATATTTTGACAAACAGCTTTCTTATCTTTTCTTTCTCAGCCACATTTCTTGAATGTATGGTCTGTAACTGCTAACTCTACATAATTAACAGCATTAATTTGACTTCAATTGTGAACATCTTGCTTGTATTTTCTAAGTTACCTATAAGTATCTTAAATGGCATTTCTTTATATATTTTTTTCTCTTTAATATTTCACCATGTTGATCATCCCTAGTTTAAACCCTCATTTCCATGGGCTTTCACAGTATTAGTCGTCTCAAGTTCCCCTCCAATACTCTTTCGGTGAATATTCCCGTCTCTTCCCTTAAAAGTGTAGTGATGTCTACAATCAATCAGTCCTGTTCCCTTGTTAATACTGTGCTATTTAAACTTTACTGTTATCACATTCTCCCCGATGAATTTGTGTATACATTTTTAGGTAACCGATATATATCTCCATTAATAACCATTTGCTTTTCTGAAAACCAGGAATAACCATATCTCCCACCCATTGACAGTGGCTGAGCACACCCTGCCTTCATACCAAGCAACTGCTGCAGCTACCTCCACCTGTGCTGGTGCCAGCAGACATTGCAACTACAAGCCTATCACAAAGTAGAATGCAAGCTGGGTGCCAAACTCTATGCAGCAGCAGAGTGCAGTTCAGACTCTGCAGCTCCTGGCCTTGCACCCAGTCCTAAAAAATAGCTCCTCATGAGATATTTCCCAACAACTCCAACTCCAAGCAGTGAAAAGTGGTCCAGTTAGGATCTTTCTACACCAAGGGACACTTGCAGAGATGGAGTGAGAAGCACATTGACAGTGGCTGGAGGACAGCCAGAGGATATGCTCTTTATTCCATAGATAAAGATCCTTTGTCACCCAACCACATCTACTAATACAAGTTTGTCCATCAAAGTACCGTTTACCACTATAGGCTGCACCGATAGAGATCCAGCAGATCAGAGGAATGGAGAGCAACAAAATAATATCAGAAGACCCAAGAAAGCTACACTGTCATTGGAACAACAGACCACACTAAACCTAAACTTACACAGGGTGATTATTTTAAATAATAGAAGATTTAAATGGTAAGCATACAATTGAAAATCACTATACCAAGAACCAAGAAAATCATAGCAAAAATGAGAAAAGATAACCAACTGATGTCAATACTGACATGAGTCACATGGTGAAATTATCAGACAAAAGTTTTAAGACAGCTGTAATAAAATTACTTAAATGAACAAAGAAATGAAATTTCTGATCAGGAAAATGGTGTGTTTCCTGGCTCTTCCATCCCCCAGGAAACACACCAATTCAGCTAAAATTTACAGACAAATTTCCTTTGTGAGAAATCAGAAACTAATTGAAAGATTCCTGCACACCCTGGAAAAGTGCAACATCGGACTCAACAATGGCAGTAGGGACGTTTTGGCTACCTTGTCACCAGAGATCCTGCCTCAGAGCACTGTCATATGGTCAGAAAGAAATCCTCTAGTGCCCAGCTTGACCCAGGGGAGAAAAAAGGTTTGTTCACATGCCCAGTGCCTGAGTGTTTCTAAGGGGGCTACCCAAAGGATGTGTGTCGCCAGTCCTGGAGCTCTGATGAGTTCAGCACAGTCTACCCACCCAGGCCAAAATGGAGGTGCTGGCTAATACACACCATTAATTCACCCCCACCCCCGATTCTGCACAGAGCAAGTGGATGAAAATCCCAGCTCTCTGCTACCCCCTGGGGGAAGAAAATAATTGATCCATACATGTAGTACCCCCACTTCACCCAAATTGCTTAAATGCCTAGCATCTGTCTCCCCAAACCTGAGCACTGATGGGTCCGGCACCATCTCGTTGTCTATAAAAGGATAGAAGCAGCAGCTTGGGATGGTCGATGCCACTGATCCTCCCTCACACCCAGCACAAAGAAAGTAGGAACAAAACAGATGCCTGCTTCACCCTGAAGAGGGAAAGAGTTAGTAGAAGCCTCCAAAATCACCTTCCAGGATGATTTTTAGGGGTCCTCTACTGTACCAGGCCAGTCAGCGAAGACTGGGATAGTCTTCTAGTAAGCAGACACCAAAACACAGAATTAAGTAAAATGAAGAATCGGGAAAAAGCTATCACAAACAAAGGAACAAGATAAATCTGCAAAACTGACCCTAGTGAAATGAAGTTAAGTGATTTGCCTAACAGAGAATTAAAAATGACCCTCATAAACATGCTCATGGAGGCCAAGGGAACAATGTAAAAATTTCTGATCAGCGAGAGACTTTATGAAAAGGATGAAAAGACAAATTACAGCATGGGAGACAATATTTGCATACCACCATCTGGCAAGGGACCTGTATTCAGAATATATAAATTGCTCAAAAATCAACGGTAAGAAACCAATCAATCAAATTAGAAAATGGGGAAAGACATTTAATAGACATTTCACAAAAAGTGATAAATAAGCACATAAAAATATGTTCAACATTAAGTCATTAAGGAAATGCAAATCAAAATTACACGAGATAGCACTACAATCTATAAGAATGGCTAAATTTAAAAATATATATATTAAATAGTGATTAAACAGTGGCAAGAATTCAGACACTCTATCTCTTGTACATTGCCAGTGGAAATGTAAAATGATACAGCCACCCTGGTAAACAGTTTGGTAGTTTTTAAAAAAAAACTATAAACATACACTTATAATATGACCAGGCAATCATATACCTGAGCATGTATTCCAGAGAAATAAAAGTTTCCATTTTATTCAAATTTATTGGCATAAAGATTTCATAATACTCCAAAATATTTATTTTCTCTATGACTAATAACATCTACTTTCAGCCCTAGTATTGATGGAATTAGTTTTTATTTTGGATAAATATTACTAGGAGTTATTAATTTTTAAGGAACTAAATTCTGGCCTTTAATTTTTTATATTCTTCCTTTTTCTATTTCATTGATTTCTGCCCTTATCTGTGTTGTTGCCTTCCTCTACTATGTTGTAACCCTTTATAGAGTATTGACTTTTGCATTGGAAGGCAATTAATTTAATGGTAGCCCTCCTTGATCCTCTCATTGTTGGGCTTAGGCTGTGGGGTGAGGAGTGGGGGTGATAAAAATATCTCTTACTCCAGAGCTTCATCCTTCCTCCTAAAGACGAGACTTTCTGGTCTCAGCTGAATGCCTGGTCACACTACTCTGCTTGGGCTGAAAACCCAACATCTCCCAACACTGTTTGACCTATAGTATCACCACCATTTTACTTTCTACCCTTCAGTAGAGTCTTAGTCAGCACCGATGCAGCCTAATCCTCAGTCAAGGACTTTAGAACAGCTCTCCTCCCACTCCCCCCCCACCCCCTCCAAAACAATAAAAAAAATTCATCTGATAGGCTCTCTTCATCTCCAGTCCTGTGTCCTGAAGATCCCAGCTGCTTCAGCAGCCCTGAACTCCAACCTGCTTAGTTCCACCTCCTCTGCTATGATTAAGACATTATCCCCAGTCAGAGAGCCACACTGAATGTGAGCTTCACCTTCTATGCTTCCTTTCTCTCAGAGAGAAAATTCCTGATCTGCCTATTGTCGAATGTCTAAAAACAGGTGCCTTACGTGTTTTGTCCTGCTTTCTACTTGTAGACGGTGAGAAAAAGAGATTATGTACCAGTTACCATATTTTTAAATTTATTATCACTCAACTGCAATTTACAAGCAGCAATAGAATCTGACCAGTCACTTGTCAATCATTTGCTTCTTTCCAATCATATATTCTGGCAAAGTAAGTATTGTACAGACTAAAGCTAACGTTTTCACATACTTTGAAAAATTTCTTGACTCCCATCTGCATTCTGGGATACAGTTCAAATTCCTCTATTTCACATGTGAACCTATTCAGATTTTTGTGCCCAATATGCTTCTGCATCCTCACTTTCCCTCTGGTTGTTATACAAAGTAATTTCCACCATTACCTCCACCACACAGATCCTATGATAACTCAATTTTAATTGCTCACTGTGTTTAGTGGCTTCTTAGCTCCTTCACCCATTATTTTTTTGTTTCCTCTCAAACTCCTACTAATACTTCCAGATAGTTTAAATGACCTTCTTGGATAAGTGATTCCTGAGTTCCAGATTTAAAAAGTAGTTGTTCTATTCAGTATGATTTTATTGTAATTGTCACATTATATTTGGATTT
The DNA here is from genome assembly GCF_001890085.2 of Hipposideros armiger. Taxonomy (NCBI): domain Eukaryota; kingdom Metazoa; phylum Chordata; class Mammalia; order Chiroptera; family Hipposideridae; genus Hipposideros; species Hipposideros armiger. Next base: position 89,726 of record NW_017732972.1, on the reverse strand, counting down.
GTGATCTCTTTGCCCAGTAATTCTTTTTCTCCTCACCAATGGCACCTTAACCACATTTAAAAAAATCTACATAGCATAAAGCAAAACTTACCTTTATAAATGAAGAATCTGGATACAATGTTCCTGATTTGTTGTAAGAATACACCCGGAAATGAGGGTCTAAAAATGACCTAATTCAACCAAAATAATGACACTTCATTGTAATAATATTATTAATAAAAGTAACTTCTAAAAACATGAAATTAAACAAAATTCACTTTCAATTATATAAGTTCATATATCCAAATATTAAATGGACTCATCTCTCCATTATCTAGCTTGCTTTTTGATAGCATATTGTGCATACAAGAAAAAATTATAACCAGTATAAACAGATGTCAGTATGGGTGCTACAATGACACAGATTTATCTATAGTAAACATCAAGGCTTCCAGATTCCCACAACACAGTTTTCTTTTAGATTTAAGCAACAATAACTCTTACGGCAAAAATGTTAGTTAATATTTGCTAACAAGTAGCCATGCGTTGATAAATACAAACTATATATATATATATGTATATATATGTATGTATATATATACATATACATATACATATACATATACATATACATATATATATGCTTTTATCATGAGTTTTCATGAAGCTATGTTGTGGTAAAAACAAACCCCAAGTTCTCAATGCCTTCAAACAACAATAAATATTCTTCGCAAGTTCATTGCAGGTTCATCTCTACACTATCTTCATTCTGGACCCCAGGGAAAAGCACAGTTCTTGGGAGGAACTGTGCCTTTCTTGTAGCAGAAGGAGAAAAATTTGTAGATGCACACAATAGTTCTTAAAGACTTTGTTTAGAAGTGGGACACTGTGTCCAAGTTTTATTAGCTAAGCTAAAAGATTTCTATAGACAAACCTGATATAAATAAGTATGGTACGGAAGTTTAATCTTACTGGGAAGATAGTGATTATCACGGAACAATCTAACACCGTTATTCATTATAGGGAGACTGGGACTTAAGGATTCCAAACACCAAGAGGCATTTCAAAGCCAGAATTGAAGAGGGCCTAGAGAATTCACATGGTACTTTCCTTCACTATAATTCCCCAATTAAAATAAACAAACTAGAGCGCTTCCCAGAGAAAAACAGACATTTATCAGTTTATAGTCTACATATACTCAAGGAAAAACCCTTAATGGCCTGGGTTGATTTAGATGCAGGTATCTGGAACATGAATTCCAGCTCAAGGGCAGAGCCACATTTTAATAACTGTAGCATGTAAATGAGGGTGGTGAAAATGGGAATCAGAAGTAGTCCCTAGGAAAAAGAAATTATGGGTAAAAAATGTTAACAGATGTCTTACAAACATAATTAAAAGGATAAAAGTTTAGTTTGCAAGTTTATTCACCCTGGGCCTTCAAAAGTATACTTTTTGCTTGTATATGAAACAATAAAACAGTCTGGCTTGATCAGTGAAGTAATAAAAATGCAAATGACCATTCACAGAAAATAAATTCCAACATAAGGAAAATGAACAATAAACAGTGGTAAGGCAAAACTTAAATGTTACTTCCTAATGAAGTAAAATGAAGAAAATGATCATAATTTCAAGAAAACTTAACAGGCTTTCAAAGAATATCATTTCAAGAAAAAAAGAACACTCTGAATCAAAATACATGACAGTTAAAATTAAATATTTCAATAAATGTGTCAAAGAGACTTTGGTTGCTGAGAACAGATTAGATACCTAGCCAATAAAGAGAATAACTACTGGTAAGATCCACAGCAAAAATAAGATTAGGGTAAAGGGGTTCAAACATATGGTGATGGAGGGAGAACTGACCAGGTGGTGAACACACATGTGATATATAGATGATGTATTATAGAACTGTCCACTTGAAACCTATATAATTTTACTAACCACTGTCACCCCAATAAATTTTTAAAAAATTGGAAATAGTTATAGAAAAAACTATGACACAGAGGGCAGAACAAAAAGACCCAGGATGAAACCACAGATTTCCCATAGAATAAAAAATGTGTAGGGATTTAAACTAAAAGGAAAAAGTAAGGGACTTATGATATATCAGGGAGGATTAATATAGCACCACACATGCACACACACAAACACACAAAAAATACTGGAAAATTCACCTAAGATGGACTACATAGAATTACAAAAATTTATAGCCAAGAAATATGACTCACAAATTCTACACATTGCCAAGATGTTACTCAGTTATGAAAACAAAAGGGACATTTGCAGATATGCACAGATTCAGAAAGCATGCCAACTGCATATTCTATCTGAAGAAAATAATATGAAAGCATTCTAACTAAACAATACCTGAGTCAGCATAAAATTGCAATAAAAGAAAAAATATAAAAAGGAAGTGGTGATAAAATTTGAAAAATGCAATACAGTGGTTAGGTAACTGGAAGCCTTGGATTTACATCTTAAATGTAAATATAATTTTTAAAATACTATAAGAATATTATTATATAAATTCAGTTGTGAGAGACACAAGAGAGAAAGCTGAGGACCTATAAAAGAAAATATGAATATAATGATTACATGAAAATTTCATTTTTATAGCAATAAATCCCACAAAGGGAGAAAGCAATCAATAGGCCGAGTGGCATATTCATAACATAAAATAAAGAAAGGGTTAATATTGTAAAAAAAATCCAGAAACCTATTTTTTTTATGATACACAAGCTTCATTCCCATCTATAATTTTACCTGTTACCATAATTCAATTTAGATTTATTGCATAAGTTGTGGCAACAATCATTAATAACCAAATAAACTCCATGACTCTTCTTGGGTAACACTTTTAACAGTGGACTCCAGGCTATCACACAGTAACTGTCAATTCAACTACAGCAAAATTTCTGAAGATGATGGCTACTGCACCCAAGCAGGCTGTAAGTAAATTTCAAATGGAAACTGGCATCAATCTGAAGGAATTATAACTTCACACTTTTGGGGTAATCTCCCAAGATGGCTTCAGAGTAGACCAACTTTACACAGCACATTTTTTTTAAAAAGGACACATTTATTCATTGTCATGATCAGACTATTGCATGTAGCAATCAACAGCATAGGTGTAAAAAAATTTTTTTTACATTAGAACACTTTGTTAAAATGTTTACACTTTTCACAGAACAGAAACTAAAATAACCTGTTATACAAGTAGTCCTCAAATACACAGTCCTCAAGTTTTTTGCCCATACACATGAGTATTGTCTAAAACAGGGGTTGGCAAACTGCAGCTCATGAGCCACATGCAGCTCTTCGGGTACGTTCCATCTCAAAAGTTTGCCGACCCCTGGAAGAGCCAATTCTGTCCCTCACAACAATTTAAAAATTATTCGAGAGCCATAAATATATTTTTACATAATCACCACTATGTGAATAACATCTTTTAAAATTTTATAAATGAAACTATGATAGTTTTATTTTCATTTTCAATTTCACTTCAGAGCCACATGTATGTACCCAAAGAGCCACATGTGGCTCGTGAGCTGCAGTTTGCTGACCCCTGGGGACTCTTCCATCTCAAAAGCTTACCAACCCCTGGTCTAAAATATGTCTTCTTTGTATCAGATAAGCCCTGCCACCACAGTGCTTGGCTGAGTTCACAAATCTGCTGTAACCTATAGCTTTCCTATCACATCTCTAGTTCTCATCTCCTGCCAAGTTTTGTTTTCCTGGCAATAATTAAAATTTACTGCCACTGCCATAGGTACTGCTACTGCTGCTGGAACCACCACAGCCACCTTGGTTTTATTTGGCAAAGTATTGGCTTCCACCACCACAGTGGCTAGAGCTTCTGCCTCCAGTTTCCTCCTTCCATGAGTCCAAAATTTGAAGATTGATTGTTGTAATTGCCAAAATCATTTGTGCTTCCGCCATCTCCAAAATTGCTTCCATCATTACCAAATCCATTATAGCCATCCCCACTGCCACCATATCCTCTACCACCATGACTGACACCAAAGCCACCTCAACCACTGAACTTTCCTCCATGACCAAAGCTGTCATTACCACCAAAACCACCTCCTTGACCTCCACCAAAGTTTCCAGAACAACTTCGGCTTCTTTGACTGGATTAAACACTAGCCATCTCTTGCTTAAATAGGGCTTTCCTTACTTCACAGTTGTAGCCATTCATAGTATGAATGACAGTCTTGTCTACAGAGTCATGGTCATCAAAGGTTACAAAAGCAAAGCCTCTCTTCTTGCCACCACCTCGGTCAGTCATGATTTCAATCACTTCATTTTTCCATACTGTTTAAATTAATTTGTTAGGTGATGTTCTTCAGTGTGTTCTGTAATTCCACAAACAAAAATCTTTTTCACAGCTAAGTGGGCACCAGATCTTTGAGAACCTTCTCTTGAGACAGCCCTCTTTGGTTCCATGACTCTTCCATCCACTTTGTGTGGCCTTGCATTCCTGGCTGCATCCATCTCCTCCACAGTGGCATACATGACAAACCCAAAAGCTCTGGAACACTTGGTGCTTGGATCTCTCATCACCACACAGTCTGTGAGTGTTACTCAAATTGGCTTCAAGGACTCATCAGTTGTTTCAAAGTTCAAACCTCCAGTGAAGAGCTTCCGCAGCTGTTCAAGCTCTTTGGGAGATTCTGATTTAGACATGACACAGGAGGAAAGACTTTAATGATGCTTACTCTGTGGTGTCCACAGACAGAAAGGCCAGAAATGTATTTCTTGATATCAAGGCAAAAAAAAAAAACCCTAACTATATAAGAATATAGATACAAGGCTGTTTATTGTAGGACTATATAGTGACAATTCCTGGAAATAACCTCATTACCTATCAATGTCACAAACAATAGAATGTTATTTATTAAATAATGAGTTACAATATATACATAGAGCAAGAAAATAAACACCATTATTTAATAAGACCTGCCAGTTGCAAAACCTAATTCCCATTTTCGTAAAAACAAAATTTTTGATAGGTTTCTATATGCTTTATTTAAGGGAAAGATGAAAATTAGGGAAAGATACACACAAGTTTTATTGATATTGGTTTCCTCAGAAAGTGAAAACAGAAAAAAGAAAATTTAAGAGATTAAAAATACATACTTAAGCAAACAGGAAAAAAAATTTGTGAAATATCAAGTAAAATGCTTAAAATCATACAAATATGTAAAATAGCATGGAGACAAAATTAAACATAAACAAATAAAATTATTCCCTTAATTGTTACAATTGTGTTATATTTTAAGAAGTTACACAGAGTAATTTTAATCTATCCAACATACCTTAAAATATACATCATTAAATTAGAATTTGGCACAAATATTAGTCAAGAGGAAGACTGAAAATCTAGTCTGACATGAACCAGGAAGAAGATACAGCATGTTAAATAAATGTAATATTCATGCTCTTGTTTAGTCGCAATTTAGGGTAGTGATTGCAAACATTAAAGAAACTAAAAGCAGTCTCTTTTAATAGACTTCCGGTCAAGATGGCAAAGTGGTCAATGCTGTGCTCACCTCTTCCCAGGACCACATTAAAATGACAACTAATCTACAGAACAACCATCATTGAAAACCATCTGAAGTCTAGCTAAACAAAGTCCTATAACTTAGAATACAGAAGAAGCCATGTTGAGAATGGCCATGAAACAGTCTGATCCCACATCCATAGGTGGCAGGTAAAAATCAGGAGGGATATCTCTACTGTACAGGTCCCCCCTGAGGAGCATATAGCCCCCGCTCCACACCAAGCTCTCCAGCTCAGGGTGCCAGTGCTGGGAAGAGAAGTCCCTATCACTTCTGGCTGTGAAAACAAGCGGGGGTTATGGCTGATTGGACTGTGGTGGAGGGGATCATGTCTGAATGAAATGGAGTTCCAGGCATTCCTCTTAATGGGCCTGTGCACTGATGGACTCACTTGCTCTGAGCTCCAGCACTGGAGCAGCAACTTGAACTGAATTCACTGGCTTCAGGGAGAGGGTTGGAGGAACAGGTTTCTCCCAGACATGTTGGGAGCCGGCTGCGCCTCAGTGTTTGACATGGCCAAGCACACTGCAATTGTGACAAATTCTGAAGCTCTGACTGAGAAACAGATACTGCTTTATATCTTAAAATTTTTTTAATTCCCCTTGGGATGCCCCCCAGTAGGATGAAGATCTGACACCCCTTCTTATATTGGTTGTTTAGTTTATCTTAACTGAATAAGTGAGTTTTAGACATATTGCGATAATTCTGTTTTGCTGTTAGTTTCTTAGTAATAGACAAGTTATGCACCTTATAATTCTTAAGATCCTGTTTAGCCAGTAGTGTTTGAAATAATTGCTAAGTAGTAAACATCCTTTAGGGCCAGGGCAGGAACTATGCTCCAGCCACAAAGCCATTATAGGTAGAAATTGAAACATTGTTAGGATAAGTTAGTCATTAGCATAGAACAGGTCAGGCTGTACCCTGTAACAAAAACATCAGGAGGAAGAAAAGCTCTGAGAAAAACAACTGCCAAAAGGGCAAAAGTTTAACTCTGGAAAAGGTCAACTGCCCAATATAAAAGGGACATGCTGTAAGAATAAAGTGAGACACTTCTCTTCTTGAAAAAGCACTCCTGTGTTTCCGTGCGTTTTTTTCTTTTTCCTCCCAGACTCCGCCTCCACCTGAGGGAACCCCTGGACCTGCTGGAGCTGGTCTCTGCACAGACAGAAGTGCTGGAAGAAGCCACTGTTACTTTATTGAGTCCTCCCCACTCCCAGCATGTAGGAGATGGGTGCCAGGTCTCAGTCACTATCAACCTGGTTGTCCTGCCCTGTTGATTCTCTGAGACTACTCCACCCAACTTGTGGGCGCATCCAAAGCTGCTCCAGTGGCTTTTCCATACAAACGGACTGTCTGGGACACTTACTGTTTTTCAAGATGGAGAGTGTATGTTTTCCCATCAATTTCGAGGGCATACATGACCTACAGCAAAATATTCAGAGAGAAAGTAATTAGAAATTTCAAATTCTTGAAGTCAAAAGTCCTAATTTTAAAAAATGCTCTTTCATATAAACAGATTATATTGTGCATGTCTCAAAATTATACATACATATATAGGTATATTTTTATCTTCAACCTCAAAATGTGAGACAGAAAATCAAGGAATCTAAATCTATTTTAAAATTAGGAGCACTAGTCATTAGCATTTATTAAGTATCATAATCAAATTTTAATTTAAAAATTATTACATTTAGAAATGTTGCATGACCTTTGAAGAAACTTGAATTTTATTATATTTTTTTCTACTTCACAGTTTCTAGCACAAATAAATTAAAAATAAAATAATACAATGCAATTCCCCTTTTAAGGTTAAAGGAAGTATCCCATAACTGTCAAAAGCACTACCTATAAATAGTCTTCATCTCGCTGTTCTCTTTAGGAATTGCATCACAACTTTCAGGGACAGCCCACATTTAATGAGACACTCCCTCATTCCAACTCCAGATATTATGATGTACCAATAATTACAGAAAAGGAATCTGATAAAAATTCAATACCTAATTCCTGTGTTCTACATATGCCAATTAATGTCAAGGTGACTGTTAATATTTTAAGCCTTCCAGATCATGTTGATTATCAATTTGATTTTTTTTATCATTTACTGAGAGAAGAGTTTTTGAGTTGCTAACATAATTGTGGATTTGTCTATGTTTTTCACTTCTATAGGTATTTGATTCATGTTTTTGATGCACTCTTATTAGGTGCAAATATTTTTATAATTACTATGCCTTCTTGATAAAGTGAGCTATTTATCATTATGCGATGCCACTATTTATCCTGGTAATATCCTTGTTCTGCAGTCTACTTTTCTGACATCAATTTATCAACTTGTGATTTCTTTTTATTTAGATTTTAATGAAATATAGGTTTCCATTTTTTTATTTTAATCTATTTGTGTCTTATATTTAAAAAGTATTTTTTGTAGACAGCATTCAATTTTTTTCACCCAATGTGACAACCTCTGACTTCAATTGCAAAGTTTACACAAATTACTTTTAATGAAATTCACATATTACACTATAAGTTGATTCTCTTCCTGTTTGTTTTTGGCATATCTTATCTGTTCTTCTCCCCATTTTTTTCTTTACCTGTAGTTTTCTATTGGAGTTGGATATATCAATATAAACTTATGGTTTTAATATAAACCCACATGCATATTTATACACATCCACACACCTATGCACACACACCCTACAGCTGCATTTGTGTGTGTACACACACATATTTTCTGGCTTGGGCTATTGAATTATATGTAAATAGTGAAACTCGGTAGCAATTAGCATACCGAGCACACAGAGATTGGATTCTAAACACCATTTTTCACTCCCCACTAATGGTAAACAGGTTCTTTCATTGAAAACTAATAAAATCCAATTAAGATAAATTGAATAGTGAAAAAAAAATGGTAAGAACTAAAAAATGTAATAGGAACAAAGGGCTCATAGAAACAAGAAAAATTGATAGGTTTAAATGAAACTATAGCAAAATTTGAATTTAAACATCTTCTTACAAAGGTATCTCCAAGTCTAGAGATATTCATTCAATGGTGAACTGGACTAAACATTTGAATAAGAGAACAATATAAATCTTACAGAAATTCATGAAATATAGAAAGTTAGAACACTTCCCAACTAATTTTATGAGGCAGTATAATCCAAATTTTGCAATAAGACAACTATATTGCAAGGAAGTAAAACAATTCTCATGATCATAATTTCAAAGCCCTAAACAAAATACTCCCAAATTAAATCAAACACACATAAAATATATCATGACAAAATGGCTTTTTATCCCAGGAATGAAAAGATGATTCTCTACACTGACAGGAAATGTACATACACATACAAACACAGATATGTATACTTATATATAACTGCATATAGATAGATCTATCTGAAAATTTTAAAAGCTTCCAAAAAACTAGTAAAGGTCATTTATTAAATCTACAGCCAATGTCCTACTTATTTTTGATATATTAATAGTTTCTTCATACAGTAAAAACAAAACAAACACAAAAGCATCATTAAACTAGATGAACTAAATATTGTCTGCTACTCAACATCATATGGAATTCCACTACAAAAAAAAGCATAAAGATTGGGGAAAAAGAACTAAACTGTCCTTATCTGCAAATGAGATGAATATAATACATAGAAAAGCCAAAGGGAATGGCAGAAAATTGTTAATGGCAGCGATTTATTATTTGTAAAACTGACATGATTAAATATACAAAAATCAATTTTATTTTTCTAAAATGAGAGAGTAACAATTTGAAAAATAAACTGTATAATACCATTTACCAAAGCATCAGAAAGCAGAAAGTGATATGCAGGCCTCTATATAAAAACTACAAAGCATGGCAGAGAAAATTAAGTAAGACCTAAATAAATAACAAAGATGTGCCAATTTCATGAATTGGACATATTAAGATTTTATTTCAATCAAAAGTGACTTGTAGTTTGAAAACCATCCAGTAGCTTAGTTGTAAAATTTGGCAAGATAATTTTCAAGTTTATATACAAATGCAAATGACCTATAATATACTATATAATTCTGAAAAAAAAGCAAAAAGTAGAAAGACTTTAAGATACTAAATTCCAAGACTTACTATAAAGCTATAGTAACTAAAATGGTGTGCCACTTAAGTAAAAATAATTATATCACCTAGAAAGAACTGAGTCTAGAATAAATCCACAAAAAATAACTTTTTGACAGAGGTGCCTATTTAGATTAATGGGAAAAGGGATATTTTCAATAAATGGAGGTAAGTCAATAGATACTCATATGGGAAAAGACAACCTTTGATTCCTATGTCATATCATAAAAAATTTAGAAATGATGACTGATAGCAATATCTAAACTAAAATTATGAAGTTTCTGGAAGAAAATATAGGACAACATCAACCTTGTGTTGGCCAATAATTATCAAATAGAAGATAAAAAGAATAGCTATAAAATAGTTGATTAATTGGACACCATCAAAATTAAAAACTGCTGTTCACCTAAAGACATGATTAAGAATGTTAAAAAGCAACCCCTAGACTAAAGAATGATATTTGCAATTCATATCCAATTGGCCTATCAACATTATCATCATCACTCATCATCACCATTCATTGTGGGATTGCAATTGAACCAAGAGTATAGAGAAAAAATAATAAATTTGACAAAATTGCAAACAACAAAAGACTGAGATTGCTAAGTGTTAGTGAAGATATGGCACAAATGAAACTCATATATTGCTAGTGGAAATGCAAAATCTATAATCATTTAAGTAAACTATTTACCAGATTTCTATAAAATTCAAATGTGCACTTACTCTATAAATCAGCATTTCACCCCTAGAAATATGCACAGGAAAGCATATATCAACATAATACTTTCTTTAGAGCAGATTTATTCATAATCATTACCAATTGAAAACAACGTCCACTAACAGGTTAATGTTTTAATTTTTAGCACACTATGAAGCTATAAAATTTATGAATTAAAGCATATATGAATCTACATAGACAAATCTCAACAATAGAATACTGAATCAAAGAAATCAGGGACACACACACAAATAAAGTATTACTGGCTGATCCCTCTCACGTGAATTTCAAGACAACAAAATAGTGAAGTTAGTGGTAATGTCTGAAAAAGGCACAAGGGAACTGTCTGATCTGGGTCAGAGTACACAGGAGTTTAGATGTACAAAAAATTTTTCAGATTTGTGTATTTTGATATAATTATATACATTTTTTAAAGACTCGGTATAGCCTGTTTTAGGAGGGGGCAGTCATATGACTTAAACAATATTTCAGCTTCTTAATAGAAAAAGGGTATCCAGTGTTGTTTTATGTCATCTTAGGTCAGCATTATTTTTATGGATAAAAATATATTGTTTAATTAACATTTATAAGCATAAATTTTTGATATTTTTATTTGCTCCTTTGTAGATTTCTAATATTCATATTTTTCCTTCTCCTTTCCATTTTCCTAAATCTATCTCACCAAAATATCTGTATTATGTATTTTTGCATAAATCAACTTTTGACATTATGAATCTAGGCTATTTTAGCTTAATATTCTTTTTCATTAATTCTTAATTTTAGTATTATCTTTAAAAATTTTAAGGTTATAATTATTTTTTACCTTCTAATTTTCAAAGTGTTTTTGCTTATTTAGGTTTTTGCTGTTATAAATTATGCCCCTATAGCATCTTAAGACCATGACTCCAATTTTGGTTTGTAATTTTTTCACTCTTGTCCATTATTTATTTAATATCCATTATAATTTATGCTTTCTCCTTCAACCCATGAATTATATACAAGTGTATTTTTATATTACCAAATACATTTTTCAGTCTTTTTGTTAAGTTTTATCTTTTTTTTTTTTTTTTTTTTTTAGCTGAGCCATCCTGCCACCAGTTGGCAGCTCAGCGGCTGCTCAGCTCAGGCAGGGACTCGAACCATTGTTGCTCAGAGCTCAAACTCTTGAGCGAGCTCTTAACCAACTGAGCCACTCGGCCAGCCTGTTAAGTTTTAAATTGTTGCCATATGAGCTCTGTACTATTGGTGTTTGATTTTTAGTTTTTTTAACACTGTTGTCAATTTTGCTGAATGATCTGTATATTCTTGAGAAGAATGCACACTATTTACTATGGAGACAGAGCTGATTTACAGCTGGATTAGAAAAGCTCTTGTCTTTATTTCTGGTAATGCCTACAAGCCTGAACGTTTCTGACTCTTAGTTAAGGTAAGGGCAGTGAGATTTATAATGTACTGTTTAGGGTTCAAAAGTCCCCTGGCCAAGGTTAGCTTCCCTGGTGTTTCCCTACCTCCTTTGATAAGGCTGGCTTGGCTAGTCACTACAAGCTTTGTAAGGAGTTCTCCCAAGGCCAAATTCCTCCCATAGGTCTTATTTTTTCAAGCCAGAGACTCAGCATGTTCCAGGAGCAGAGACTGGGCTCATGGGTTGCTCACTGTGGATGTTTTTGGATCCTCATATTTACCTAAACTCTCTTTCTCTTGCTGCACCATATGCTTTGCCATTAAAGGAAAGCCTCATGTGTGATACCCTGTGAGGTCTAGTGAGTCCTAACAACTAGCAGAAAGGGGAAAACAATACATTCACTCCATGGGGTCACTTCTATAAATTATATCCATCAAATAAAAAGGTTTTCTTTGTTGTTCAAATTGTCTTTATATTTTTATGATTTGTCAACTGACATTTGACAAAAACATTTTAAAATCTCACTATGAAATGGATTTGAAAATTTCTCCCTCTAGTGCTATCAGTTTTTATTGGGTTGTCGGAAAAGTCATGACACATTTTTGCAACAAAAAACAGAGAAAAAAATATGTCACGACTTTTCTAACAACCCAATATTTTATACATGCTAAGGGCATTTTATTGAATTCATACAAATTTAGAATTGTTATATGTTCCTAGTAAAGTGAATATTTTAAGTAATAATGCTTATCCCTCATAATGAGCATGTGTGTTTATTAAGTTCCTGTTTGTGTACTAACAGCTTTTATTTTATTTCTGCTGTTATCATGGATACACATGTTTTCTTTTTGTTAGCATTTTCCCAGTATATGTTATACTCTCCTAAACATTTTAACCTCTCTGGTCATTTGTTTTTGGTGTAAGAGCTTTTATAAACAAATAATCACTGGAGTTTTTTGGGTGCCATTAAAGAGAGACAGTCGGACCATTCAATCTATAAAATCTGCCTCGGAGTGTAATTGTTTTCCAGTTGGCAATTCAATGCTCCTCTCAGACCCTGCTACTGAGATTCCAATCCTTGGATTCCTATCAGATCATTGTGTGTCTTTATAGTTTCATAATGTTCATATATCACATGGAAAATGAAAAAAAAATCAAAACATTTGCTCTCCTTCAAAAATAATGGCTCTCTAACACAGTAATTAGAACACAAAATTTCAAAAATTTCGAAATGAATTGATTTGGGTCATGTAGTCCAGCAAAAATAAAACACTCATTTAAAAAAAAATGATTTCTTAATTACATGCTTTTCTGAAACATCGCCATCGTCGATGTTGGTTCTAATCTTCCGTGGCACTGTAGTTTGCATAAGTGATGTTTCAGAGTCTGCAGTAAGAAAAACATAGAGCATCCTTATTCTTCACATACTTGTCCATTCCAATTACATCACTCTTTGAACTTTCAAGGTGCGCGCGCGCGCGCACACACACACACACACACACACACACACACACACACACACACACACACACACACACCACAAAATCATATGCTGTAGGATTCTAGGAAGAGGTTCCTGTAGACGTGGTAATATTACTCTACCACTTACCAGACACTTCTGACTTGCTGACCTCAGCTCTGCCTAAAGAAGTGCTGGTCTCAGGACCCCATCCAGGCTCTCTCCTTCCCCATCTCCCCAGAAGAAGGGCGGCCTCTCCTGCCAGTGCAGGGTCAGGTAAGTGAGGGAAAGTTGTCCCAGACCTGTTATGAGCCGTCCAACCACCAGGCCCAGCAGGACCCTGAAACTAGGTAGGCTCTGACAGGACTCTGGGCTCTCTCCAGCCCTGCCCAGGGTTCTGGAGCAAGGAGGGCTTTGCTTGCCAGGCCCAGCGGCACTTTGCCAAGCTGCCCTCGGGAGGTGGAAGTCCTCCACTTACCATGACCTGCGGAGGTCAGCCAGCCCAGGCCTGAGAGGATCAGCAAGAGAGAAAACATTGCGTGACCGGTGGGCCTCCCCACAGTGATGGCAGTTGGCGGAGGAAAGGCAGCAAGCAGCTCGCGAGCGCTGGGAACCGGCGCTTGGCCAGGTGCCGGGCAGCGGGAGCAAAAGGGCTCCGGTGGAGCTGGAGCGTGCTGTTGCTGGGCCCCGCCTACCCCCGCCTGCTGCCCTCAGAAGCCTGTCTCCTGCCCAAACGTTTTACGTATTTTCCCCAATTTGACACCTTAAAGACCTTCAGGTGTCACGTAGGGATTAGAAAGCGTACTTTCTCCTCTGGAAGCAGGCCATCTGCCGGTGAAGTTCTTGGCTATATGAAGGGTCCACGTCATAGCTTTTGGATATAATGGCTGAATTACTGTAGTGAAGGAAAAAGAAGATTGAAATTTACAACATGTTTAGTAACAGACAATTGCCTATTTTAATCATATCTATTGTCGGATTTTTACTTAAGTCTCAGGTCAAAACAAATACACATACATTCACACACATAAAGAGATAGTGTTTTAAAAATGTAAATCAGTTCTTCAATTGCTGATAAGTTTGTTTCTTAGAAAATTCTCTGGTTTAAAGAAATTGAATAAAATAACTAAATATGAAATTTGTGTATGTGTTTGTTTTAATCCCCCAGTATGGAGTATCATTTAAGTATCAGGCAGAAAAATAATCCCAAGTACAAAATGATCCTGTAAAAACAACTTTATTTTCCCATTATTTATTTATTCCTTGTGTATAATTTGGCTTCTTAGGAAAATCTGTGGCTAAGGAGACCAAATAAAAGTTAAATATCAACTTTTTTTCCCCATCAGTGTGGGCTTAACACGTGGAAAGACAATAGAATTAACTTGGAAAGAGCTTTCATTTGATAGCTTACTATGCAGTTTGGTGACTTGCGTAATTTTAATTTTGCAAACACAGTTTTGCAAGACATTTCTTAAGTTGCCCTTCAATGGAATACTTCTACTTGCATTCCTTATGCGCAATATTTATGCACAAATTTAAATGATTGTGTTTTCCCAACTTGTAAAAGGAATCAAAATAGAAAAATGGATAAGTTTAGACTTTTTAAAAAAACTATTTTTTTATATTTTTCCTAAAACATATTAGTGTTTACCCAAAAATATTTGTACAAGTACCAAATGATAACAGAAGAAAATTTAACTTCAAAATAGCCAATTCTGCATACATTATTTCACTAACATGTTTATAGCCTAATTATTCAGTTTTGTTGTGATGCATGTTGTATATCACATGTGTTTAATTTATTTGAATACTTCTATATACTATAAAATGTCATATTATCTTTTTTGCAAATTATATCAGGGTTAATTATGCTGCTCTTAAAATGAAATGCTTCCCTGATAGTCTAAAACCTGATCAAATTTTGAAGTCCACTATATGTCCACTGAAGACATGATAAGTACTAAAAGGTTGTTCATGTTTCTAATAAAAATATCTGTTGTTCAGTCAAGTAAACAAAGGTGAAATATATATTTATTATTTAAATTCATTACTGTATTTGAACAATTGGTAATAACTGCTCAGTCTTTAACATGCATGACTTATAGGCATTCAAACCATCTGTATTCATTTCAACAATTTTTACATGCTTACTACAAGCCTAGGACTAGGCTGCTATCAAAATATGTATGACACTATCCCTGTGTCCAAATATTGGGTCTTCGGAAAAGTCATGTGTATTTTGTCTATGTTTTTCAAAGGTCATTTATTTATATAAAGAACAAAGATCAATCAATGGTATATTGTCCATTTTGTTCAAAAACGTTTTGCCATCTATCAGTGAGCTTCATAATTCCTCGTTCATAGAAGGACCTGTCTTCATTTGTGAAAAACTGAACAAGGTGCTCATTTACAGCCTCATCTGAATTGAACGTTATACCATGTAAGGAGTTTTGAACAGAGCAAAACAAGTGGAAGTCTGATGGTGAAAGATCAGGCAAGTATGTTGGGTGTGGCAACACATCCCATCCAAGCTCCAATCATTCCTGACGGGTAATCAAACTAGTGTGTGGTCTCCCATTGTTGTGATGAAATACAACTCCTTTACAATTAACAAGTTCTGGACATTTCTGGATGATGGACTCATTCAAACTGTCCAAATGCTGATAGTACACGTTCGAATTGATTGTTTGGTTCCTTGGTTGGAGCTTGAAAAACACAACTCCTTTAAAATCCCACCACACTGAGAGCATAACCTTCCTCTGATGAATGTCTGCTTTCGATGTCGTTTGAGGCGAATCATCACGTTGGGACCAAGACCATTTGCACACCACATTGTTGTCAACCATCCACTTCTCATCACCAGTTATCAGTCACTTTAAAAAAGGATTGTTTTCCTCATATTTAATGAGCATTTCGCAGATGTTTATATGCACCATCAAATGAACTTTGAGTTCATGCAGAACCCAAATATCGAGCTTGCTTACATATCCCAGCTTCTTCAGATGGGTGTGAATGCTTGAATGATGGCTGTTCAATGTTTCTGCAATCCCTCATGTTGTGTAATGTGGGTTTGACTCTATCAATGTCTTTATTTTGTCGTCATCAACCTTGGTGGGCCTCCCTGACCGAGGAGCGTCATTGAGATAAAAATCACTAGCACAGAATTTTGTGAACCATCGTTGGCATTGATGTTCTTGTAGACCGTTGTCACCATACACTTTATGCAACATTTCACAAGCTTGACGCACGTTCTTCCCTTTATGGAAGTAAAACAGTAAAATATGGCTGAAATGCACAGCAAGGGGAAAAAACATAATTTGAGATAAACAGTATGAGAGTTACAGTGTAGAACACTGCCATGACATATGCTATAGCAATTTCCCAACAACTTTCAATGGATGATAAATGAGACCATTGTTATGGACACAAAAGGCATATACATATTTGAAACAAGGAGGAAAAAGATACCAATGAAAAGACAGTTTGAGATTTATAGGCATAAAAGTGTGTTTTTGCCCTGGTTTCTGCATAAATAGTTGGTAGTGAATATAGTGGAAAAGTAGAACGTTATTGAAGAAATACTATGTGAAACCAGGGCCTGTAGTGGTGGCTCAAAAGTGAGTGTGACCACTTCTACTTCCCTCCCTATATTCTCGGACCTATGAGTCCTTCCTATTAGTGACACTTTAGGGATATCTGAATTAATAAGTATACTGTATCCTAAGGATGTTGTATTAGTTGGGGTTCTCCAGAGAAGCAGAACCAATAGGAAATAAATGATAGACGTATGGATGAATAGGTGGATAGAGAGATGATAGGTAAGAGATTTATTTTAGGAATGTGCTCACATGCTTATGAAGGCCAAGAAGTCCCATGATCAGCCATATGCAAGCTGGAGACCAGGACAGCTGGTGGTGTAATCAGTCTGAGACTAAAGGTGTGAAACTCTGGTGCTGATGAAGTAAGCCCTCAATCTCAGTCTGAAAGCCCAAGAATCAGGAGCACCTATGTCCAAAGGCAAGAGAAGATGGATGTCTCAGTTCAAGCAGAGAGTGAATTGCCTTTCCTCCACCATTTTTTTCTATTCAGACCCTCAACAGACAGGATGATGCCCACCAAGCTTGGGAAGGACCATCTGCTTTACTCAGTTCACCAATTCAAATGCTGGTCTCTTCTAGAAATACATGCACAGGTATACCTAGAAATAATGTTTTACCACCTAACTTGGCCTCTAGTTCAGTCAAGTCGACTTATAAAATGAACCATCACAGATATCATTCCATTGTTTTAAAATACCTCCTTCAAACTGATGCTTCACTTTCACCTCTTAGAAAGCTATTCAAGAGTTCTATGAGACTAGGAGGTGTATTATGAGAAACAATCAGCGGATTTCATGGTCATGGGCTCACTCCCATACCTTCTTCATTGTAAAGTGGGTCCCCTGCTCAGGTGCTATGTGGGATTCTATGACTATAGATCCCATTATATTACTAATCGTATCAGTAATCCCATATATAATAGTGCCACCTAAGGCTCTGCAGGTAGGAAATTCAAACCAATAACTGAATAGGTATCTCTTCCTAACAGAACAAAACTCTGGCCCTTTTAGAATGGAAGCAGTTATGATATGACCAACTTACCATCAAGTGACAGTTGCTTTTCTTAAAAGAAAAATATATGTAAATATATATATTAGTGCTATATTGGAGCTCAACAGTAGTCTCTGCCTCTGACAGTTTAGACATTCAGAGGCAGAAGTAACTAGATTAGCTCCAATAAGTAGAAGTTCATGTGATTAGGCCTATACATAGCAACCATGACCATGCCATTTACATGCGCGTCATGATACTCCTGGGGAAGCCAACAATAATGGTTGACTAACGTCAACTGACCAAGTCATTTTGTCTACTTAGTCAATTTCTGCCTTTCCAGTGGAGGGGTTTTCTAGTGGGTATTAGCATACGACACAGAAATCTTCATACTTGTGCCCACTCCTGTATTTCCATCCATATGCCTCTACCCAGACCTCCTTGTTTCCATAACCAGAAGACCAGGTTAAGCCATCCATAAGCCAACTTAGGCTTTTCCCTTCACTTTTAGATGGTCATATGCAAGTTATGCATTTGTTGCCTCTCAGGTCCTAATTCATTATTCACTACCCACTCTGCAATAATGGATTAAACTCTAAGCATTTTCTCTATTACAATGAGGGTGAAGATACAATTTGCCAGTACAGGACACCAGAGGGACATTGAAGGAAAAAGAAACTCCTTGGGTATGTACTATGTTTTACTTTTGCTTATTCCAGCTGCAATGACAATTAGCAGTGCCAGTATATGAAGACATCCAGTGGTGCTGTGTTCCAGTGCTCATACTACCAGAGTATGTTGTCCTTCAGTGACCTCTCAGGCCTGGCTTGGACCCAGGAACAACATTCTCATGATCCTACTGACATGGACCTCACATGCTTTAGGCTTTGCTCCTGCAGCACCACCCCAACACACCCTGCGCAACCTCATACCAGCCGTGACTTACTTGTGCCCATCCTGACTCAGACACTGTGCATTTCAGCCCATGCACACAAAGTGACACTGATTCTCCCAGCAACACTAGCTGGAGGTGTGTTTTCTGCTTTCCCAATGTCTGTGGACTAGCTCCAGCCTGGTGATCGAGTAGATATAAATCACACCTTCTGTAGTGAGATCTGAACTCTAGCTTTGGAGAGTGGCCACCCTTCCAAATGTATCCTTCTTTGGGTACTTTCCCTCAGACCTATGGTACCTGTAGAGCTCTCTTTGTGTCTTTATAATTACTCTCCCAGCTCATTGTAGCTTATTATTAAACTTCTCTTACTTAATTACCATGCAATTTCTGTTTCCTGATTCCACTCAGACTCCCTGGCTCTCATACATAGCCGGTAACTACTTGTTTCAGTCTTCAATCTCTTATCCTTCTTCAGGGAGTCAATAATACTTAGCAGTAGCCAGCTAACTCCACTGATTTTAAATGCCTGCTTTATTGCATCTGCCACACAGCTCCCTCCACTGGGACATTTTCTCCAATTGCCATAAAACTTTTAGAATTGTACTGCTCCTTTGTGGTCAGGACCATCTGTGACCCTCCTTCCAAGAGGGATCCTGGCCTCATTGCTGCAGGATTAGGTGAACGGAGCCAAATCCACATCTTAGTACTGGCTTACACACAGTACTCTCATTATTACTTGTTACACTCTGGATCTCCTGAGAATCAGATAGATGCCAAGACAGGACTAAACATGCTAAAATTTTATCAGGAGGGACATCAACGTGTGAAAACTGAGAAATCGAAAAGGCTCAGAAACCTGTCAAACAGTGAAGCAAGTCTGACCCCAAGTGAAGGAGAGAGGCAGAGAAAACTGGATAGAAGCAGTCTAGAATTCACAACGTTTAAGGAAGGCCCATGCAATGTAAGGAAGGTTTATCAAGACTGTTGGGGTGTCCTCAAGCCAGAGTTCACTGTCAGAGTCCTGAGTCTCGGGAATGTCTGCCTTTTATATCTCTATCAAGTTCATTATTGGTTGGAAGCTGCCTATGGGAAGTGTGGCCTCGACAAAAATGAATTGATGCATTTCAGAGTGCAGCACCTCAGACCCTTCCTGCTCATTGTAGTAGGAGGTCTGCAATGTACATTCCATTGGCTGCCACACATGGCACTCCGTTTATGAACACACTTATCTGCTTCCAGGGTGTCCAACTTTTAGAAATGTCTATAGGTGTCACGTCCAGCGTGGCAAGGGCAAATGGGACACGAGAGGGGCGGCGCAGATTTGAATAAGTACAAGAGACAAAAGTAAGATTTAAGTGCGAGACCAAGGGACTCAGCCTTCAGAGATAGACTGAGCCACCGAATCGGGGTCGACGCTTGGTTTTTATTGAGAAGTAAAACTGCTGTTGATCAGATTAACATCCATTTTGAGGTCTGTGCCTCAAAGCCTTATCTATTAACATATCCATTATGTTCCAGCATATGCTATGCCTTCACATATCCACCAAATAGCCCCAGGACACCTTGTTACTGTGTCCTCCCAGAGGAGATTAACTGTTGGCGTCCCAACAGGTCCCAATACACCTTGAGACACTCCTCAGAGGGAGTCTTATCGGCCTCTGGTCATACCGAGGCACTCCCTCAGAGAGATTACTGCCTCCGGTCATACCGAGGCTTTTCTCTCATAGCTAATGGGATTAGAGGCTAAATGGGGGGGGGAGGTGCCAGGCAACATATAGGCCTTGTCAGTGCACCAGGGTGTTTTTCCAAAGTCAGTGTACCTCAAAGATTAGTTTTATATTCAACTTGGAAACTAGCAAGCTGATTCTACAGGAACTAACTGGTTGGGGAGGGGGTGGAGGGTGGCATTAGCCAAATCAGTGACCACGGCCCTGTCAAAGGGTACTTAAGAAGGTCTTCCATCACGGGAACTATGACAAGCCTATACCTAGTCACAGTTGGCACAACCTTTGGTTTTTTTTAGTTCACAGTGTGGTAGGGAAAATAGGGCTCACCAAACATTCTATGAGCTCTCCTGATGTTTTCCAGCCCCTTTGAAGTTAGATTTGGGACCATGTGGCTAGATTGGGCCAACAGACCATGAGAATAAGTTATTTGTGTCACTGCCAATTAGAGACAGTTAGTGGGCAGGTATGAGTTTTCCACACTTTCTTCAGTTTTGTTGGCAATTGTGGAGTCATGTGCTGAGAATATAGAGCCACAAAACCAAAGAAGCCTGGATAACTATTCATCAAATGGAGCATAAACTCTGCTGCCTAGGAAAAATTTGCCATCCATGCAAAGATGATGTAAGTTATCCATCAGAATCCATCTAAATTGTGTCCAGCTAAAGCTGAGTCAAAGAGGGAAATATTAGTGTGGGTCATCCCAAGTACCATAGATGAGATAATCCTTCTTGGGAACTTGTCCTGGTTTCTCATTGTATTCTGGATATGCAAGCAAGCTCTATAGTTTCCATTTGGTGGTCTACATGTGAATACACCACATAACCTGAGCTCTATCTGTTTAAGTAGGCCTCTTCTTTTTCCTAGGAATTCAAAAAAATGACCTTGCACAACACACAGGAACAGGTACAACTACCAACAAGAATTATCTTGGCAATCTGTGTCCAGTTCTAGGAACTTAGGTAGGCGTATAAACTCAGATAAAACATTTATCTCTATATAGGTATATTTAAGTTAGCGGCAATAAGGAACATTTTATATTAAAAGGACAACCAGCAATATCAGAGAAATATCCTACTATATCTGAACCTCTAGGGTTAATGCTTCAGAATGAGTATTTTGGAAACTCTCTCCAAGTAGTAATAATGCACACAGTTAGTTATGAAGTACTTGTATGCAATAAAAAGAGATGGAAGTCACGGGTGAGTAACACTGACATTTAAAGACAAATAAGTAGATGGTAATGAAGCAAAATATCAGAGACAGATACACAACTGGGAATCAGAGGAGATGGAAATGTTTCAGAAATGAAAGAAGCAGCAACTTTCAAATGAGGAATTATCAAATATCAACTAAGAAAGAAAAAAAGGATTGAAAGGAATTCATAGAATTTTACACTGCATAGATAAGTGTTGATTTTGCCAGAGTAATTTCAGAAAACTGTCATGGATCAAAGCCTGTCTGCAGTTAAATGATGAGGAAATGGTTTTACATTTTGATTTCTGAGAACTTCCATCTGTTATTAAAGAACAATTTCATTCCAGAGTATACCTACATAACAGCTCAGATTTTGATTGATAAATACAGAATTTCTAAGCCCTATGATTCCAAATTAGGAATAAAAATCCTCAAAATATTACGCAACTACATGATTTCCAAACTTTCCCTGCCCTTTTACACAATTTGTACATAATTATGAGTAACAGAGAAGTTTTCTTACAAGATGCAAAACATTTTATTTTAGGGCCAGCTGAGTGGCTCAGTTGGTTAAGAGCTCGCTCAAGAGTGTGAGCTCTGAGCAACAGGGTTGCCAGTTCAATTCCCAACCCAAGCTGAGCTGCTGCTGAGCTGCCAAGAGGTGGCAGGATGACTCAGCTAAAAAAATAAGACAAACATTTTATTTTAGCAGCATCCTCTTTTTGCAGTATCTATTTCCTTTTTCAAATTTAAAGGCAAAAAGATTTTTCTGTAAGATATTTCTACTCCATCTTTGAATCTTTTTTTGTCCCTCACTTCTTCCTACAGTTTCAGCATAAGCATCAGTGAAAGTAGAATTGCTGCTTTATAAGAAGTTCCAAACTCACCCTGGCCCAGAGCCACTTAAATATTTCACTTACCTTAAGCTTTCGTAAGTTTGGTAATCACAATGACTGGTAAATATCTGCCCCACGTGATGGTCCTCTCCTCGGATCTCCCAGCTCATCAGTATTTGAAAAGTTCTAAAGGCAGAGTAAAGTTGTCCTTAGACAAAAGACTCGGCACCCTTGTCATGTTTTGGCGGTGCAACAATAGTACCTCCTAGCAGCTTCTCCACTCTCCATAACAAAAAGCACATCTGAAATACACCTTCTTTACTTCCTACAGGTGTGGCTCCTAGACTCTGCCAACCCACATCAAACATCGTGGGGACCAGCCAATTGGGTATTCTTGTCCAGGGCAAGTTGGGTATAGATTAGAGCCATGACAGAAATGCACCTCAAATAAGGTAGAAAAAAAAATAGAAGAAAGTTGAGATACCTACAAGGGCAGTGGTATGCTCATAAATATTACACAGCTATCTCTCTGGGGAAAAAAATAAAATCCAGACTTATATGTTTAACAGTTTCAGTGAAGACCAATTTCAAGCTGCTACTTGATATTTTTAGAGGCAGAGCGGGGAAAAGACATGAGCAGCATACCACAATATAGTAGTTTCACCATAAAAATACAATAGCCATAACCGTAAAAACAATGTTAAGAGTAAAATACAGGTCTCACAATTTAGGTTCGTGATTTTGTTGCAACAATGTTGCTAATCTTTTTTGGTATCAGAGGGATTATTCATGATGAATTTGTACCAACTGGACAAACAGTTTAACCAAGTTGATTATTTGGAAGTGCTGAAAAGATTGTGGGAAAAGTTAGACAACCTGAAATTTTTGCCAACAATTCATGGCTCTTGCACCACAACAATGCACCAGCTCACACAGCACTGTCTGTGAGGGAGTTTTTAGCCAGTAAAAAAAATAACTGTATTGGAACACCCTCCCTACTCACCTGATCTGGCCCTCAATGACTTCTTTTTTTACCCCAAAATAAAGGAAATATTGAAGATATTTTAATGACATTCAGGACATAAAGGGTAATACAATGATAGCTCTGATGGCCATTGAAGAAAAAGAGTTCCAAAATTGTTTTGAAGGGTAGACTAGGCACTGGCGTTAGTGCATAGCTTCCCAAGAGAAATACTTCGAAGGTGACCATAGTGATATTCAGCAACGAGATATGTAGCACGTTTTCTAGGATGAGCTCTTGAGCTTAATTGTCAGACCTCGTATAATAAAATAATTAAGAAATGGTTGGTTTTGAGTATTAGTTTTTAATTTATTTAAATTTATATAATGTTTTTTAATAATGGCTGTTTAATAACTGACTCACAAAACTTTTGAATTTTAAAAAATTTTATTGTGGTAAAAACACTTAACACAAGATCTACCCTCCTAACAAATTTTAAGTGTACACTACATTATTGTAGACTTTAAGTGCAGTGTTGTACAAAAGATGTCTAGAGCTTATTCATCCTACTTAACTGAAACTTTATGCCCATTGATTAGTAACGCCCCATTTCTCCTGTCCTCTCAGCCCCTGGAAACCACCGTTCTATTATTTGATTATATGAATTTGACTATTTTAGATACCTCATATAAGTGGAACCATGCAATATTTCTTGTCTTTTTGTGACTGGATTATTTCACTTAGCATAATGTCCTCAAGATTCATCCATGTTGTTGCATATTGCAAAATTTTCTTCTTTTTTAAGGCTGAATAGTATTCCCTTGAATGACTATACCATATTTTATTTATCCACTCATCTGTTTGTCTCCACATTTTGACTATTGTGAATAATGCTATAATAAACACAGGAGTGTCAATATCTCTTTGATATCCTTTTTTATTTAATATATATTTTTGAATATATATTCAGAATTTTAGGATTGTTGGATCATATGATAGTTCTATTTTTAATTTTTTTGAGGAGCCGCCATACTGTTTTCCCTAACAGCTGCACAATTTTGCATTCCCACCGATAGTATACAATGATTCCAATTTCTCCACATCCTCACCACCACTTTTTTTCTTTCTGATAAGAGTAAAATTTATAATAGTTTAATGATCAGCTCTTATGAGCTGATATGAACTGCCTCCAGCATACCACTCCAAGTCAGCTGGCGAACATGCAGATACAGGTTTGGTGGGGCCTGGACTATATAAAACTTGATGAACTCTCTGAGAAAGAGAATATAAAATTAGGCCCACGACTTTGAAAGAACCTATGCAAACAAATGGCCCTGATGCTTTTGCCTCCTTAGCTTTATGAGAAGCGTACTCTTGGTAACGATATCTCAACACACTAAAGAAGGTATGCAGCTTTCAAAAAGGAGAAGCAGTATAACAAGAGGACTGTATTCAGATCCTATCTGAGTAAATGCCACTGGGACAAGTCACAGGCCACCTGAAGGCTAGGATCTCTGAAGGGAAGGAGGAAGGTCAGACTGAAGGAGGGAGATTCAGATCAATCTAAAGAGGAGAAAGGAAAAGGGATACTCTCTAGCCTTGGGTCATGAGGCTGAACTGGTAGGCCATCTTTGTTTCATGGGATGAGGATCTTAGGCTGCTTTCACCTGATTCAGAGCCTTTTCTTGATTCAAGTTGGAACAGATAGGGTGAAAGTGGAGACTGAAAATGAAGTGAAGACACCACACATAATTCAATTGACTCAGGTACAGATGATTTATTATTTCATAACCTAAACCTTCAGTAGTGACAACAGTATTGAGGAAGAAGTTATGGTTTTTTTCCTTCTTGGTTTAGGCCAGTTTCTGATAATTTATTTGGTACGATCCTCTCTCCAGGCCAAGGTTGTTAGAGACTGTTACTGTAAGAGAAAGCAAAGCAAAGTAAGACACAAACAAAATACATGTTTTTTTTCCTGAGCTAACATGTTTCTAACACAAGTAATTTAAAAGGCATGGGTAATCAAAGGGAAAGGATCAAGGAAATGCGAACTAGTTCCAGAAAAAACAATTATCTGTTACCTCAACTGCAAATCCTTTTGTAACAGAAGCGGCCTTCTAAAATACTCTGTTTATTTATCCATGTTTGGTAACTATTTAAGTCGATGAAGCAAACTGCCTTGACGTTTCCATTCTAAGTACATGAACTGGTTTTAATTAAGGAAGAGGAAAAATTTTCACAATTCTAAGTACAATCACATTTTATAAAAGTTAAAAACATCAACGTACATGCACACACACACCAGCGTACATCTACATACTGAAATAGTTTAGCAAAGATCATCCTAGGTGCTAAAATTAGTGATAATGATGGTTTCATTCTTTTGCATATCTATATTCTTTAAATGAATGCTTATTACTTGTTACTTCTGTAATAAGCCGAGTACATTCACAGACAAATACAATTTATTGAATGAATTGAGAGAGGAGAATCAAGACAAGAGTTGGGCATTCCGAGGTCTCTAGACTGAAATGGGTCTTAGTGTCATTGAAATCTAAAACTCCCCTTCAGGATTATGAAAAACGAAACCAGTTAAGGGTCAAATAAAGCCACAATGTTTGCTGTAAACCTAAGTACAAAACTGAAAATGACAAAATACTTCCGGAACAAAGATAAATAATGTTTACAAAAACAGGAATTTATTAACAGTAGGTTAATAAATCTAAAATCCCCTTCTATAACAGAAAAGTCAGTGGAACGAGGTGGAAGAAGGTAACAACATACAAAGCATCCCTCATACTAAAGGCAGTCTCAAAAATACCTCTAATTCTATGTGATTATATTGTGTATATTCTATTTCTATGCCATCCTATTTACAGAAATAGCTCATTACTAAATGACACAGTTGAAAATAAAAATTCAATAGGATAGAAAAATAAAAGTAAAATTTAAGATATGCTATGTCTCAGAAAGTACACCACACACATGTCCAAATGACTAAAACCAAAAATTTATGAAGTTACAACTTGCTACAAATGGATTGATGGTTATCATCACAACTAGATAATGTGGCAATAGATACAAAAAACAACAAAAGTGTACATATTATGTCTATGCTTTGATCAACTTCTCTCTAAAGATTTATCCTGAGGCTATAATTGGACAATTGCTCTAAAGTGTGTATCCAAATAAGGATATTATTTACAGGATATTTGTAACAATAAAAAACTGGAAGTAGTCTAAATATTCATAATAATGAATTTTTCATTTTTAGATTGAATAATATGTCATAAAAGAATGATATAGGCCTACATTTTAAGATATGAAAAGTTGTCCATAATAGTCCCTAAGTTAAAAAAAAAAAGGATAGGTATATTTTTATGCTTTACTTAGAAAAACATTTTAAAAATATGCATCTATATCATTAATGGAAATTATCTTTAGGTATTGTGATTATGAGCAATTTATCCTTAATTCATATACCTACTAAGGTATCTTAGATATTTTAATAAACATTTGATATTACATTAAAAATTAGAAAGATGCATTTTGAAAATAAAATTTTCTGTATTTTAATTCATCATTAGTTTAATACTAATACTAAAATTTACCTGGATACCCCTATTTTCCTTTCATATGAATTTCAGAATCTTTTTCTCAATTCTTTCTACCCATGTATCAAAAAAGTATTTTGACTGAGTTTATGTTAAATATACAGAAACCTACATATACATAAATTACTGATGTTCACAAAGAAGAGCATAAGTTTTAAAGGTATAAAAGAGAGAGAAGTAAAGACAGTCAGCTTTAAGTTAAATGGAATAAGAAGGAAAAGTATTTTAGATAATCAGACTCAAAATTCACAGGAAATTTTCTTTGTCATAATTCTAGGAATAATTGTTGAGTTAATTATAAAGTAAATATAAAATTTAAATATGATATGATAGTTTTAAAAAATGAAAATATAAATTACAAATTTAATTGAAACCTAATAGTTTAGAAGATGCTAAACTGCTGAACAGTAATAAAAAGTATACTAGACCAAAGTATACTCCCACCTGCAACGTGTGAGTCCTAGTTGGTTGATATTCTCACCAACTATTGATGTCAGTTATTTTAATCTGCTCCACTCATAGGAGTACAGGAGACCCACATTCTTATTTCAGTTTGTGTTTTTCTGATGAGTAATGATGTTGAATAATTTCATGTTTTGAGCCTCTTTGATACCATCCTTTGTGAAGTCTCTTCAAATATTTTGCCTACTAGGTTCTCCCACCTTTTTGTTATTGATTCATAGAGAATCTGTATATATTCTGAATATGAGTCCTTCATTGGAAATATGTATTATGAAAATTTCCCCCCACATTGGGGCATTCCTTTTTCCCTTTTTTATGCAAGTCTTTGGGGAAGCAAAACTTCTTAAATTTTTAAAAATTTTATCATGTTGTGGTAAAAACCTACTTTCTTAACAAATTTTTAAGTTTACAATACTATATTGTTAACAATAGGGATGATGTTGTCCAGCAGATCTCTAGAACTTATTCATATTACATAATTGAGACTTTATTCTCATTGATTAACAACACTTCCATCTTTCCTTACCCGCAGTCTGAGGCAACCATCATTCTATTCTCTGCTTCCATGAGTTTCACTTTTTTAGATACCTCATATAAGTAAATTGTGCAGTTATTTGTCCTTCTGTAACAGGCATATTTCCCTTAACATAATGTCCTCAAGTTTTATCTATGTTGTCACATATGCAGGATCCATCTTTCTTACAGATGAACAACATTCCATTGTATGTTTTTTATCCATTTTTTTTATCCATTCACCTATGGATGGACATTTGCTTTCTATCCACATCTTGACTATTGTAAATAGTGCTATAATGAACATAGGAATGCTAATGTAGCTTTCAGATCTTGATTTCAATTATTTAAAAAAATATATCCAGAAGTGAGATTATTAGATCATATAATAGCTATTTTTAATTTTTTTAAAGACTCTTACCAGCTTTGTATAGTGGGTAGAATATTTTGCATTCCACAAACAGCACATGATGGGTCCAATTTCTCTACATCCTTGCTAACATTTGTTGACTTTTGGGTTTTTTGATAACAGCGATTTGCATTTCCCTGATGATTAGTGACACTGACCGTCTTTTCATATACTTGTTGGTCATTATTGTGGCATTTTGGGAGAAGTGTCTAATCAAGTCTTTTAGCCCATTTTTAAATCAGGTTAACAGTTTTTTGGGATTGACGGTAGGAGTTCCTTACATATTTTGCCAATTAACCCTTTACTTGATATATGGCTTACAAATATTTTCTCCTATTCTTTAGGTTTCCTTTCAATCTTTGAATGTTTTTCTTGCTATGCAGAAGCTTTTTAGTTTGACAAAGTACCACTTGTCTATTTTTTGCTCTTGTTACCTGTACTTTTGGTGGCAATCCAAAAAATCATCCCCAAGACCAATGTCATAAAGTTTTTCTCCTGTGTTTTCTTCTATGAGTTTTACAGTTTGAGGTCTTACATTTAAGTCTTTAATCCATTTTGCATTGAGTTTTGTATATGGTTTTAGGTAAGGGTCCAATTTTATTCTTTTGTATGTGGATATTCAGTTTTCCCAAATCCCTTTGTTAAAGAGACTATCCTTTCCCCATTGTGTATTCTTGGGACCCTTTCCAAAGAGCAGTTGACCATATACATGTGGGTTGATTTCTGGACTCTCTATTCTGTTCCATTGGTCTTTATCTTCTTTATACCAGTACCATATTCCATAGATGCATTTCATCTAAAATTTTGAATTTATTGATTTTAAGTTGTTGCTAGTATCCTCCTTTCTTCTAATGCCCAAAAGATAAAAAATATGCAACTTTATTACCTGATATTGGCATTTAAATCCTTTCTCTTTTTATTTTGAACTATTGGCTAATTTTTAATCAATTACATTAATCTTTTCAAAGAATCAGCGTTGGTCTTTGATTATTTTTTCTGTTATTTTCTCTGTTTATTTTCTTTTTCATTTATTTCTGTTACTTCCTTAATTATTTCTTTCCATCCACTGTCTTGAGGGCAATGAGTTCTTTTTCTACCTTTTTGATACAGATTATGAGGGGAATAAAAAAACACATTTGATCATTCTCTGTCCTGTGATACGGATTTTGTTGTGATTAAAAGGATTAAACTCTTGCCTAAAAAGCGCAGATATGCCTCATTTTTGTAGAACCTAAAACAGTCTGTCTTGACAATAGGCTTAGGATGGTATTGTCCATATTTAATAGTGCTTCTCTTAAAATTAGGAATTCTCTCATTTCAGACATGTATCCTAACATCTGTCACATGAAGATCAGAGTCAGTGTGCAAATTTGTACTGCAAAGATGAAGAGAGAACTTGAAAAATAATCTTGGATGCTATTGAAATATTTTATCTTTTTATATTTTATCCATCACTTTATAAGGGAAATTTTTATATACTATTAATAAAGATGGAATATCTGATTTTATAAAATGTTATGTTTGATTATTTCACAGTCTGATCTCTACATTTACTTACCCAGATGAAATAATGTAGTAAAATCAGTAAAAACTAAAAGGCTCTATATCTTATTAAGAGTGACTTTATTCTCAGATAATAGAATAAGTATTTATACATAGGGCATCCCTTATGACATCAGTCCCCTTTTTATGTGGCAGTAAAATGTCATCATGATATAAGTGCTCCTTCCCAATGCTCAAAAAAAAAAAAGCCACAATTTATGTACTCATAGATGTGAGAGTGCACAAAAGTCATTTCTTTAGCATAGGTTAGAAAAGAGATGGTGAGATAATCATTAAATGCAAAATGATTTAATCACATTGTTCTATATGTACCTTGTACTGAGGGATAACTTGCTGTTACTGCTGCTTTCTTCCGACACAGATCTATAAAATTGATAAAGGTTATTTTAAAGTGGGGAAATTTTAAAATCTTAAACAATTCAGTGACTATATGATTAAAGAATGTTTTTTGAAAAAAATTGTAATAACTATAAATGGTGCCAAGTGGGTACTAGACTAATCAGGGGGATCAATTCATAAATTATATAAATGTCTAATTACTATGCTATACAGCTGAAATTAATATAAAATAATATTGAATGTCAACTGTAACTGAAAAAAGTACATTTTTTTTTTTAGCTGAGCCATCCTGCCACCTGTTGGCAGCTCAGCTGCTGCTCAGCTTGGTCCGGGACTCGAACCGCTGTTGCTCAGAGCTCAAACTCTTGAGCGAGCTCTTAACCAACTGAGCCACTCGGCCGGCCCTAAAAAGTACATTTTGATATAGAAAAAAGAAACAGTGATTCATTAAATGAAATAAAATACCTCTTTCCCACAAAATAAAAGAATACAAACATAACAGATATTGCCTCAATATTAGAACAAATGCCATGAGGCACCTTTTTCTTGATTAACTCCTCCAATCCTCATTTTAAATTTATTCAAGTATTTATGTTAAAAGCCAACATCTGTACAGATAGGCCCCATGATTCTATGAGATCCCTAACTCCTCAAGTAAAATTAAGCCAAAACCATTAACTACCTGTCAACATTTTCTATTAGATTTTCTATATATTTCTACATATTTCTACATGTATTCTCTTCCTACCAATTCTTGAAAGGTAAGATGAAAGGCAAATACCTCTGTGGAAAATACAGTAAATTATGAATAAGGGTCTCAATAATGATTTGTGTTTAATTGTGTAACTGATTTCAGATAATATGGTGATTTCACTTATTAATTTGGTGTACCCTAAAGTTTATGATACATTGGAAAGCTATTATCCCAATTTTATAGTTATAGAGAATAATTTTAAGAACATAAAGATTAAATCACTTGCTCAAGAGATCATACTTTTTACATGCAAGATTCAGGAGGTAAAACCAAGTTTTCCGAGGCTACGTGTAATTCTGTCCCCATTTCATGATGTCTCCTAATCTGATATTATGAACTACACATGTAATTTCTAGTTAAGAAATGACTTTACAAATTAAGAGTATCAATCTTTAGTCTCCTAAATAACATGGAGGCAGGTTCATAGATATTATCTCTTGTTGAGAGAGTTGCTCTTAATAGAGTTGCTTACCCCTGGTCTGAGACTTTGTATCAAAAAAATTTTACTTTTTGAAAGTGCCCTTGAAATACAGTGTTACGTATTCTCATGAAGCCTGTGGACAATATAACAATTTAGACAGGGTCAGTGAATTAAGAGGCTGAATAAACCACAATATCCAAGGCACTCATATGTTCTTGGAAAGTGATACTAGTGATAAAGTAAATGGTTTTAATAATGAGTAAAACTAGAAAAAAAATCTATAGGACACTAAACTGGTTTGAAATGTATCCCTGGGCCTCTCCTCATATTGCTTTACCTACAATCTTAGATTATCCCAGATGAAACCTGAATACTTTTTTCTTGGCTTTTCTTTTTTGTTTTTAATTGGGGAACTAGGGGATGGGAACAGCGCTGGGGAATTGGGGGAAGGGGAACAGACAAG
>NW_017732972.1:55367-56946 GCF_001890085.2 Hipposideros armiger | reverse complement strand
AGTTCCCTTCTGATACAGCTTCTCCAAAGTTCAAACATGTGTATCACAGAAATTATGTGAGAATTAAACCCAGGGAATGTGACATTTAATTTTTCTTACATTACTACAATTTTTTTTTCTCAAAACTAAAAACGAGCAGTTGCTAAATAATTTATTTAACTGAGTTCTTTAATCGAATATGTAGCAACAGGAAATTATTAAAAGGAAGGTCTCTAGGATTATTTTATGGGATGCATGGGTAAACCTAGAATTAACCCATTTTTGACTAATGAGTGCTAATATCTACATTTCCCTCTAGTTCCTATTCATTCTCAGCGGACATCTGTATTCCTTCCTGAGCATCTAATCGATGTGGCCCTCAGGCTCCACTTCTTTGTACACTAGCCACCCTTATGGATGTACACTGGGTCAAGTTCTGCTTTCCGCACGGTCTGCTGGCCTGCTCCTTTTACTTGACAAGGAATACTGTTCTCTCTCTTCTTTGCCGTTGGAACAATGGAGGAGCAGACTGGCAGAGGAGCCACTCTCCAGCTCTGGTTGCCAGTGATCACTGAGCCTCAATCTACTCCTCTTATGACTGCCCTGAGCCTCTCCTCTTTTCCCATAAGGTTTCTCAAGTGAGTTCAAGGTCTTAATAGGAAGTTAAACATTTGCTGTTTGTCAGCTCTGTGTCTATAGTCAGGGTTCTGGTATTACTGGGATAAGGATTACATTATATTTGTAATCAGAAAGCTGCTGAAGAGACCAGCCTCCCTGGCTCTATACTGCACATTGATCCTCAGCCACCTGTGTAGTGTTTTGGGTACTCCATGATACCACGTGGATTATTTGAAGATGAATATAATCTATTCCCAGGTGGCCTCAGAAGCATAAATAAGATTTCCAGAAATCTGAAAAATGATTCTTGCCTCCTTCCCTTACACTTTCTAGTTTTAACAAGCATTACTAATAACAGCCAAGAAAAAATAATTTTCTTCTAACTTTCCTTTCAGTTTGGTGGCTGTCACTTAATTAATTACTCTGGGTCTCCATTTTCCATTCGTTAAAGCTACTCCCAAATAATCTGCCTAAAAGCTTCTTCTAATTCATTCCAAAAATGCCTTGGGGAATCATCCAGGCATTTAGCTATTCATGGCTTTTCACTTCCTTCCTTTTATTATTCCAAAGTGTCTTAGCCTCTATTACTCTACGGTTTAATTGCCAGATCAGATTCCCCAAAACACTATCTTACCCACATGAAACTTTATAGTCAAACATCAGGTACAGAAAAAAGGTTTTTTCCTTGGAGGAGCCTGAACCCACCAGCTGCAGTTCCCAAAGGTTTCCCTTCTTCACCCCCTACCCCATTCAAATCTATTTCAGAAAAAATAAGATGAGAGTTTTGAGTAAGCAGAAACAACATTTCTCATGAACGACACTTTCTCAGTTTTGTACTGTTAAAAACACAGCTTATGTTTGGTGTAGCCATTATGAAAAGCAGTGTGGAGGTTCTTCAAAAAATTAAGACTAGAATTATTACCATATGGCCCAGCAATTCCTCTCCTGGGTATCTACACAGAAAATCTGAAAACATTTATCC
>NW_017732972.1:50223-52492 GCF_001890085.2 Hipposideros armiger | reverse complement strand
GTTCCCACCCAGAAAAAAAGTTAACCCAGAATTATCAAATTCTAAAGTTTCAGCAGATGTAATACCAGAAATAGGTTATGGGGAACTCTTACTTAAGTCTTTTACCTAAGTAGTGCTATAGGAAGTTACAGTGTTGATGAAAAGAACACACAGGTTTCTCATTAAACTTTAACAGGTCTCAAAATTCTGTCACAGATTTTTGGTCAACTTGTTTCCATTAAAAATTACTGATTTTGAAAACTAATAACTTAAAAACTGCCACACACACAAAAAACAAATGGTCCTCAAAACATTCTCCTTTCCTTCTGAAGGTTTTTCGATGCCTTGTTATCATTAACCAGTCTTTCACTATTAAACTTACATGGCCAATTGAGACAAACAGCTCTGAGACTGTTCTTCCACCACTGATTAATTAAGACTGGGGTGGCAGGAATTGGGGATAATGTTCACTTAGCCTGCTGAGCTTTTTGGGCAGACTGGGTGGCTTTGCCAGCTCCAGCTGCCTTCTTGTCCACTGCTTTGATGACACCCCCAGCCATTGTCTATCTCATGTCACAAATAGCAAAATGGCCCAGAGGAGGATAGTCAGAGAAGCACTCAACACACGTGGGCTTGACAGGAACCATATCAACCATGGGAGCATCACCAGCTTTCAAAAAACTTCGGGCTATCTTCCAGCTTTTTCCCATAATGATGATCAATATTCTCCTTCAGCTTAGCAAATCTGCAAGCAATGTGAGCTGTACAACAATGCAGCACAAGTGCATATCTGGCACTGATTTGACCTGGAAGGTTCAGAATAGTCACCTAAGCCATGAAGCCAGCTGCTTCCATGTGGGTCATATTTGCTTTCACCAGCCACATTATCATGATGAACATCTTTTGACAGACACACTCTTGACATTGAAGCCCACAATGGCCTCAGGAAGAGCTTCATTCAAAGCTTCATGGTACATTTCAACAGATTTTACTGTAGTTGTAATGTTGAGCAAAGGTGGCCTCATTGNTTTTTCTTTTCTTAAAATGTGTATATATTTTTTGGCACCGTGTGTGTGTGTGTGTGTGTGTGTGTGTGTGTGTGTGTGTGTGTGTGTATAATGAAATATTACTCAAACATTACAATGGGAAAAAAAGGAAACCTTGCCATTTGCATCAACATGGATGGAACTAGGGGGCGTTATGCTAAGTGAAATAAGTCAGATAAAGACAAATACCTATTTCACTTATATGTGGAATCTAAAAAAACAAAACAAACAAACAAAACAAATCAGAAACACACTCATTGATACAAACTGGTAGTTACCAGAGAGGGGATGGGTTGGAGGTTGGGGGTGGTTTAAATAGGTGAAGGGAATTAAAAGGTACAAACTTGCAGCTATAAAATAAATAAATCATGGGGATGTAAAGTACAGCATAGGTAATAAAGTCAATAATATTGTAATAATTATGTATAGTGATGGATGGTAACTACACTTATCGTGGGGATCATTTTGGAAAGTTTATAAATACTGCATCACTATGATGTACACCTGAAACTAATAGTATATTGTAGTAAATTATACATATGTCAATAAAAAATGGATATTTTATATACAGATAGCCTACATAATGAATTTAAATATGCAAAGTAGCTGATTGACAGGTACCACCAGGTCTACCAGTAAAAGCCTATAGAAACAAAGTGAATGAACATTTTTGGAGGCTATAAAATAATTTCTATAAGTCTAGAAATCTGCTATGTCTAGTAAATAAAACCCCAAATATTCCATGTTCAAATGCATTTGTTGAGAAGATACTTAGCTTGATGCCATCACAATGGACTGACATCAGAATTTAGTAAATATGGGCTGGATATGAGTAGAGCTTCAAGTCAAAATGAATTATATATTCAACTCTATTTGTTTTGCTACTACTTAAAAGAATGTCTTAAATGTTGCAAGAAGTTCAGAGAATTATAACTGGAAAATGAAACAGAAAAAGCCAAAAATATATCTGACTGTATCAGTGGACAAAAAAAGCAAGTCATTGTTATTTTTTATTAAATATAGGGTGTATATTTAATTATTCCTATTATATTTATATTCTTCTTTTAAGAAGTCTTACATTTATGTATCTCAAGAGTATACAATAAGTATCCAGTAAAGAGTTTGCAAAAAGAGTAAAATAAATTGTTGCATCAGATAATGCATTATACAATATTCTCATTATAAAATGTTACATTTTTGCTCACAAATATTATTTGCTTAATTGCTTGTATAAACTATTATCA
>NW_017732972.1:42345-45283 GCF_001890085.2 Hipposideros armiger | reverse complement strand
TTGATAAAGTCTCTGTGTCCTTGGGCACCAATGATGGTCACATAATACTTGCTGGTCTTGAATTTCCAAAGGAAATATCAATGGTGATACCACGTTCAGCTTTCAGTTTATCCAAGACCCAGGCACACTTGAATGAACCCTTTACCATCTCAGCAGACTCCTTCTCAAATTTTTCAATGGTTCTTTAATTGATCCCACCACATTTGTAAATCAGATGGCCAGTAGTGGTAGACTTGTCTGAATCTACATGTCCAATGATGACAATGTTGATATAAGTCTTTCCCTTTCCCATTTTGTCTTAGGTGTAAGTGGTTTTCAAAGCACCTGTGTTCTGGCAGCAAACCTATTGTGAAAAATCTCAAATGATTTGTTTTAAATCTCTAAACTGCTTATTAAAATTTCAAAGCATGTTTCTTTTTTTATTATTATTAAACACTTTTATTAAAGAAAGGGGAAAAAATAAAAATTTGCACTTTCTGGTCCTGAAGAAAGTAAAAATTATGTAATAGGATTGACCATTAAACTTTTAACTAATGATGTAAGGGACTTGTGATTGGCTAAGATCTCAGCCTACAATTCCTGGCCTGGGAAAAAGTGATTGGGCATTCAATTTTTCCTCCCCGCTTTGAGTGACCCACTGGCAGAGGCTCAACTCCAGGTATCAGGTTACTAGGCACACTCTTGGCTTTGCATTCCCAAATGCCAACCCCACCATGGGGTTCTGGACTTTTCAGATGATTTCAGACTGTTAACTCTCCTCAGAAGACTTAGGAGCAGTGGTGTTAATGTCAGGTTATTGCTTGGCACCACACACATCTGGAGAATAAAGGCAGAGTCAGATCAAAGCATGTTTCTTAAAATGAAAATTGAAATTACTTACTCCATGGCTATTGCAATGTTTAGAATTGCTGCACATATTATAATCAACCTGGCGTCTAGCCTCTATACAAGCAAACCTGACGCAATACTAAAACAAAAGGAAGTGAAAAATAAAGTCAGTCAAACAATCAGATTAAGTGCATTGATAATAAGAGGTGTGATGAAACAATATGGTAAATATTTAAATTTAAATAATTCATTGCAGTAAAAGACACATTGCCATTAATCCCCCTTAAAATACACCCCCTCACTTCGAACACACTTATCCAATCTTTCTTGTCACTTTCTGAAGCAGTTCTGGAAGTCCTCTTTCGTGAGTCTTCAGTTACGCTATCNAAAGGAAAGGGGATAAGAGCAGACAGCTCTCTTCTGCTCCTAGGTCATTTTAGGTGGGCTTCAACACATTCTGGAACAGGGAGTATCCTCCAGCTCTTCCCAGTTTCATCCAGGCCAGCTTGATCTCAATCTCAATATATGGCTCAGGAACCCTGGCCTTTGGCGGTGGGATGGGGAGTGGAAGGTGGGGGAAGGGATTTTAAAGAGGAAATTTCAAAAGATTAAATTGGAACTCTTACAATGCAAGATAAAGTAATAAAAGACAGCCTGAAAGATTCTAGTGGCATTAAGATAACAATGATTACTAACACTATTTTAAATCACTAATATGAGACAATCTAAAGTGAATCATCTAAATTAACTGGTCAAATTATATGCACTGGAATTTCTACTTTTAAAAGTGCCTAATGCTGAGTGCACTTTGTGTTAGTAAACAATGTCAATGTTGATATAGAAAGAACAGTACAAAGTTTTACTAAGGTTTTAAAAAATCTTACAAAGAAAATAAAACCATGTTTGTTGACATCAGTGTTTTGCAATCTGGCTTGTAACCTATACTTTAATTTACTCTCTAACATATTATCTTTTATTAATAAAAATTTAAAGACACTAACTTGTTTTAAATTTGTGTCCATCATCAATACTTCCAAATTCTCCTTTTAATACTTTGCAGTTAGGAGGAACAAATCCTTCTTCACAATGGCAATGGTTGAAATTGTTGCAAAACTGGAATAATCAGAAAATAGAATATTGTTTTATCCACAAAGATTGTTTTCAATAGAGACCAATGAATATTATATACTTATTCAACAGAAAATTTATTCCAGAGAATTTATCCAGTCTAAAGAAGTTATCTTAAATTGACAAATTCAACAAACTTTCACAAATTTTCTCTTGAAATTATCCATACTTTAGAAAGCACATCTAGCTTCTGTTGCCAAACAATTATTTTAAATTGTTTCAACTCTCCCCACAGCCAAACCCAAATATTTGTATTTACCAGTAACATGCCACTAATTATCATCTACTTGCTAACTTCACAGAAGATCCCAGGCTCTAAATTAACAAGCAAGACTAGCAAGAAAATTCTAATAACCTTTATTTACCAGTTTCTGCCTTCTCTCTATAAAAATAAGATGATTTTGGTTATATGGTAACACATGGTACTTACAGAACATCCACCCTACATATTTACCAAACTTTTTATGCATCCGGTATCATCTTAAATGTTTTTACTTTATCTTCTCTAATAAATAGTTTGGCAAGATTTCTTAAGAAAATAAGATTAAAGTTATAAATTATAGACTGTTAAATGACACCAAGTAGTATGAAAATTATTTTTAAAATCATTCACGTGATATTTTTTTTTCAACTTCCAGTATCATTTATTTTTCCTAGAATCTGGATACAATTAACTGTATGTAGCAAGACAGTGCTCAATACCATTTAAGCCTAGGTTCTTTAAACTACCTCAGTATTTGTAAATATGAGAATTAACATTCTAATAACTGGAAAACTAAAATTTGACATAACAAATTTACTCAATATTGATGTCATTACAAAACAATTTTATATGCAACACATGGACTTTAATATTACAGAGTGTGGCCTTTATAAACTAGCTTACACATAAACAACATTCTCTTTGCTTATCTGTCCTCACTTACGAAGTGATGCACCAACAGACCCTCTCCCGTAGCTTTTTAATATGTAAACAGATGAT
>NW_017732972.1:34293-35535 GCF_001890085.2 Hipposideros armiger | reverse complement strand
ACAATAAATACAGGCGATTTTACGGTCATTTTTGGTAACATTATATGCACTGAACACATAATTTGTATGCAATAGCTAATACTGCTCTGCTCAGATCATGAAACAAAAAAAACCTGGTGTAAAATGCCATTTCAGTGTTTACATAACAATGTATTCTAGTATATAGGATCTTAGCAATACATAACCTATATTACAAATAAAATTAGAATGTTCTAAATACATACGGAAAACTGCACTTGTGCTTGCCACAGTTTCCGTATCTATCTTCTCTTCCATTTATTTCCTCAAAACAAGCAAATGGAGCACCTCTGGAATCTAAAAGAAAAAAAAGTGAATTACAACACCAAATATCATTACAGAACTAATAGACTCACTCTGGAAATTATAACATAATCCCTAAGGAGGCTTATAATTACCTAGCCATTAAATAAATGCTGGAGGTAAACCTAGGATTAAAAAGAGATCCCCCTCATTTTAAGCATGGTAGACTTTCTTCTGTACAAAACAGAGGATAAAGCAAACAGCAACATTATTCAAATGACTCTATATGGTTAGAATTAGTAGCCATGGCCCTCTCTATTTCCACTAAATTGTTTACTTTCTGCCTTAATGCCCTACCCAATGTGAAAATATAGTTTTCTCTTATTCCAAATAAAACAGGAGACACATACTATTTATAAAGCAATTCTGATTAAAACCCTGAAGAGCATTTTATTTAACTTTTATTCCATACTAGATTCCACATCTCTGTTCTCAAGTATATTTACAATCACTAAATAAGAATTTTTGAATCTTAAAATTAGGAATGACATCAATGTTTATCTACCTCAGCCCTTTTATATATTTAGTTATGTCTAACTTAAAAATCATAAATAATTAAAAGGTATATAATAGCTGCCTCATTACTTTGACTTTGGTACTTTAGATGTGGGTGTGTTGCTCATGTTAATCACATGTAATAAGATAGGTTTGATTTTTCTGGTCAAGATGGGGCTGAGTAGGTAAATGCTGTGCTCACCTCTTCTCAGGATCACATCGATTACAACTAAACTACAGAACAACCTTCACTGAGAATCGCCTGAAGTCCAGCTGAACCGAAGTCCTACAACTACAGACATACAGAAGCCACCTTGAGACTGGTAGGAGGGGCAGAGACCTGGAATAGGCTGGTCCCACACCTGCGTGAGACCATTAAACATTGGGAGGGATATCTCAGCTGTGGAGGTACCTCTGCAAGAGGAG
>NW_017732972.1:32773-33813 GCF_001890085.2 Hipposideros armiger | reverse complement strand
TAGCAAAGGAAAATAGTTTACTTCCATGTGAAAATATTAAAAGAAAGAAAAGGAAGGATAACAGATAATTATATGAAGTACAAATTGGTAGTTATAAAATAGTCACAGGGATGTAAAATACAGCATAGGGTATACAGTCAATGATGTTACGACAACTATGTATTAAGTACCAGGTGGGTACTAGACTAATCAGGGCGATCACTGCATAAATGATATAAATGTCTAACCACTATGCTGTACACCTGTAGTTAATAAAAAATAATATTGAATGTCAACCATAATATTGAGTGGAAAAATTTTTTAAAAATAAATAAATAAATAAATAAATAAATAAATAAATAAGTACAGTGTGGTACCCTGGACAGAATCCTGGAACATGACATAAG
This sequence comes from Hipposideros armiger, assembly GCF_001890085.2. Taxonomy (NCBI): domain Eukaryota; kingdom Metazoa; phylum Chordata; class Mammalia; order Chiroptera; family Hipposideridae; genus Hipposideros; species Hipposideros armiger. The sequence goes on along the minus strand of NW_017732972.1, from coordinate 33,427 downwards.
GTAAAAGCTAAGGAAATCTGAATGAAGTATGTGATTTGCCAGTAGTTAATAATAATGTATCAACATTGGTTCATTAATTATGACACAATGTTAGATGTTAATAATAGGGAAAATTGAGTGTGATGCTTAGGGGTAGGGATAGGCAAAGGAAAGAGGGAAGAGGTGATGGTATATTCTAAAATTGGATGTGGTGATGGTTGTGCAACTCTATAAATTAATCAAAGGCAACAAATTGTGCACTTACTGTACATGAGTTTTTTATAATGATACCTCAGTAAGGTTGCTTAAAAATGCATTGGCTCATGTTGTCAAAATGAGTAAACCACTAAAATAACATTTAAAACACATGAAAATTTGTAGTTCTAGTTACCATCTCAGGACCACATATACTGCCATCTTCTACAAATGTTTCATCTCTGTCATCAGCTGTTTCATATGTTGTTTGTGTGTCTTTAAGTGGCCTGGCTGAGACTGGAAATGTAGATACACATATGTCTTCTCGTACATGTGTGTAAATCACGGATAAATTTGCACTTGATACTAATGTTTTATGTGGCCAGGAACAAACTAATTTTCCACAAAGAAGATCACTAGAAACATAAGGCAGAAAATAATTATCTTATTGTTTACTGAAAAAACATAGATTGCTAAAAC
>NW_017732972.1:27287-29903 GCF_001890085.2 Hipposideros armiger | reverse complement strand
AAAAAAATAAATTAAAAAAAAATCTCTCAAAGGATCACAAAACCCAAATAAACAGCATCTGGCTTCAGCATGTACCATACCTCTGGCTGAACAGCCCAAACTCTGTCACTAGTGACAGCCAGCCTCGGTTTGCAGATTGACCTCTTGAGGTACCTATAAGCCCAGGGTGGGCAGCAGCCAACTGAGGATTGCTTTGTGGCTCATACCAGGTGGCCATGGGCAGAGCATAGGATGCAGCTAAATTTGGTTTGCAGTGGGTTCCCTCCTAGGAGGCCCCAGAGCTGGCACACCTGATAGCTGGCTTCAAATGCCAGAGCAGCACCCAGCCACTTTAAAAGATGACACACTGAAAAGAGCAGACTAAGCAGGCACCAGAGCCCCACTAAAGCAAACCCTGCTCTGTAGCGTCAGCCCCTGCACCACAGCTCCTCCACTGCAGTCATGGCCAGTCCTCAACCAATCAGCCTGAGAGTCAGTCTCTCCCACTGATGTAAAAACAGCAACCAAGGCTCAACTACAACAGGAAGGCACACACAACCCACAAAAGGGACATGCCTGGAGCACCTGGCTCTGGTGACTGGGAGACTGCACCAATGGATCCCACAGGACAACTACTACATAAGGTCACTCCACAAAGACCAGGAGGCTTAACAGTCTGATCTATTACATAGAAACAAACACAGGGAGGCAGCTAAAGTAGGGAGACAAAAAAACATGTCCCAAATAAAAGAACAGAACAAAGCTCCAGAAAAAGATCTAAACAAAACGGAGACAAGCAATCTACCAGAGGCAAAGTTCAAAAAACTGATTATTAGGATGCTCAATGATCTCAGGGAGAACTTCAACAAAGAGGAAACATAAAAATGGAGATAAAAAACATAAAAGAGAACCAGTCAGAAATAAAGAATACAACAACTGAAAAGGAGAATACATTAGAGGGAGTCAACAGCAAATGAGATGAAGCAGAGGATCGAATCAGCAATTTAGAAAATAAGGTAGCAGAAAACACCCAATCAGAATAGGAAAAAAAAAAAGAATCCAAAAAATTGAGTAGAGTTTAAGGGGTCTCTGGGACAACATCAAATGTACCAATATTCCCATTATATGGGGGTACTAGATGGAGAAGAGAGATAGCAAGGAATCAGAAACTTATTTGAAGAAATAATGACAGAAAACTTCCCTAACCTGATCAAGGAAATGCATATAAAAGCCCAGGAAGCACAGAGTCCAAACCAAGATAAACCCCAAGAAGACCACACCAAGACACATCATAATGAATTGACAAAGGTTAAAGACAAAGAGAGAATCCTAAAATCAGCAGGAGAAAAGCAGTTAGTTACCTACAAGGGAGCTCCCATAAGACTGTCAGCTGATTTCTCAACAGAAACTTTGCAGACCAGAAGGGACTGACATGAAATATTCAAAGTGATGAAAAGCAAGGACCTACAACCAAGATTACTCTANCTCTTGACATTGAAGCCCACAATGGCCTCAGGAAGAGCTTCATTCAAAGCTTCATGGTACATTTCAACAGATTTTACTGTAGTTGTAATGTTGAGCAAAGGTGGCCTCATTGCTGGGTTTCAGAACACCAGTGTCCACTCAGCCCACAGGGACAGTATCAATACCACCAATTTTATGGACATCCTGGAGGGGCAGAGACAAGGGCCTGTAAGTTGGATGAGTTGGTGGCAGGATGCAATCTAGAACTTCATGTAGTATGGTTCCACTGGCATTGCCATCATTATGAGTTAGTTTCCATCCCTTTGTAGAAACCTGGCACATAGGCAGATGAGCTGGCAGGCAGTCAGAGTCTTCTGGCTCCATGGGAATGCTGCTTCTCAGACAGCCAGCTCTCCATACTGGCCATCAGTCAAGATCTCCTGGCTTTTTGAGAGTCTGTACGTTAGTAGGCCAGCAGGGCCTGCCAGATGGTTTCTCCCACGAAATGCTCTCTGTTTTGCTGTACCTATATAACCTTGTTTCTTCTCTGCCTGCATGTGGAGCGCTACCCCTCTGGCCTGCCACCACCAGACACTCTCCTTGGTCTGTAAGTGTCAATAAACCTATGTCTCTTACTCAGCCACCTAGTGTGTCTTCAGGCTTGTGGTGTCTCAGGCCACAAATCTTAGAACAACTTGGACTCAGTCTGAACACTTTTGAACCATGTTAGCACTTAGCTCCAGCATGTTGTCACCATTCCAAACAGAAATTGGCACAAATGCTACTGTGTTGGGGTTGTAGCCAATTTTTTTAAATGTAGGTACTGGCTTCCTTAACGATTTCCTCGTATCTCTTCTGGCTATAGGGGCAGCTCAGTGAAGTAGTTTTGTTTACACCAACATTTAGTTGTTTCACACCTAGTGTGTAAGCCAGAAAGACATACTCACAAGTCTGCCCATTCTTGGAGATACCTGCTCAAAATTCACCAACACCAGCAGCAACAATGAGGCTAGGACAATCAGCCTGAGATGTGCCTGTAATCATGTTTTTGATAAAGTCTCTGTGTCCTTGGGCACCAATGATGGTCACATAATACTTGCTGGTCTTGAATTTCCAAAGGAAATATCAATGGTGATACCACGTTCAGCTTTCAGTTTATCCAAGACCCAGGCA
>NW_017732972.1:18551-24463 GCF_001890085.2 Hipposideros armiger | reverse complement strand
GAGGGCAGTGTCACTGGCCCTCATATGTGGGATCCGAACCAGGGCCCTCTGGCGTCCCAAGCCAGCTCTTGACCAACATGCCACTCAGCCAGCCCAAGATTCTTTTTATGTGTTTATTGGCCACCATTTGTATATTTTCTTTAGAGAAATGTGTATTCAAATACTTTGCTTATTTTTTAATTCGGCTGTTTGGGTTTTGTGGCTGAGTTTTAGATGTTTTCTATATATTCTCAATATTAATTTTTCTCCCAGTGGAACTACAAAACATCCAGAAAGCAATTAATAAGATGACATGAGTAAATCCTTACATTTGTGGCAGATAATTCTTTGTTGTAGGGACTGCTCTTTGCATTGTAAGATGTTTAATAGCATCCTCTGAAGGCCAGTATCAGTCCCATCCCTGCTGTGAAAAACAAAAATGTCTGCAAGCATTTATCTAGTAGACAAAGGCCACGAATGCTGCTAATATGCTACAATGCACAGGACAATCCCTCTCAACCCCACCTCTCACAACAGAGAATTGTCTGCCCTAAAATACTAATAATACTTAGGCTGAGAAACCCTGATATAACTGTTGCATTTGTAGTCACACGCCTTTAGGTGCCACACAACTCAATTTGGTGACAAATTATTAATGTCTGTGACTTCATAATTAATGAGATTTTCTACCTTCCAGAGGACAAACCTCACCACAAGCTAAAGGACATCAAAACTTTAACTTCCTTTATGTTATACCTAGAATAGGAAGTTTCTGCATATGCAGAAATAACACTGAAGAACAAAATTCGGTAAGAAACTTAGAAAAAGGTCATACATTTCCAGTTGAGGTATCATTATTATCTTTTTTTTAAAAAAGACTTATTGCTTAAACTCACAGTCCTTTACCATAGATCTATAGATTTGTCTACTTTAAATGATATTGTTTCATGCAGAAGCTAAGTCTTTCAATATTATGCCATAAGCATACTTTGGCCAGAAACCAATAATTTGGTGGTACATGATGATTTGTATTAGGTCTGTGGGATAAGATCTTTATTGGCTGTTGCCTATACGAGGCATGACAAGTTCACAAACTTGTTGAACCATGATGCTAACCTTTTTTGATATCAGAGGGATTATTCATGATGAATTTGTACCAACTGGACAAACAGTTAACCGAGTTTACTATTTGGAAGTGCTGAAAAGGCTGCATGAAAAAGCTAGACAACCTGAACTTTTTGCCAACAATTCATGGCTCTTGCATCATGACAATGCCCCAACTCACACGGCACTATCTGTGAGGGAGTATTTAGTCAGTCAACAAATAACTGTATTGGAACACCCTCCCTACTCACCTGATCTGGCCTCTAATGACTTCTTTACCCAAAGAGATAGGGAATACTGAAAGGTAGATATCTGGATGACATTCAGGACATCAAGGATAATACAACAGCTCTGATGGCGATTCCAAGAAATACTTCCAAAATTGCTTTGAAGGGTAGACTAGTTGCTGGTATCAGTGCATAGCTTCCCAAGAGGAGTACTTTGAAGGTGACAGTAGTGATATTCAGCAATAAGGTATGTAGCACTTTTTCTAGGATGAGTTTGCAAACCTGATTGTCAGACCTCAGTATATCATAATGGTTTTTAGCTTAGAAAGCTAATGCCTACTTCAGAATTGCATCAAACCCTACTCAAGATCATTCTAGTTAACAAGCATCAATGACAGGCCATGGATGACCTAGTCAAAGAATTATAGTTAATTTTAGTTGAAATATGTGATGACTGAGGGCAACTTTTCAATAGCTGCCTACTGCCCTAACAGCTGCTGGAAGCTTAAAAAATGGAATTGTTTTCTAAAAATACACACAAAAGCTGACTGACAGGCCCAGGCTTATCATGTCCTAGATGCATTAACAGTAGGATTAGACAGACATTACTTTGAAATCAAGATGGTTTAGATGTTATACTTGCCTCCAAGAAGAAACTTGTATTATTTTAGGAGAAGATTATTGTACTTCTACACATAAGATTCTCACAGAGGGCTTTAAAATCACTGCTAATACTTAAAAAATAATAAATAATATAAATCACCTGGGGAACACCTACCTGACATCCCACTATCTAACTCTAAAAATATCTGGCCAGCCCTGAAATTTATTTTCCTGATTTTACATGGGGGAAATATTAACTCTGCAGTACATTTTTCTCTTCTTCCTAATTTTACTGGTAATTTGTTAGTTTTCATCTCTATTATTTTTTTTTTATTAAATTTAATGGGGTGACATTGGTTAACAAAATTATATATGTTTCAAACGTACAATGCTATAATACATCATCTGTATATCACATTGTGTATTCACCACCCAGAGTGAAATCTCCTTCTGTCACCATATATTTGACCCCTTTTACCCTTTTCTACCTCCTCCCCACCCCCTTTCTCCTCTGGTAGCCACTGTACTGTTGTCTCTCTCTATGAGTTTTTGTTTGTTTATCTTGTTCATTTGTTGCTTTCACTTTTATATCCCACATATGAGTGAAATCATATATATATATATTTTTTTTAATACTACTGTAATGTAGCCATTGTCTTGTCACATGGTACAACTATGATTCTGATAGAAAAGCAGAACACTATTATAATAATCACCAAAACCTTTATCTAATCTCCTCCTTAAATTCCTTGCATTCATATTGATTGACACAATTCTTAAAATTCTCTCTAATGACCAGGTTAAGGAAGGCCTAAAGGGAGAACTGAGAATGAAAATTTTCTCTGTCTCAAAGAACATGAAGTGTATCTGTGCAGGAAAGTGTATACTATTTCAATGAATCTAATGATCCACACATTTTTAGGAAGCTATCAAACTGGACTAGACAGGTCATAAGCTAAAGCCCTAACTCATCAGCAAGCCCCTTTGAACAGACCCACTCTTGAAATCCACACAATCAGTAATTAGCCCTGTTTTGTTCATTTAAGTTTAAACTAAACCCCATCACCTCAAATTCTATATAATCTTCTGAGGAACTGCATTCTTACTTGAGGATTCTTCCCTGTGCAAATAAGAATTCCATACGAATTTAGAGGGGGGTTTTTGTTTTACAGAATCAAGAAAATTTGATTTCCTTTAACAATATGCACTAGGTAAGACTTCATTCATTAACAAATTCCACTTATATTTTTGTTCTACAGAATCAAATACAGGGCTTGGAATAATCAGAATTTAAGAACTAAGAAGAAAATTATGGTCATTACCTCCCCCAATCAAATTTTGACACTGTTTGGTAAATATCCGACATCGTCCTTCATAACAGAAGGATTCACCTGAATCACAATAGTGTCCATTGCGTGTAAAAGTGTCAGGACCACAGTGTGGGGCAACTCCATTACAGTATTCAATGAAATCACATTCTTTATCAAATGATTTCCTACAAACTGTATTAGCTGGTTTTATCTAAAAGGGAAAAAGAAACATAAGAAAAGATTACATATCAATGACATTCAAGTTTTCTTTCTCTTCAGGCTTTGAATTTCCATCCATCTTTTTCTAAGTTGTTAAGATCAGTGATGAAATTATTCTTCTTGTTAACTACTTAAGCATTACATAGAAACTTAGATGATTGAATTATTGTGCATAAAGGAGTGGGTAATGCTTGTGAGAGATATGAGAACCTAAAAGATAAGAAGCCTACCATAATTATAAAAAAAAAAGAAATAGAGCTAAAGAATTAATATAAAAATTACTTTCAACATATTATGGTGATGCTCACATATGCAGCCTCTGGTTTCTCAACATGCCACCCTTAATGCAGAAATTAGCAAGCATTTACAAAAACACATTATAAACATTTAGAAAAAATTGTAAATTTTAAAGGAAGAAAATTTAAGGACACCAGAGAAGGTTTATTTCACATACCACATTGCAAACAACTGTTAAAAAATAAAGTAATTTCTCCAACTGTATATCTCTGATCTCTTCAGTACTTACTCTTTGGCTGCTAGCTTCCAGGGTTTCCTTTATGTATACCTGCTTTTGCAAAGAAACATTGAACTATCATCACAGCAAACCTTTTCTTTAATGCAAGCCCTAATTCCTCTGGCTATCATCACTATCTTATGTAAACTAAGTCAAATTTGTTCCAGCTTTCAAAAGTCCTAGAGACCCAGCTTACGTAACATGCACACACATCCTCCCTCCCAAAATAAGTTTTCTGCATACTTTTTCTCACATTTTCAACATGTATTTGCTACTTGTAACAAATCAGCCATAAAATTTCCAAGTGATGGGTGAGAAGGCAAAATACAATCTTATGGAGTTAACATTCAAATCAAAACAACTGATCAAAATTGTTGGTAAAGGAAAATACATATAAATATGAGAAACTATTAATATTTGTTTCTTGAGAATATGCTTCCTTTTATAAATATGTATAAATGATGATTTTACTTCTATTCTAATTTCTTTTGTGATTAACACTTTATTTTTTTACAGCAGCTTAAAGATCACAAAAGATAGGAGGGGAATATGCAGATATACCCCATACAACCCCTGCCCCACACATCCAAAGCCTCCCATGTTATCAATATCTCCCACTAGAGTGGTAGATTTGTTACAAATGATGAACTAACATTGATGCACTGAGGAGGGTAAGAAGAGCAGCTTCGCTTACCCACACCACCCCTCCCCCAAGTTGGCATAGCTCAATTTGGGTATAGAAAAAATATATCTCAACATAATAAAGACCATATACGACAAGTCTTAGCTAACATCATACTCAATAGGGAAAAGCTGAAAACTTTTCCTCTTAAGACCAGAAACAAGACAAAGGTGTCCTCTTTCACAACTCCTATTCAACATAGCAATGGAAGCCCTAGAAGAACAATTAGGAAAGAAAGATAAATAAAAGGCATCTGAATCATAAAAGAAATAAAATCATGTCTGTTTGCAAATGACATAATCTTATATATAGAAAATCCTAAAGAAGCTACCAAAAAACTGTTAGAACTGACAAAAATTTCAGTAAAGTTTCAGGATTCAAAATCAGACTACAAAAACCATTTGTATTTCTATACAGAAGAAATTTTTAAAATCCCATTTGCAAAAGTATCAGAAACAATAAAATACTTAGAAGTAAATTTAACCAAGTAGTTGAAAAAACTGTCAATGGAAAACTATGATATTGGTGAAAGAAAATAAAAGAGACACACAAAAAATGAAAAGACATCTTGTGCTCATGGGTCAGAATAACTAATATTGTTACAATAGTCATACTACCAAAGAAACCTCAAAAAATTAAAAGTAGAACTACCATTGATCGAGGAATCCCATTTCTGAGTATATATCTGAAGGATATAAAAGCAGTATCTTGAAGAGATATGTACACCCCATCTTCATTGCAGAATTATGGTACACACAACAGCCAAAATATGGAAACAACTTTAGGTTGTCCATTAATGGATGAATGTATTTTTAAAATGTAGTTTATATATATAGTGAAATAATATTAGGACATCAGAAGAAGTTAATGCTGCTATTAGTGACATTACAGATGAAACTTGAGAGTATTTAAGTGAAATAAGTCAGACAAAACTAAGACCAAATACTGCATGATCTCACTCATATGTGGAATGCAAAAAACAAACAAACAAACAAACAAACAAACAAAAACTCACCAAAACAGAGAATAGAATGGTGGTTGCCACAGGTTTCGAGGTAGGGGAAATAGGAAGATGTTGGTCAAGGGCATAAATTTTCAACTGGAAAATGAATAAATCTGGGGATCTAATATACAGCATGGTGACTATAGTTAACAATAGTGTATTATATACTTGAAAGTTGCTAAGATCGTATCTCATAGCAAGGTTCTTGCTATGTGAAATGGTGGCTATGTTAACTAAATTCATGTGGTAATCATTTTGCACTATATTGAGG
>NW_017732972.1:11826-15151 GCF_001890085.2 Hipposideros armiger | reverse complement strand
ATTCCTTATTTTTAACATATTTAGGATGTGTGGTAATATAACACTTTTCTTGCTGATATTAATAATTTATTCTTACTCTCATTTTTCCTTCATCAATACAATGAGAGGTTTATCAAGTATATTGATTTTTTCAAAGCACCAGCTTTTATTTTCATTGATATTCATTGTCTGATTTCTACCTCATTTATTTCTGCTTTTACTTTTAATTGGGTTGTCAAAAAAGTCATGATACATTTTTACAAAGAAAAACATAGAAAAAATATGTCATGACTTTTCTGACAAACCAATATCATTTGTTCCTTCTATTTATTTCGGCTTTAATTTAGACATATTTTATTTCCCTAGAGTAACATTCTAAATAAAAAAATTTAGATCTTTCTTTTTCTCTAATATAAACTTTTAAAGCATAGATTTTCCTCAAAACACTGTTTTCTAAACCTCATATATTTTGATATGTTTTCAATTGCATACTGTTAAAAATATACTCTAATTGCCTTGTGATTTCTTTTTTGAGCCACGGGCCATTTAGAGGTGATATAGGTATTTCCAAATATTTGGGAACTTTTCAAGATATCTTACTGTTCTTGGTTTCTAATTTAATTCTCAACACAAAATAAATACGTTGTGATTTATTTCATGGCCCAGAATATGTTCTATCTTGATGAATATTTTAAGTGAACTTGAAAAGAATGTTTATATTCATTCTTTTGTTAAATATAGTTGCCTATAAATATCAGTTATATCTGCTGAGATTCCTTAGCTACTCATTTATTAAGATAATTTTTTCCTTAAATTATTTGAGCATAAGTTCCTTTAATTCTCTTAATATATTAAAAGTAATTACTGTGAAGTCTTTATCTGCTAAATATACAATCTATCTTCAGTTTCCTTGTTTCTGAAGATTCCTCTTTAATTTCCAGTTGCAGTTATAGTCTCAGTCTCTATATTCTGATACCTGAAACCAGTAAGTCTTTAGATTTCTGTTGCCTGAGTTGCACATAGTTAAAAAATACTCTGCAAAAAAATAATCATACTCACAGAGCTCACCTAGTGTACCTACATCTTTCACGTGCCTCACCCTTCATTTTTTGTCCCATAGGGTATTTCTGACCCATAAATATTTTAGCAGTCAGCGAAGTATTTATACAGTTAATAATTGGATTTTTCTTGTCTAACCATTTCCACAGTTCTCTCACTTTCAGTGTTTTACCCTTAAGTTTCCAGTGGCTCTCAACCCTGAACTATGTTCTCTGCCACGCTGAATCAATAGAGCTGCAGTTTTCATTTAATTCTGCCATAGCTGTGGACGTAGAGGAGCACCCTTAGGCTGGAAAGATAAAATTTTCAATTCTTATCTGTTACAGAAGAAACATTTCAAGAGTAAACTCTCCTCTGTCTTCTTTAAGATATGTTTCTAAATGCCATCTTTCTAAATGATAAGGTCTTTACCTTCTTCCTCACCTACTATACATATACACAGGAAACGAATATATTTTTTTAAAATTTGTGCTCACCTCTATAGTGCCACAATCACATTGTTCACCTGGTTCCAACTTTCCATTGCCACATATCTTCTGTGTGTTTTTATAAACTGGCACATCAGGAAGGATGTTATGAAGACATTCAAGGCCAGAATCTGAAGCAATATATTTAAACTCATCCAAGCTACAGGTGCTAAAATCCTTTACACCCCCAGAATGCCTAAAATATAAAAACCGTGGGTATAATAAAAATTATTGCTGCATATCACTGCATTTCCCCTAATGTATGTTGNGTTCCAGTGAATTGTGCTGGGTTTGGGATAATTATCTATGAATTCTTTAAATGGTTTCAATAAAGAGGGATTGAGTGATTATAACAGTAATTGAATGAATTGCAAAGGAACAGAGGACTTTACCAGAAGACAGTGAATTTAGCCAACAAAAAGAACTAATCTAACTTCCTGACCCCATGTGAGAGGGTGTTAGAAAAAGAGACCATAAGAGGGTTGTTCCAAATAGATGTACATCGATCATAGAGAAATCTCAGTGGGTACAAGAAAGATTTGTAATGAGGTATTGAACTGGGAAGTCAATTCAGAGAGAAGCAGCAGCAGGCATTAGGTATGTGAGAGTACTAGAAATGATAGGTTGCTGAATAGACTAAAATGTGAGAGTGGGTACAATGTTGCTTGCATATAATATAATGGGAAGGACAAAATATGCTTCCCATCTTCTTTAAACAAGGATTTCAAGAAATTAATGCTGAGCTATTATAAAATACAGATTGCCTCTTACCGTGCACTTTTGTGTGCAGCATTCCCCGGAACCACAGTCTACACGACTTTTTTTGAACCTACAGGTTCTAGGATCACAGCACTGTTTATGTGTACATTTCTGTAAACAAACGCTGTGTTACTCAATCACATATAATTAGGTAACATCAAATAAAGCTGAAACACAGAATTTCTTTACACAGTATGAAGTTTTTCTTAAATTCAGTTTCAGTAATTCCATTCTTTATATGAGATTTATAGAAATCAACATCTCATTCACCAGTTTTGTAAAAGAAATGTGTTGTTTCACTACGCTTCATATAATTTGAACAATATGAAGATACTACTGTGGAGCCAAAACCTTAGAGGAAATACTTATTAGATACCTTGTTAACTACAATTCTCTTCAAACATTTTCTCATATTCTTGGTTTTTATAATAAATTATATAAGCCAAATCTTTTTACATATAGAACTTCTCTGATGTGAAGCTGTCGAAAGCAGCATTCAAGTACTCAGATTCTCTGAAATGACACAACCTCAAAACCCCACCCTAAAAACAGTGGTTCCAGAAGCCAGGCTCATCTGTTCAGACCTCTGATTTCACTGGGATGCTGGCCCTATACTTACTTATATTTTATAAGATTCAGTACCTTCAGTCAACTTTTCCAGTCTTCAGTAGCAAGTTTGTTCTAAATTATGTAGCTTAGCAATATCAGATGTTTGCTTCTCGGTGTTGTGTTTTTCGTTATCGGTGATTTCTTATTAGTATTTTCAATGAACAACTTCACCATAGTCAGTAGTATTATACTTTTAAAAAGTTATTTATTTCATATATTGACTCATGTACTCAAAGTTTAAATATGCTTTTGTTAGCTTTTTAATAATGTTTCTTTTAATCAAACGTTTAGTTGTTCTTTGTTATATATATATTTTTAATCCAACTTTGTATGTGTAGGGGCAAACCTTAAGAACAGAATGATCTGGCTATTTTAAATGGTTCCTTTAACCCTTCCTTCTCCTGGAAGCATGAGAATATTTTTCTCCAATATTCATGTGACAACCAGTTTGA
>NW_017732972.1:5327-7239 GCF_001890085.2 Hipposideros armiger | reverse complement strand
TCTGATGGCAGACAATTAAAACAACAGGACACTGAGGCATGGCCCCTGTGCAGAATAAGAGGGGTACTGCTATTCACCCACCCATGCAGGAGCACCTGCCCTCTCTGCCTGGAGACAGTTCAGAACTACCTACAGCTGTGCAGAGGTATGCAAGGCTGCCCCAACCAGAGAAAGAGCAGAGCTAGCAGGGCATTGAGGTTCAGGCAGGAAGAAGGGCCCGCCTAGCCTCTGCTCTGACTGAGGATAATTTAAGCATCAGTGGCTGAGCACAAAAGGCGCTGTGCTGGCCCAAACAGGAGCAGAACTAGCAAAGTGATGAGGTGTGCACACATAGGCCTGCCTTTACAGGCGAGAGGGCAGAGCTTGTGAGGCCTTGAGACACAAGCATACAAGCAACCCAGCCCAGAAGCACCTCCAATCACAGTTGAAACTAATTTAAAAAACAAACCAAACCAAACAAATAAAAACAACAACAAAAACAAGGCATGCCAAGAGTGTACAGAGCAGCCCCAGTTTGCATCAGGCAATCCCACCTCCCCACCCCTCAACCCCAGATTAGAAAGGCAAGGAAGCAAGCACACACCAGGCTACCCCACCCTGAAACCACTGCCTTAGGCCAGGTGACGCACCAAGCACCGCATGCATCTGCCCTGACTACAACCTGCCTGCCAAAACTACTCAATACGTGGTCTATTCAGAAACCACTTTTTCAAAACTGAGAGACATCTACCCTTTCTTACTAACAGGAACAAACACAGAAAGTCAAACAAAATGGGGAGACAGAAGAATATGCCCCAAGTGAAGGAACAAGGAAAAACTGCAGAGGAAAAAATCCTTAATGAAACAGTAATAAGTAATTTGCTTAAAAAATAATTCAAAGAAATGGTCTTAAGGATGCTCAGCAAACTGTAGAATAGAGGAACTCAGAGAATACTTCANTCAAGTTAATGTTTGTGTCTGGTGAAAGGTAAAGGTTTATATTATCTATTGGATATCCAGTTCATATACCTTTATTGAAAAGATTTTCTTCACTCATTGAATTACTTTAATGTATTGACAGAATATCAATTGACCATATAGTGTTTTATATCTGGATTCTCTGTACTGTCCCATTAAGGTATATATTCATGCTCTGGCCAATAGCACATTGTCTTATTATACTATAGCTTTATAGAAAATTTTGAAATTTAGAAAATTAGTACATATGTTTCACCTTTGTTCTTTTTCTATTAATTGCTTTGTCTATTCTAGGTTCTTTGCATTTCCATATAAATTTTAGTATCGATTTGTAGAATTATCAATTCTACAAAAAGGTGGGTGGGGTTTGAATTGGTATTGTGTTGAATGAATATATCAATTTATGCAGAGCTGAAATCTTAATATTTTGTCTTCCTATCTATGAACATAGGATGTGCCTTCATTCACTTGAATCTTCTTTCATTTCTTTGAGCTATATCAGTTTTTATCGTACAGGTCTTGCATGTATTCTGTTAAATTTATCTTTATATATTTCATATTTTTGAAAGAATGTATATGGAATTGTACTTTTTATTTCATTTTCCATTTGTTTATTGCCTATACATAAAAATCCAATTGAATTTTGTATACTGACCTTGTATCCAATGACTTGAATTTACTAATTAGTTCTAGTAGCTCTTGGGTAGAAGACTGCTTAGGATTCTCTACTCATGTGGCCAAGTTGAGTTTGATTAGAGACAGGTTTACATCTTCTTTTCCAATCATTATGTGTTTCTTTATCTTGTCTTACTGCAGTGACTGTAGCATCTACTACAAGGTTGAATGGAAGTGGGAAGAGTGAACATCTTTGCCTTGCTCCAGATATTAGGGGAAAATATTGAGGTTTTGTTTTACCAGTATGTATGATGATAGTTGTAGGCTTCTCAGAGATGTA
>NW_017732972.1:1542-2717 GCF_001890085.2 Hipposideros armiger | reverse complement strand
AAAATGAATACACAGAAATCTTTCATGTTCCTATACTTAATAATGAACAATCAGAAGGAAAAACGAAGAAAACAATCCCATTCACAATTGTATCAAAAAGAATAAAATACCTAGGGTAATAAACTTAACCAAGGAGGTGAAAGACATGTACTCTGAAAGGTATAAGACATTGAGAAACAAATTGAAGAAGACACAAATAAATGAAAGAATATACAGTTCTCATGGATTGGAAGGGTTAATGTTGTTAGAATGACCATACTATGCAAAGCAATTTACAGATTCAATGTAATTTCTACCAAAATGTCAGTGTCGTTCTTCTTAGAGCTAGAACAAATAATCCTAAAATTCATTTGGGACCACAAAAGACCCCGAATAGCCAAAGCAATCTTGAGAAAGAATAACTAAATTAGAGGTATCACACTCCCTGATCTCAAACTGTCCTACAAAGTATAATAATCAAAACAGTATGGTACTGGTACAAAAACAGATACATAGATCAATGGAACAGAATAGAGAGCCCAGAAATAGCCCTCACTTATATGGTCAATCAATCTATGACAAAGGAGCTAAAAATATACACAGGGTAATGACAGTCTCTTCAAGTGGTGTTGGGAAAACTGGGCAAGAAAAGAAAGAAAGAGAGAGAGAGAGACAGAAAGAGAGAGAGAGAGAAAGAAAGAGAGAAAGAAAGAAACAAAGAAAGAAACAAAGAAAGAAAGAAAAAAGAAACTGGACCACTCTCTTATAACATATACAAAAAAAAACTCAAAATGGGTTAAGGATTTAAATGTAAGGCCTGAAACCATAAAACTATAAGAAACATAGGACATAAACTATCTGACATCAGTATAAATTATATCTTTTTGGACATATCCCTTCAAGCAAGGGAAATAAAAGCTAAAATAACCACATATGACTACATCAAACTAAAAAGCTTCTGTACCATGAAGGAAACCTTCAACAAAACAAAAAGGCAACCCAGTAAATGGAAGAATATATTTGTAAATGATATATCTGATAAGAGATTGATATTTAAAATATGTGAGAAGCTCATACAACTCAATAGCAAAAACACACAACTAGGACAGCAAAACACAAAAGAATGCAAAAAAGTGAGGCTAATTTAAGGGGCCTCTGGGACATCACAAATACCAACATTCTTATCATAGGGGTAC
>NW_017732972.1:0-1246 GCF_001890085.2 Hipposideros armiger | reverse complement strand
AGAGAGAGAGAGAGAGAGAGAGAGAGAGAGAGAGAGAGAGAGAGAGAGAGAGAGAACAATAAATTGAAACCTATTTGAAAAAATAATGATGGAAAACTTCTCTAAACTGGTGAAGGAAAAAGACATACAAGCTCAGGAAGCACAAAAAGTCCTCAAGCTGAACTCAAAGAGGCCCATACCAAAACGCATCATAATTAAAATGCCAAAGGTTAAAGACAAAGAGAGAATTTTAAAATCTGCAAGAAAAAAGCAGTTAGTTACCTACAAGGGAGCTCCCATAAAACTGTCAGTTGATTTCTCAATAGAAATTTTGCAGGCAGAAGGGATTGGCACAAAATATTCAAAGTGATGAAAAGCAAGGACCTACAACAAGATTAATCTACCTGACAAAGCTATCATTTAGAGTCAAAGGGCAATAAAGAGCTTCCCAGGCAAGAAAAACCTAAAGGAGTTCATTACCACCAAACCAGTATTATAAGAAATGTTAAAGGGACTTTTCTAAGAAGAAAAAAATAAAAAATTAAATGATAAAATGACAATAACTACATATCTATGAACAATTAATTTAAATGTAAATGGATTAAAGGCTCCAATCAAAAGACATATGGTGGTTGAATGGTGAGAAAGCACAACTCTTATGTATGCTGCCTACAAGAGACTCACTTCAGATTGAAAGACCCACGCAGACTGAAAGTAAAGGGATACAAAAAGATATTTCATGCAAATGAAAATGGGAAAAAAAACTGGAGTAGCAATATTTATACCAGACAAAATAGACTTTAAAACAAAGGCTTTAACAAGAGACAAAGATGAATCCAATAATCCAACTTTTGAGTATTTACCTGAAGAAATCCAAAACATTATTCAAAGGGACATGTGCATCCATATATACATTGCAGTATTATTTACAATAGCCAAGATATGGAGGCAACCTGAATGTCAATCAGTGGGTGAATGGATAAAGAAGAGGTGGAACATATATACAATGGAATATTACTCAGCCATAAAAAAATTGAAATCTTGCCATCTGCAGCCATATGAATGAATCTAGAGGGTATTGTTTTTAGTGGAGTAATTCAGACAAAAACAAATATCCTATGACTTCCCATTACATGTGGAATCTAGAAAACAGAATAAACAAAAAAAACAGGAACAAGCTCATAGATACAGAAGACATTTCGATGGCTGTCGAATTGGTGTGTGTTGGGAGGGTGGGTGAAGTGGGGAGGGGATTAAGAGGCACAAA